>NC_048894.1:51507810-51552742 GCF_011077185.1 Oxyura jamaicensis
CCTTGGTGTCTTGGGTGAAAATTTACAACAACTTGTGAATTTCCCAAACAAAAAAAAAGGTCCCGGAGCAAAAAAATTTAAAGGCCCCCTTTACCATAAAAAAAAAAAAAAAAAAAAAAAAAAAAAAAAAAGTCATGAGTTTGCAAACAAAATCCTCTCTCTGACACCACTTTAAATTTTTTAAAGCTATCTAATAATAATCCATGAATTAACAACAATGGAATGAACAAAAACAGCAAACAGGTTCCTCCCCAGGATATAAATAGAGATTGGTTTGGAAAGATTTATGGGGAATTCTGGCTTAATAATTCAGAGTAATCATGATTTGTTATTAAAAAGCCATAAACTGTGACAAATAGACAGGAAGCTCATTCAAACACATTCCTATCAAGCCACTCTGCATGAATCACTCAGTTTGCTGAAGATGGCCTCTTGAGTCAGTAGAAAAAGTCTGAAGACTGGGATGGCATTCCTAACTCTAGCACAAAATATTTTTCTAACATTGGTTAAAAATTACTCTGTAGGCTTCTCTGTCTAACAGTGTAAGGAGAACAGTCTCTGGCAACACTCTTATAAGAACATAAGTCCATTCATGTCTCCAAGACTTTTAATGCCATGATGCAAAAGGTGATCTCTGAATGCAAAGCATTCATGGTAGTCCTAGAAACCTAAATTAAAACCTATTTTTTTTTCTTTCCTTCAAGAAGATTCCTGGAATTGTTTAGATCTGAACGTATGCTTTCTATCTCCTCACCCTAGCAAGGCAATCCATCAGTCAGATCTATGTCAGCCATGCATTAGGAGGAAATGCAGGTCTACATGCAAGCTCCCTGAGTGACCCAAACTGTTTATTTCAGTTCTAGTACAAAATTACCAAAAATTAGGAGTCTTCAGGGTCCTCTGCATGAGGACAGTTTAGCAGACAGCCCTTCTCTTGGCAGCACTGTTTCCTACAAATGGCTTTGAATGGAAGCTGTGGAGGCTGTTGAGGCTCGAGTGCTTGGCCTGCCTCGAGAGAGCAATGAGCAGAAGCCCTTCCTGCCAATATGCTTCCAGCCACAAGTGCTAATTGTATTATTTGCTTTTTAAAATGCAATACAAGTGAAGCTGTCCTCACCACCATGAGCAGGCAGAATCACCCACATCTAATTCATCTCCTACTTTATTGCCCATTGAAAAGAAATGCAGGTTGCCCTAGAAGCGTACAACAGGTGGCTGTGAGACAGCAACCATCCATTTCTACACAGTGTACGAATTTGATCTCATTTGGCTAATTATCCCATTAACCTGTACCTAAAGATCCAATTACTTTAGCTGTGGGTGACTGTGTAAAGGGCAGCAGCAGTAAGCCTGGAGTGTCAGGTCTGTGCTAACCTTCTCTGGAGCGTTTGTACCTGCCTGAGCCAAGCCTTCCCTGAAGTGATCCAGCAGGATTTATGTTTTTATGATGACCATGAACAAATAGCATTCTCTCTCTCTCTCTTTCTTAAGTGAAAATTGGATTAGAGTTGAAGTGTTCAAATGGCTGCATGGCAAGGTCTATTTGTTGGTGCAACTGGAAAGACTCCTGGAGGAACAGAGCTCAAACTGCATCAAACCTGTCAATGTTGACACTGGGGACATTTGAACTGGTCTTGTGCAAGGGCATGAGTGTGTCTAGTGTCCTCCTTTCAGCCACATAAACCTAGATTTCATTCCTTCTTTTGTGAGGAATGGTGGACATACAGCTTTCAGAAGAGCGTTGATGCCACTTGTATGTCAGAAACTGGTCCAATCACCCATATAGAGCAACTGGAGGTAACATGCAATAAAACCAACACACCTTTATTCTCATGCAAAGTGCTAAAGAAAAGATGGAAGATGGCACAGCTGAAAAATGCATGTGTTAAAAAGCCTAGTAATATAAAAGATTCATAGGCCGTACTCAAATCTAACCAGTACAAAAAGTTAAGATGTGGAGACAAAGGGACTGTCTGTGAAATTTAGAAAGATACCGTGAAAAGGAGTGATGATAATGAGTAATTATTTTGAATGTCACTAGAAATTATATAAATGGAGAGGAGAGGAGAGGAGAGGAGAGGAGAGGAGAGGAGAGGAGAGGAGAGGAGAGGAGAGGAGATCATACTGATTAGAACCCTTAAGATCCTTTGGGAGAGAAACATCGAACATTACCTATGAAGACTGTCAACAAGAAAAGAACAGTGATGGTAAAAATGTACAATTGGGACATGCTTGAAGAAAAGGTTTATGATCTTTCAGAAGGCATCTTCAAAGCTGATTAAAGAATCTTTTGAGGCAAGGAATCCAGTTTCTCCTGACAGTGTTCTCCATTGTAAGGGATATTTATGTAATCCATTGAATCAGACATGGAGAATATCACTAACAAAAATTTCAACAGCTGTTCTGGGAAGTACTGCTTGGGCATTTGGAATTTGGTGGAGTTTTTTTTTAACTGGCAGTCAGCCTACAAAGATCAAATCATTTACCCTGCCCTGATCTTAAAAGCAGAGAATGAAATCCAGACAAAAAGCAGCCTTCTTCATGAGAAATATTTTCCCTCCTTACTTTGGGAAATGTTTTATTTTCTGCCCAAACAGGGAACAGCAAATACGCAGGAAGCAACACACCAGCAAGCAGCTCTTCTAATTAGACTTCGCTTCTGAATATCCTTTTGCATTAGTTTCCATAAACTTAGCAGGCAGTGTTTTTCATTACTGGTACTTTGTCTGTCTTCACGTATCGACTGTCTCAGGATATCTATGCACCAAAAGAACCTGCAAGGCTGAAGCCAGGATGGAGCCTGCTTGGAGATCATTATATTGGTGACTGTGGACTACAGCGCAATATAATTCCCTTCTACATGACAAGTTATCTGCTGGTTGCCCAGCAACAGTTTGATTGACTGCTTTTCTTTTTCTTTTGGTAATGTTTGGTGTAATTTGTGGGCAGTGTTTCTAATCTCACACAGTCACAGGTTGTTGATTTTCATTCCCGAGTTTAATTTCTCATGCCTAGAAGCCACAATGCTGGCCATGTTTCATACTACAAAATAGGATTTGCAAACTAATCCATACCCATTATACCTTTAACCTTGTTCTTTTGTTACATGTGGTTGGGATACATGCAGAAATTTCACATCTGCAGCAGTGATATGGCAACTACACACCCCCTCCGTCCCTGCATGCCAGGGGTACCTGCACACTCAGGTATTCTGCCCTTCCATTCCCATGCTTGCTTGCTTTCCTCTTCTGTGCACATGCTCACGATGCTGGTGATGTCCTTGAATTTTTCAGAGCCTGCTGCACAAAGGACACCACCTTTGTCTATACATCTGCAACTTTCCCCCTCCAGCTTGCCTAGAATAATGCAGCTGAGCAGCTCTGGCTGTCATTCCCTGGAGCTCGCGGGCTCAGAGACCATGTTTTCTTATGCAAGGACTCTTGTCCAGAAAACCTCCCCTTCATATATCTTTTGGAGCACATCTTCCACCAGCTTCAGAGGGTGACTTCAGAGGAGTTTATTTAGCTTAGCTTTTGGTGATTCTGCAGGGACTTCTGTGGTTGGTTTTTAATTGATCTGAATGTAAAGCTAACAAAAGGGTGACAATTTTAACTATACCCACTGTGAATACTGAGCTTTTGCACTTTATTATTGTTATATGAAGTCTTAATGTGTGACTAACTGCTATGTCAACAGGCACTCCAAATCTTTAAACAACAATGTGGCAAAATATCCAGGTTTCAAGAGTACTTGGCTCTTTCTGTTTAGAAGCTGAAGAGGTTGTTACATTGCACAGTGTACCAGGAAATATCACATTCTGCAACAGGACATCATTTAACCTAATGTGATAGCAGCTGAGTAACATCATGCATAAGGCAGCACCAAAAGAAGGAAAAAAAAAAAAAAAAAAAAGGGGGATTCTAAGCAGTTCAGAAGTCCCTACTTTGAGCTTTGTTGGTCTGTGTAAACCAGAGGTGGGAATGATCTTTGCTTTTATTTCCATTAAAATGTAATCCCTAATTGATAAGAGTTTTGCTGAACTGCAGTTTAGGCCTAGTCATTATTATCTAGTTTTGCCCTGGGTCCAAATGCATGTTTTTAATAGTTTGTTAGTGTTTTAGTGTTAGTGCTTGTTAGTGTTAATGTTTTGTTTTTGTTTTTTTATTATTTTTTTTCCCTCAAATTTTACGTTGTTTGCTGGTATTAGGTACACAATAGCATTTCTGTGAAACAGTTCATACAGTGGTTATGAAAATGATTTAAAAGCCCAGAAATATCAAATACACAGAAATGAGTCTGAAGCTACTGGAAATGTTGATGTCAGCTAAAGGAAGGCTGCCATCATAACTCAGCAAACTCCTATAGGCAATTAGCAGTCCCTCTGCAGCCAGTTGCTCACATTGCTCACTTTTGAATCCAGTCCCCCCCGTTCACTGCAGGGCTAAGGGAAAGGGCGTTGGAAAGTAGCTGGTGGGAACAGGGCACCACACCTTCCCTTCCCAAGGTGCTCCCCAAACACTGTTGTAGATCTTAAAATCTTCAGCTGTTAATGGCATGGTACACTCACATGGACAAAGAAACTCATTCTCATTCATGTGGAGACTCTTTGGGAACATTCAGGCCCAAAGACAAACAATTGCCTATTTCAAACAATCAAAATTAACACTCTCCTTGTTGGAATATGGTTTTTGCTTCAAATCGTGAGGCATCTTGGGTAAATGTTTGTATTTCCATATCTGCCGTGTAAAACACCTCCCCCCAGTTCACTAATGGAATAATACAGTGTTTGGGGAACTGACAACAGACATGCTGTTATGCTGGGGGTTGGTACTGGATCATGTAAGCAGACACCACCATGTGCAGTGTCAGGCAATTTTCTACTTAACAGTGTAAGCAACTGGTCTGCTGGACATCTTCAAGTTTTCATCTGCTTGGACTTGGGCCATTGGGTTCAGGTAGCCTTGTTAAAAAGGGATTTGCAGGTCTTTGCAGTGTTATAGCCCTGCCAAGCTGGAAGCTATAGACAAGGTCAGTGTCTAGGACTCTCTTGCATTAAATGAGCAAGTAAGCTTATATGCATTGCAGATTCCCTGCCCATGAGATCTCTTGTCTAAAGCAATCTGCTGAAAGGTGATAGGGTTGAAGTGTAGGCTAGACAACATGCATATGGCAGAGGGTTTGTAATATTCTAACTAGCATCCGCTATGTTTTCTTGGGTGAACATACAAAGAGTGTTGGTAAATCAATAGTCTAATCCACGTGTGACAAGACAATTTATCAAGCTTCTTACAGAAGTGCTTCTCTGCTAAACAAAGCAGACTTGCAGTGTAGCTGGCAGAAGCCATTTTGCATCATGTGGCCTCACACAGCCATAGCAAGAGGTGCCTACAGTCTTGCCTGCCTGTGCTGAGAGAAGATGAGCTAGGCAATCCTAGTACTGGTGCTGGGGAAACACTATTAAGCACACAATGCTGTCTTGCGTTACAGTATTATAGCACAGAAGGGGTGGAAATAATGACCAGGTGTTCAATCTTAATTACAAGGAGGAATTTGTTTTGCTTTTACTTGAAGAGCAGCAAGCTTCTGCTCCATGGCATTATAAAGACAAAACTTGTTGGTCTAAAAGACTTCATTTCTTTCAAAGACATGGTTAGGATGCTGTTACACGAAAAGGAAGGTATATAACTGTGTTACAGTGACACCTATGACAGAGTGAAAGAACAGGGCACTTGCATTTCGCCATTTGATAACATTGTGTGAACCAAGGGCAGCATTCCCAAAACCTGGGTTCCTCCAGTTAAACCCTTAACAACACATTCAGACATTAAATTCCGTCAGCTGCTGAAATCAAAGGGACCAATAGGCATACACAAATTAGCGAAAGCATGTGATGCTAAGTGTAAGGCCTGCAGGTCTGAATGGTTCAGGCTGAGACCTCGCAGGCATACATCTCCACACATCAGAGGCATCCTTCTAAATTCCTAGATACAAAAATGTGATTAGAAACCCCATCAGGATACATATATTAAATCAAAAAATTCTTCGACCTAAGGTCTGAATGAAGCAGATGAAATTAAAGCCAAAGGAAAAGAATGGGGTGGGTGGAGCAAGGGACACCACTTAACTCTTATAAAATATGTACAGTCAGCTAAAATACAGAGATTTTATTCTGATACAAACCTATGTAATTTTATATAGCAAGACTTCCTGAGAACAGATTTGTATGTACAAAAAAGTAGTTACTCCTTCTGCACATATATAATAATTTTGTTATAGAATAGCTGCTGAAGTACAGAATACTGAGCAAAAATGTTTCATAAGGCCATTACAACCCTATACTACTTTAAACCCACAAAAACATGCTCACAGAATAGAAGCCTCTACTCATATTACTCACTTTCCTTGCCTCAGCGGGAGAGCTGCGAGGAGTGCTTCATACAAGACAGAGTGAATGAGCTCTAACATTTCTTCACCAAAGCAGGTACCAAAATATAGTGGGTTTGTTTCACTCTGTGGATGATGAACATGGTTCAGTCTCTCATTCTCTTACCCTCCTCAGTCCGTAGCCAGGTAAGCACCCTGGACAACAATTGATGTTTTTATTCTCCTAGTTCTTTATTCACGTTGTCACACAGAGGTACTTATGGCAGTAAGGAGGGAGCTCCACCAAGGGGAATGCCTTATTCAGGGTACCTTCTAGTTCAGCTCTCTAGCTGGCCCAAAGACGCACAGCTACTTCAGCATCCTTTAGTTGGATCATCTGGCATCAGCATGCCTACTCTGATGCCAGCTACCTAAGCATCTGTCTCTGCACTGTGGCACAGATATGACTTACCCACAGACTTACCAGCTTACCCACAGACTTGGCTTCTGATCTCCTGTGACATGACAAGTAGAATTGTACATACAGGCTGAAGACACAAGCAACCCCTAAGAACATTTCTGGAGCATGGTTCTTTATGGCTTCCACACCACTGCAGTCACCTGTAAACGTGGGCAGAAGAGGTGTCCCTACTTGCCATTTTCTTTTAGTACTTTTCCAACTCGTTTTGTGCACAGCTGCACCAAAGACCAAAATTGAGTGTAAAATTTTCCTGAGGCTATGCAAAGGTCATAAATGTGGAAGGGCATCTAGGACTTCTAAAGAATTTAATTCATTTTATTTACTTAACCTCTCTATTTTTGGCACACTTTGGATAAGGTTTTGAAAGAAGTTGGAAAGTGTTCCACATGGCTGCTACTTCACAGCTAACATAAGCAGCACTGGTCACCTAAACGGGTCTTATACTTGACTAAGACATGGGTGGAGAGGAAATTGCATGAAGGCAAAACATTATGTCATGTAATTCAAGAGAAAAAGCACTGTATCTACAGAATGAGTAAAAGAAGAGATATCCTCCATCACTAATGACAGAGTAAAATGCTTTCAAGAGTGTGTGAAGCAGTGGAGAACAGTAGAGGAGACAAAAAAGCTGGCCTGTGTCCCTCCAGTAACAATGGAGCATCAGGTCTTTTTATAAGGAATAAAATCACTTTCAAATGTATTTTTCCCACATAAGGTTGCACTAATCATAAGCAGAAAACCACCAGTTTTTCACCAAGTTTGTTAAGCAGGGCAGACATTTTCCTTTCCCTGAGCCCTAGATGTGACGTAGGGGTTCAGCCACCATGCCTTCCAGCTCTAGAAGCAGTTCCACCGATGGTAGGATGTGAGCAGTGAAAGGCTGTGACTTTGCACTCCCTCACGTGTGTCCCTCCAGCTCCTACAGTTCCCTTTCCTGGCAGAAGCTGCTTCTGCTCTTCATCAACTGCTTTTAAAGGCAGGGTTCAGTGAGGAATGGGAAAGTGAGGGCAACCCTGAGTGAACAGCAATAGCATAATCTTGTAAATGAACCATCACACATCCACAGCTATCATGTTTTGTGTAGCTCTGATATTTCACAGTTAACAGGCTGGCAAATACCTAGAAACTTCTACTCCTATGTCAAATTTGGTTGAAAACTGCAAAGTTATTGGAGACAGAAATGCACAGACAGATAAACAGAAGCAACATAGTCCTATTTACTTACAGAAAAATAAATCAAAATAGCATTAATGTAGTGCTGTTGAGAGGCACTACCTTGATTAAAGAAATTCAGCTGGCCAGCCCAAAGTCCAACTTCCTAGAAGCATCAGTGCAACAGCTTGACTAATGCCAACATTTCCTTCAGAGGCAGTTCACTACCCCATGCAGGTCTTGCCTTTCTAGCTCACTTAAAGAAAGCATGAGACAACTTTCCCCACCCCCCAAATTAACCTTGTCTCAGCCTCTTCGAGGTTTTGTGAGAGGGGAGCAGCCTCCTGAACTGGGCTGACCTGAAATCCACAGCATGTACCTGTATGACCCATCAGTAATGATGCACCACAGTAATGATGCACCTCAGTGTGCCGGTTACAGCTCAGGCTTCACATCCAAGGAGAAGGTGCTCAAAACGAGGCTGCAGGGTTAGACAGGATCCAGCACTGAACGTTTTTTTAGCCTAAGTAATGCAGTCCACCTTACAATCTGTGTAACACTCGAAGTGTCTACGCATACTCTTCAAGTTTTTTAAGCAAGTGTTCCTCTAGAGATCCAGCTTTCTTTAGGCTGTGTAATGCATGCTACATGTAGGAGAAGATGGAAGAAAAAAAAAAAAAAAAAGAAAGAAAAAGCCCATCCCCATGAGTGTTAAAACTTCCAGGTTCCTTGGAGTTATGGGCTACCACCCTGAAGACTGTCCAGGCAGCAGCTTGGTAACCCTTCTTCAGACTGACTTGCACATTAAAAATGCAGTTTCCACAAAGCTGATTTTTTTTCTTTTTTTTCTTTTTTTTTTTTTTTTTCCTGTCACAGATAGCATTAAAGACTTTCTGTTGCTTGGGCTATGCCAAATGAGAATTCCTCAGATTGCTGGACTGGCCTACAACACTCACACTGAGGCAGTTCCAGCTTAAACCAAGTTGCCTCTTAGTGTTGCATTATCTCCCATGAGCCTGTGCTTCCCATGATATTCCCCAACCTCCTCCTTCAGGGAGAGGATTTGCTATGGGCACCATGTCCATGTCAGTACAGATGTGCCATGAGGGATGTAGTACAAGCAGGGAATCCAGACATTGTGAAAAAATGGGAGAACAATGCTCCCAGTCTTCAACTTCAGTGTACTATGATGGGGAAACATGCTTTTCTGGTGAGCCAGTGTGTTTTGAATAATTTAATTTATCTCTCAGAATGTTTCATGATGATATAAAAAGTGTCCCAAAATACATATTTCCAAGATAATTCTCCTGGACTTTTGATTTCCAAAAGAGTCAATATCCTTTTATATCCTTTTTTTTTTTTTTTTTTTTTTTGTCTGAAGATCTGAATTTTCAACAATCACAACTATTAACATCAGATTTTTTTGCATGTTTTGAATTGTTTTCCTTATTTTCCTGCAGCTCTAATTACCTGTAGCACTTTCATGCTATCTTCCTGTACATTTGCCTTTTTGTGATGATATAACATTTTTCCCACGTGAATTATCACTAGGGCATAATCCCAGATCCTCAGATCCCATAGTAAAGATTTGTTCTCTCTAAGCTGACACAACAACAGGCAATTCATTGAGCACAGACAGACAGACACATTTTTTCCATGAATGCATTTAGCATCATTACCAAAACTGGCTCACTAGCAATTTCAGCTAATAAGAAAATGAAGTTAGCGCAAAGCTTCTGAAAATAAATTCTGCAGAAGACATTTCTCTGTTTTAACAGGGATTGAATGCAGTCCATTTCTCTTTCCCCATGTCCTGAACAACACATCAAAACAATGTTTAGCAAGTGAGCTACATTTCACAACGCACATCATACATGGACGTAAAATAAGTTGCTTGGCAGTGTAAATGCCCTGGAGAGAGCAAAGCTGGTGGTTTTTTTTTGTCCAGTCTGGTTTCTCCCAGTACTTTAGGATTGTCCAAGGATTTTCCATTATCTCACGGGTGTCTCTGTTAACCCCTTGCACCACTGAAGCGGTGCAGCCACAGGAAACCTCCCTCCAAGGCCCCTTGAATTTGAGGTCACAGAAGTGGAAGGACGCACTGGTGTTAATCCCCAGCATATCCCATGTGGTTAAACAAAAACAGCATGAAATCAAAGGTGAGAGAGAGGGAGAGAGATGCTTTAAGAGACGGGTACTCCAAGTTCTCTTTATCCAGCTGATGGTGAGAGAGCCAACGACATAATGTGGAGCAGGGTATCAATTCAGTGGTTTTCCCGAGTTTTTCAAGTTTGGTTATTGGTCTCAAAGATATTTTCTCAAGTGCCCCGGTAACTAAATGGCATGTGGAAAATGTTATTTAGCTCAAGATATTTTCAAGTGCCACAGTCTCCAAAAAGAGGCTCTTGCTAAGCTCACTGTACTCCTTGTCAGTAGCGGGCCAGATCCCAGCTTCTTCAGAGTGCCCCATGGGGCTTAATCACAGAAAATTTGGCCCTTAATACTCCTCCTTAGACTACCTGACTTATCTTCCTGAGAATATTGGAAACCTAGCACTTGAAAGTCCATTTTCATGAAAAAGTCAGTCTAGTAAACCTCCTTCGCACAATGTATGTGGCAAACAGATGCAGTGGGTCACAAACGCTGCTGAAATTAGCGCTTGGTGATTCAGCAGAAAACGTGCATTTTTTTGTTGTTGCCTGCTACTGGACAACTTCATACACCGCTGGTAATTACTGTATCAGTTATTTATTTATTTATTTATTTTCTTTGCTTATGCTTTACCCAGTAGCTTTGTTGCAATGAAAACATTGAGAACAGCTTGGAAAACTTCCTTTGCTCTGACTTGAAAAGGCTGAATTCAATTCCCAGGGAACTCAGTGGGAGATGGATTAAGCTCAGTGGTGAAATCCTTTACTTCTTACCATGCTGCCCTTGCAGCAGGTGCTGAATTTCCTTTTACCTGTTGGTTAATTTACCTTTTTGTGGTAGCGATGTACCAAACCCCTCTGAACTTCTTGTATTTATATGTGGGGTTTTTTTTGGTTCCTGTGACAGAAGAGACCTAGAGTATCTGCTTCTTATCCAGTCTCCAGCCAGTTCAGATCCCCATAATTTTCCCCCTTCCCAAGATTTGTTCTGCACTAGAATTACTCTGTGCCTATCAAGGTGGTTTACAATATTTCTTACTCCTTTTCCGTACTTTAACTCTGGAGTATGCTTATGCTCTTATTCTTCCTCCAGAGTATGAGAATTACAGTTCTGTGTGGAAACAGAAATGAGGAAAGGTATGTCCTCCTCCAGCCCAAGTCATCTTACTTCATTTTCCCATCTTTCTTTAGTGCCCCTCAAACACATATGTTTGGTATCTTTGAAGGTTCGAAGGCGTTGACACCTTCACTTCTGGTCATCCAGTTGAGAAGGACGTAAAGCAACAGGGCTCTCCAGAAGGAGAACACTGTACCTACAGAAATAACCCTGATGAAATCTAAGTAAATCACCAAATAAAAATCCTGGAAAAAATGAGAATGCCATTAATAAATGCCAAGGAACAGTAGCTTCTCTGCTGAATTTTCAAATCAGCCAAAGCAATTTAAGAATCACATCCTCTCTGTCGATCCCTAACATTTTATGAAAGATAATTCTCACATGCCACTTTGTGGAGCTCAGTAAGACATCATTATTAGATGTGATTGTTGTGCTTACTTTTTTCAGAACATGTTGGCTAATTTAAGTCTTGCTTGATATGTGTAGAAGTACCTACATTCAGGCACACAAGCAATTCCTATACTATGATAGTAAAATGTGAAGAAAAACAAAACAAAAAAAAACAAACAAACAAAATAAAACACCACATGATATTACATATAAATTGTAAAGTCACGGGTTTTTAATCATCCCCACAAGTTCTTACTGAGCTGGTTTTGATATGTTTACTCCTGATTTTTGCCTGTGTGTTTCAGAAAAGAAAAACATATCTCTCAGACAAACTTACTATTAAGATGACAACATTACTTTAGGCAGAGCAGTTGGTATCTGTGTTTTCAGCTTTTTTTGCTTTAGAGTACTTTTAATAAGTAGCATCTACAGGCAGCTGTAGATCTAGTCCTATAAATCACACCAAAACAATTACAAGAAAAAAGAAAATAGCACATATTCCAAAGTTTTGCCATTTTCCCACCACTGGAGATAGGATTTTCAAAACAAGCCTTCCATAATCTTGTGAAATACTCCATGGCTGAAACAGAAGCTGTACCTCACAGTAAATTGAAAACGTTGCACTGAAACTGGAAGGAAAAGCAAAGGCACTTTCCTTTTGCGTTACTGTAAATTAATTTTAGAGATGGGCATAAACCATAAAATTCAGATTCAGCCATAAACTTGGGAACATAAAGCTTGAAATACATCTGGATCATTGTACCAGACCACCGTGGTTGCTGGCAAACAGGTAACAGCTGATTAGTCAGAAAAGTCCACAGCACATCTATTCCATATGCCCCGCATCTCACAGGATGTCTCCCAGTACACAGCATTGCCATAAATCCTGTACTGATGTACCACAGTCATTTCCAATGTCTTTGGTTTCTGTGATAGGCATTGCAAGCTTTTTAAAACAAAAGATGTTCTGAAAAAGCATAGTTTGGATACCAATTTTCACCCAGAAATGTGAACCTCATTTGCGGAATCTTCCCCATATCCATCTCATTTAGTGAAAAAATGATTCTAGGTAAAAATCCAGCAAGAAAAGACATTCAAGTGAAACAACTCACCTAAAACATGACCCAAAGCTGAATCTTTATGTTCTTTAATTCCTGGCAATTCCAGTTTAGTCTGGGACTAGAAACAGAAGTAGACAAATACATAAATATAGGGACTTTTTCTGAATGCATGTGCAATGGATAAAACTGGTAAGATAAGGGTATGCTTTTCATTTGAAGAAGAAGCAGGTTATTACACTGTGATTGAAAAGATTATCCCTCAGCTAATCTGTTGTGTTGCCAATATCTGTTATTTGATACCAAAGAAATAAAAAAGACTCAGTAGAGCAAGGCAGATGATGGCAAGTAATAGGGAGATAGGTCCTAGATGCTGATATTGCCGCCTAAATCATAACAGTTCCTACATTGTTTAAAATATAAATCACACAAAGTGGTCAAAATACAGCTTTAATTCTCAGTCTAATGATTACATTGGTCAATTTCCAAGACCACAGTTAAAGGCCATGAGAATTTTAAAATATTTTCCCACCCATATACATATTGTCCCAAGTTGGTTGTTTTGTTTTGTTTTGTTTAAAAAAAAAAAAAAAAAGAGCAAAAAAGGCAAGGAACCAAGAAAGAAAAAGAACAACGATCATACAGAAATCACAGTGGTGAAATAAACCGTGGAGTTACTGATCTGCAAGTGAGCTTTGAAATTACTAGGAGAATTATGATTTTGATTTAGCAGCCCGCTGAAGTCTCAGAACAGTTTTGGTATGTGGATGGGGCCATGTATGGTGCGTTAGACTTTTCAGAAGTCTTTATGATGGGTTAGAGGAATTTCAGGTTTTCTGTTTTTCTTTTTTTTCTTCTTCTTTTCTTTTTTTTTCCTTTCTGAGTGAAATATTGTTTGTTGAAAATTATTTCAAGAGTTTTACCCTCACTTTCCTTTGCAGAGCCACAACAGAGTACTGTTAGCATCTGGCTCTGCGTATACCTAGAAAACCATTCATTTCAAGATATTTTCAAAACCAGGACCTTGACTTGTAATAATTTACTAAAAAATCTGATACGTGCATTTTTTCTTAACATGTACTTGAAATTTCAAAATACCCCCAAATCTCTGCAAGCCTCCTCTCAGGAGAGTAACTTTCCAGGGAATCACAGTGTTCTGATAAAGAAGCAGCATGACAAATACTTAGTATGATGAAAAAGCTGAATAATATTGAAATAAAAGTATGAATACAAATTTATGAGCTGTATCAGTCACAATTAACCAGTGAGGAGAAATGTCAGTGTATACAGATCTGCTACGTGAAAAGTACTGAATATTTTAGCAATTCTTTAGGAAGGTACTGAACTTTTCTTGCAATTAATTATTCATCCATAAAACTTTCCATTCCTTATTTTCTCCTCAAATTATTGCAGAACTTTCCTCTCCTTGGTGAGATCAGGATTGTAATCACATGCATGTATACGGCACACAGACAAAAACACATACCCATAAAAAAAGCTGCAACAGATACCACCCCCAACTTTCCCCAGTTGTACATTTGATGCTTGCTGGTGCCATTAAGCAAACACAAAACAACAGCAAGCGCATTCTGTTGAAATGTTTAGCTAAATGGAACCAAAACAGTCACAGTTCACAATTTCATAAATACATTAATTAGAAGTGTCTCCAAATAGCATGTGATTTTGAATTATTAACATAAAACACTGCATTATAAATGACTGCAAATTGCATTCCTTAGTGCTCTCCATGCTTAATTTATTATGCCGTAGGAAAATTTGCAAATTACTTCACTGTTTTATATTTAATGGATAGTTTTATATGTATATTGTTTCATTAAGATAAAATTAAACCACAATGTACATATTATATGCCTTTCCAGTGACATAAATGTCACTAGAGACCCTCAGACTTTGTCAGGAGGGGAGCGTGCTTCTGTCACTTCCTAGATTTAATAAAGAAGTAAAGAGCAGGTTCAAGTTTTTGCCCTTTTCGTGCCTGTCCATAGCTGCTCCTTCTGGCCAGCCCATTTTGGAGACTCATGATGGGCATGCCAGGAAAGTTTCCTGGTGCTTGAAAGTACAGAGAGGGGCAGCAGCAGAGCAGCCTTCCCTTCAGCTTCCATGCTGCTGTGGCTGGAAGACAAAGGACATTTTCCAGACATTTTTCTGCTCCTAGGACAGTGCTGTCATCGTGCCACCTGTGCTCTGGGGGGCAGAAGGAAGGGAGCAAGGCAGGCAAGCCTCCTGCCCCTAGCCCCATGAGCAAAGGCAGCTTGAAACCACTTCAGCCTCCCAGGAAGGGATAAAAAGGCTGGCATGAGCTGGTGTACTGCACTGCCAAGGTTTTTGCTGTTGCATCTTCCTGCAGTGGGGAAAGGATGGAAATAAAGCATATTAGAAAATCCTGACAAAAATAGGTGGGGCGGATGTCTGGAGAAACAATGGGTAAAGGAGGGCAGAGGGTGTCATATGTGTAAGGAAAAATCCATTAAAAATGTAACCATAAAGACATTCTTCTTTGACAACTTCTTTGTATGTTGTCTGCTCTTAGCCATTTGTCTTCTCTATTTGTAAATTCCTCAGAAGAGGAATTGCCTCTAGCCATGTGCTTGTAGAATGTGTGTTACAGTGGAGACTCAACTTCCCTGAAAACCCGGAATGCAAATAGAGCGTAAATAATAGATATTATTTATGATACATAAATAAATAACATTGGGCCATGAAGAGGCATTCTAGACGTGTTTAAATAGGCTGTCCAATCCCCTATTTTTAAGAATTAATAATATGTCTTTGGTGGATGAGACAGAAAAAATGTTTCTTCCAACTGACTTTCAGAACTTTGTATATGATAAGGATAGGTTCTGGTTACCTTCTGCACAAATTCCACATATTTTTCAGATATGTTTCCTTTTAATAAAAATATAGCACAATAAAATGTTGCAGGAAGTGTAGGAGGTGGAGAGACGGCATATTGGGAAAAGCTATAAATTCTGCTTTAAGT
Organism: Oxyura jamaicensis; assembly: GCF_011077185.1. NCBI lineage: Eukaryota > Metazoa > Chordata > Aves > Anseriformes > Anatidae > Oxyura > Oxyura jamaicensis. The sequence goes on from NC_048894.1 coordinate 51,523,523, forward strand.
TAAAAGTGTATTAATGAAATTGAAGTTACAAGAAAATGCATGCAGGAGAGAGAGACAGCCCTCTGAGCTATTCTTTTCAAGTAATAAAGATGAGACTCTGTCAGAAATTGAGGTGTCAAAACTGGAAGTGCTGGAACAAATTCACAAATTAAAGAGCAACAAGTTACCATGACCAGATGGCATACATCTGAGAGCTCTGAAGGAACTTAAGAATTAAGTGGTTGAGCTGCTAACAGAAAAATATGCAGCCTTTCATTAAACTGCTACCATGCCAGAGGACAGGAGGTAACAAATACCTCGTCTCAAAAAATCTGGAAGGTGTGTTCCTGAGAGCTTGATTAGGGCTATAGATTGCTTTTCTCTTCTAATCATCCTGGCTTCAGAGAGAAGTTCAGCACATCCAGCAAAAAGAGCTAGCCTCAGCCCATGGGGAGCCCCTGGTGAAGGCGAGCAAGAGGATTTTGCTGACTCAGCATACACTGATGACCATTAACCTGGAGATGGCTGGGGGGGCTTGCAAGGGTTGACTTCAGTGATAATTAAAAACCACCTGCCCTAATTACCTCTTGCCTTCTTAAAAGTGGGTTACTTTCCACAAGTGCCTATGCCTTGCAATGTTTTCATGACAGGTTAACTCTTTCCTTGGCACATTTATGAATGGCAGGACAGGACAAAGCTATTGTCTTAATAGCCCAGGAATTTCCTCCTGGTCTTATGCCCTACTTGCATTTCCTTATCATCCAGATAAGAGCCTCTTTGTTGTAGAATTCAGTGGAGAAGGGGTGGGGAAGAGAGAATTATTTCAACATCTACCTGGGCAGCACAAACATGTACTTGTATCATCACATAGATTTTAAGGTGAGCATTTGGTTGTCTGGTCCTGTGGTGCACAGCTGCTCTGCTGTCACTTAGTGTGCATGGAAGCATAGAGTCCAGCTGATGCCCACAGCCTCAGTTATACCCTGCATTCACTGATCAACAGTGCAGTGTAAGAAGAACTCCCTGGAAGCAAGGTTGAGGGATATAGAGATCTCTGATCCTATCTTCTGGCTCTTACAAAGCAGAGTTTTGCATTATTGTGCTCATATCAAGTTCAGTAAAGTATATACTCCTGCTAGATACTCAGACTAGGTGACATGATATTAAGATTTGGGAAAGTCATCTCTACCTGTGCAGGTTTCTGCCAGTCACTGGCACTATTAAAAATATATGCCTTGCTTCTAAATTGAATACATGGGGCTTTCACGCTCAACCACTGGTTCTTGTGACATTACTGTGGTTAATGAAAGCCCTCAGGAAGCAAGTTATCACTTTGAAGATTACAAATAGATTTCACACTATCAAAACAAGAGCTGTGGGAGAACAGTTTAGCCATCCCACCAAACATCTTGAGATTAAAAAAAAAAAAAGGGGGGGGGGGGGGGGGTGGGAGGGAGGGAGAGGTCCTTCCTTCTTCCATAGCAGAATCATCCCAAGCCTCATGAATCACAGAATCACAGAATAGTCTAGGTTGGAAGAGACCTCCAAGATCACCGAGTCCAACCTCTGACCTAACGCTAACAAATCTTCCACTAAACCATATCCCTAAGCTCTACATCTAAACATCTTTTAAAGACCTCCAGGGATGGTGACTCAACCACTTCCCTGGGCAGCCTATTCCAGTGACTAACAACCCGTTCAGTAAAGAAGTTCTTCCTAATATCCAACCTAAACCTCCCCGGCACAACTTTAGCCCATTCCCCCTCATCCTGTCACCAGGCACGTGGGAGAATAGACCAACCACCACCTCGCTACAGCCTCCCTTCAGGTACCTGTAGAGTGCAATAAGGTTGCCCCTGAGCCCCAGGCTAAACAGTCCCAGCTCCCTCAGCCGCTCCTCGTAAGACTTGTTCTCCAGACCCTTCACCAGCTTTATTGCCCTTCTCTGGACTCGCTCGAGCACCTCCATGTCCTTCTTGTAGTGAGGGGCCCAAAACTGAACACAGTACTCAAAGTGCAGCCTCACCAGAGCCGAGTAGAGGGGGACAATCACTTCCCTGGACCTGCTGGCCACGCTGTTTCTTACGCAAGCCAGGATGCTGCTGGCCTTCTTGGCCGCCTGAGCACACTGCTGGCTCATATTCAGCCAACTGTCAACCAATACCCCAAGGTCCTTCTCTGACAGGCAGCTTTCTAACCACACATCTCCCAGCCTGTAGCTCTGTTTGGGGTTGTTGGGCCCCAGGTGCAGGACCCAGCACTTGGCCTTGTTGAACTTCATACCGTTGGCCTCAGCCCATCAGTCCAGCCTATCCAGATCCTCCTGCAGAGCCTTCCTACCCTCGTGCAGATCGACACACGCACCTAACTTGGTGTCGTCTGCAAACTTACTGAGGGTGCACTCGATCCCCTCATCCAGATCATTGATGAAGATGTTAAAGAGGAATGGCCCCAGTGCCGAGCCCTGGGGGACTCCACTAGTGACCGGCCTCCAACTGGATTTGACTCCAGTCACCACAACTCTCTGGGCTCTGCCATCCAGCCAGCTCTTCACCCAACGAAGTGTACGCCAGTCCAAGCCATGAGCAGCCAGTTTCCTGAGGAGAATGCTGTGGGGAACAGTGTCAAATGCCTTACTGAAGTCAAGGTAGACCACGTCCACAGCCTTTCCCTCATCCACTAAGCATGTCACCTTGTCATAGAAGGAGATCAGGTTCGTCAAGCAGGACCTGCCCTTCATAAACCCATGCTGAGTGGGCCTGATCGCCTGCTTGCCTTGCAACTGCCGCATGATGACACCCAAGATAATCTGCTCCATGAGCTTCCCTGGCACTGATGTTAAACTAACAGGCCTATAGTTCCCCGGGTCTACCCTCTGGCCCTTCTTGTAGATGGGTGTCACGTTTGCTAGCTGCCAGTCAAGTAGGACCTCCCCCAATAGCCAGGACTGCCGATAAATGATGGAAAGAATGATGAAAGCTTTCAGTTGTGAGGATTAGAGACTCTACTGCCATTTTACCATTTCAAAATACCCAGAAATGTACTGGAACTGTTATCTGGGACACAACAGGAGAGGTTGGGAAATATCCACTTGATAATAACCGCCCACCTAGAGCATCAGACACATATTTGCAACATAGAAGATTGAGACTCAAGTCATTGAATCAAGTGACTAACACCTCAAGCTCTCATGGGTGAAAGAGACTCTGTTCCTAGTTTGGATGAGAAGTTTTATCCATGTTGAAAATAAAACATAAACTGCTGCAGGACTTTTGGAGTTTGAAAAATTATTTTCTTCCACCAATTAAATAATCTGTAAGATGAAACTCCCAGGCATAATACTCTTGCTTTCATAAGGGCTTCATAGCATCCTGAAGTGATTTTCTTGCAGCAGAGGATAGCTGCAAAGCAGATGCTGAGAACACCTGATCTAGACACATGGTCTGGGGCCAGCTCCTACCTTGCCAGTATTGTTCATGCTAGCAGTCAGATTGGAGATATGATGCTTTCAGACACGTTGCGGAATGCCGGAGCATGCCGTGTATATTTTTTCTTTGAAGTGGGTGGTCTAGAGAGTGAATCCTTTTCTTCTACAGATGCATCAGAGAAGTGATGGTTATGTCAATCATAGTAACAACTTTGGGACTCAGAATGCTTTCCAACCCTAGATCATCTTTCTAGCTAGAGCTGACAGACGCACCAAGCAGGAGGGGAACTGCTGCTGCCTTCTGAGAACTGCTGATAAACCTGTTTTCTCTGTTCCATGTCTATACACTTCACATTTTAAAGGAAAACACGAGTTTCCTTGGGAAAATTAAGAGAAAGAGAGAGAGAGTTAAAGAGGGTGTTTTAAACTTTTGCTTCCTTTCCTGATGTTCTTAATGCACACACATGTAGGCAAGCATCAGGGGCATGAGCAGAAGTCAGGATCCAGGCAGAATTGCTACACCAGTAACAGGCTGGGCAGGATGCAGCAGACCATCATCTTTCCCGTTTGCTTACTCTGATGGATCTGCTGGAAAAGGCAGCCTATTTTTGCTGAGGTCTTGATGGTCCTCATTTTAGCAAAGGGTCATTTCTACCTTATCCTGCTTCAGTTTCCACCTTTCAAACCGTAAGTTGCAGTAGACGTATCCAGGTTCTCCGGATGGCCAAAGTCTTCTTCTGGAATAGGCAATCTTAGGTTTGGGTCACGATGGAAAACCCCGTCGTGAGTGACTTTCGTATTTTCAAAATCTGCTTGAGGAACCACAAACAGATGTTCTCACAGAAATGTGGAAAACAGGATATGTGTGGGAGTCCTCACTGGGAAGAATGGTGGCAGTCTTGCAGATTAAGTAATGGACATAGGATTCACACTCAGCAGAAATCAACAGCTTAGAAATAGCTAATCTTCTCAATGTATTCTCTATGCATTCTTTTCATGGCAGTCACTTCCTTATCCTAAATCAGGCAGTAAATATGGACAAATTAACAACTTACTCTAGTGACTTTTGACCTAGAAATACAAGCTGCTTTTATGTTTTATCACAATGAATTCCACCCATAATTATGAAAGCGCAAGTTTTCCCATACTTGACTCAAATTAAGGCCTATGTTGTTTAGACACAGCCAACATTTTTGCAGTCTCTAGGCTACAGTAGTGCAGCATGTTCCTCATGAAGCTATCAATGGAAAATAAATAGAAAAGAATGAGAAAATAGATGTCCATCTTTTAAAAACTCTGCAGTGATCCCTGGCTGCTTTCAAATGGAACTGTGCTTCCAAAGACTGCTTGTTTCCTCCGTGGTCTGGCATGTCTTAGCAGAATCACCCATTTTCTTTATGTCCCATTGTAAACACTGCGTTCTGCAGGGTTCTTGCAGACTTTGAGGCTCTCTCCTGGCTACCAAGCAGAAGTAGCTTCAGGGCTTTTCAGCTACATGCCTACTGAACCAAGACCACATCCTTTGCAAGGCCTGGTAGAGACAGAAAGTCCTGATACCTCTTTCCCTAACACCTACAACCAGCATTTGGACAAAGAGACCTGGACACAGGCTGTGGGTCCAGGGTTGTAAACCAGGCTTACTCCATACTCACCTTCCTTCTAGATCCAGATGAAATAATTCAACTGGAAATTTAGAGGTATGCCGGAGTCAGCCTGAAGCACCAGTCTAGCCAACACAGGAGACTTCTGTAGCAGGTGGACCAGCTTGCTTCTGTTTGTTGTTTTGCAGCACTTAAGGGTAAGGTCATTAACTTTTTCTGGATGTGATTTTTTTTCATTTTGTTGAAGTCTCAAGTCCTGGAGCTCTGCTCAAGACCTGGAATCTGATGTCTTTGTCCGTTTCCTCCCTGACAAGTCTCAGAGATATTAAAAATCAAAAGAAGACTCTAAGGAGCAAATAAAGCCTCTTTAATGTACTGTTTCAGTTCTGTGTTAACTCACAGAAGCTCTTTACTCTCTCCCTGGTCCCAGTCAGATCTTGCATAAAAGGAAAAAAAATGCATTTAAAAGTGCTGTTTTCTTTCCACTTCCCCCTGCGCTTCAAATCATTAGTCTTTCTGCATTTCTCTTTTATTCCCAGCCTGGCTTGTGCCGAATCAGATTATAATATATTAAACCTCCAAGAAACACAAAGCTCTCCAAAGTGCTCTTTGGGGTCTCAGTACATGTGTTCTCCAGCTCTCTCCTGCAGTAATTACTGCCGTCTCAGGGTCAGCTCCTGTGTGCAGGTCCTGCTCAGACATGCTCAGCCTCACCTCCAGATCACTGCAAAATGAATTCAGGATGGGCTTGGCCTGTGCATCACTGCTGACCCTGTGTGCAGGGGCCAGGGAATTGCTTTGCCTGAAAGAAAAGTTCACATGTCCCTGTGAGTTCACAAGGAAACTCTGCCATTAGCCTGGACCTCACCATGAACAGGAGGAAGGTTGTACAGGGCAATTACCACGGGAAAGAATGGCTTCATCCTAAGGCAATGTAAAGCAGTGAAGACAAGGCTACTGCCAATGACATTAATATCAGCTCAAAAGCATACAGAAGTAATTCACAGTGAGGTGCTACTCTGTGTGTGGTTTGACTCTACTCAGAGGTTATTGGAGAGCAGCAATGCTGTTCTCCCCTAGTAGTGCTTCCAGCTTTCTTCAGGAGGAACATGAGGGGCTTCAGGAGGGACTCAAGAGTGCAAAGAGCCTTGATCTGCAGTGGACAGGGCTGCTAAAGCTCTCAGGGGATCAGCAAGTGTCAAGGAGGTCAAGTGGAAGAGGCATGGTCCACAGCCCTAGGTGAGCCTGGCAGCTGGAAGCAGCCAGGGAACTCTTCTGACCATTCTTGTCTTGGGATACAAGAATGGTAATGAACTTTCAAGAGATAAGTCACTATAAGTTCTGCAGAGAAATTACTAAAAAATAAAAAAATAAAGAGGGGTGTGGGGAAGGGAAGAACAACCTGAACACTTGACATTCAAAGAAACAGCAATGTGCGTAAATCCACGCTAACAGCTTTTTCTGGCTTCTGCAGTGGCAGAACACACCAAAATCCTTGGTATCAATATTGGCAGTGTAGTTGTTAATCAGGCCCTACTCTCAGAATGAGTCAGTGAGGAAAGAAAAATGTTGGTCTCTAAGCTACCACCACTGTCCTTTTCTTTGTTTTGGAGAAATTGGATCCATGTTTCCTCTGAGGGCAAAGTGCAGAACTAGGAAGAGTATACTTCTACTACACCTTTTTTAACAAACCTAAATTCCTTCCTGAAGTGCTAGTCTCCTTCTAGTCCTGGTCTCCTCTGAAATGAAGCCTGCTCTTCAATTTTTACGGTGTTTAAATAAGGTAGAAAAATGGGTCTATGATGGAAAGAGGGAAGGTTAAAGTTCCTTCCTACTCTCACCCCAAGCAGGAAATGAAGAGGTACCTCCCAAACTGAAAGCCTGGTTATCTAGTATGCTGCAATTAATACCATGCCAATAAAGAAGCTTTTTTTTTTTTTTTTTTTTTTTTCTATTTAAAGAAGTAATATAATAAAATGTTGGTTCATTTCATTATAATAGCTAAGAAGGATTTGCTGGTTTCACAGCATAAATTTAGATTAATTTTTTAGATTTGACAACGTTATAAAAATTATATTGATTCTGAAATTATAATTTTAGATTGGTTCTGTCATTTTTGCCTATTAGCAGTCTTTAAATGAAGTGATCCTACGTTACAATCAATCTTATCTTCCATTATGCACTTCCTGGTGCTAAAATGCGAGATCGATTCTAATTAACTACACGGGTTCAGTCATTTGGGTGGTTTGTTAGGAAAAAAAAAAGTTACTACCCTAGTATCACTAAACAATTTGTTATACATTTATGTACAGAAATTATGTCTAAAACGAATGTCATTCCTTTAGTAAAAACAATACAGTTGCAGATGTCTAAAATATTAGGATGGCAACATTAATGCTATTGCTTTAACCAGTAAAGAACGTGAAATGTTTCCAGGGTCCACCTGAGCTTTAAGAAGCAAAGCGAGGTCAGCAAAAAATACTACCTCTGCAGCAGAGGCTATAAATCTGTGTGTCCATCGAAAGTGACTAGGGGCCATTCTGAAAACGTCATTTCCAATGTGCAGCTGTGGGCTAAGAAGAGGTTGAAAACTGCTTAAGAAGCCATCATGGTGAAAATAATGTTATAGGTGGGTGATGTGATCTAAATATGAATCAGTTCAAGCATCTATTCATTCCTGCACTTTCCAGCTTTATCTTGCACTGATGTACTGCTGGTAGACACCTTGATAAAAACCTTGTCCTGTATCAGTATCCAACTGTGTAGACCACTGGCCCAGAAAGAGCTACAGAAAGTGGCGTAGGTGCAAGCAGTGGGGGACTAACACACTGTGCTTCTGAGTGAAACTGGAAGTCTGGTGAGCAGACTGTGAGAAAAGAGGAAGCTGGAAATGTCTTCACCCGGATTTTAAAACAGAGACAGCAAAACCTGATATCAGATAAAACCTGGAGGAAAATGTACATTGCTTGTGATTTTATTCCTTAGAATCCTTACATCATTCTTTTAAGTCAAACAAACACTGTTACCTCAAGTGCCAATCTGTTACTTTTCTCATTGATTATGCTTGTGCCCAGACTCTTTTCTAACTTATCTGTTGACTTTCCCTGAAACGGCTTTAAAGAAATAGAGCATTATACACTATACACTCACAATGTTAATTCAGCTCATCTATCTATTATAGTCAGTGAAAAGTAGAAATGATCTGTAGTTCAAGGGATGCTATGCTTGCTTTTACCGTCACTGCTAATGCATTCTTCCATGTGGAGTAACATGTAGCAGAATGAGTCAGGAGTAAGAAATGCCAGCCTGGCATCCTGCTGCAGAGACTTTCTTGACCTCCCTCCCTTCATACACCCTCACACATGCTTTGTTCCTATCCTCTCAATGATATCACCTCATTAAGAAGCCAAATTGTTGAGGAAAAAAAAAAAAAAAAAAAAAAAAAAAGGAGAGAAAGAAAGAAAGGTAGCAGTAGTTTTAAAATCCTTCACTTACTCTTATTTTTTTGTTGCTTTTATGTAAGATTGAATCCTTGAGCATTCAATGGAAAAAAAGACCAGAAGGCAACTGTGAACCCCTGTGCCTGTCCCTGTTGAGCTACTGATCAATGAAGATAGCCTCTGTCCATGGCTGGCCACCCAAAGTCCCCTGAGGAAAAATGAGGTTTCCAAAGGGGAGAGAAGTCCTGCAGAGACAGGGAAAAATTGATGATAGGTAAACTGATGAGGGCTGCCATTCCCTGTATGCCGTCAAGTGTTGTTGGAAAAACCAAGAGTTGGACTCAATGATCCTTATGGGTCCCTTCCAACTTGGGATATGCTTTGATTCTATGATTGTTGCTAGTCACCATGAAGCACGGCAATAATTCTTAGGAAGGGGAAAGCTGAGAACCACAGTTCTTGATGGGCTCCTTTTATTTCTCCCCTGAATGTGTGTTGGTACTGAAGATGTTCTGGCCCAAAAGAGTGACTTCTGATTCTGTGCAAAGCCACTCCAGAAAACACCCGGTGTGCTGTTAGGAACTTTTCTATGGAAATCTCCTTTTCAAACTGCTGGTTTGTTAGTTCGGTGAATGAACAACTCTTCTGCATGGGGAAGTCTTGATTTCACTGTTACTGTTATTGCATTCATGTTGTACATTCATTAATTATTTTATTTATCATACAAAGATATTATATATCTTGCAAGAAGAGTCCTCGGGAACCTGATTCTCCACTGCCTCACACCTCATTTACATCAGTGCAGACTGAGTGCAAAACACTATCACACCACTGCAAGCAGAAACCTCTGACTCAGGTCACATTTCACTGCCCTCTTCCATCAGACCAACCAGTGGAGAATTGGACTGAAAAGCTTCAGAGGAGGGCTGAGGGTATGTTCACTCTCCACTCTTGTTTGCACAGGGACGTTGTTGGTTCACCGTCTTTCCTTTGACTCAAGGATGTTTTCTGACCACGGAAATCTAATTGTGAACTGCCATAGATGGGCGGAAGAGGTACCCTCCACTTGCAGAGTAGCAGGAGGCTCCTGGGGAGCCACCAGGGTGTGCCAGGTCCCCTCTATGCCAAACTTCCTCCCAACAGAGCAAGGCCCAGACCAAGGGCAGTTCTTGCTTTGCCAGCTGGATTTCTAGGCACAAGGATGGCGTACTAAGGTGGGCCTCACTAGCAAGGCTGTGGATGCGGAAAGGCCAGGTTGTAGGGCACCCGAAAGAGGAGATGGCTGAGGATGACCTGGGAGGAGACCATGCTGTGTGGCCAATGTCACCTGGGAAACAAAGGGTGTGGGACCAGGGTGAGGCAAGGGATAGTGCAAAAGAGAGGAGATGACATTTGTGTGGAAAACTGCTTTTGTCTTTCCCATTTCACAGGCGGTGTGTCTATTAAATGTGGCTTTTGCTGCCAAAGGACTTGTCATATTACATTAGGTTTAGCAACTTCTGCTGTGGCAAAGTGTGCAGCGTCTCCCTTCACATAAAGAAAATATTTTCACAAGTCTGTTCAACCTGCTAACTGTGATTACAGACAGTTGGCCCCTGACATGACATTTATTGCTCCAGCTTCCAAATAAGAGCCTCACAGCACTGCCCAGCCAGCTACCTGAAGAGCACATATGTGTGTGGAGACCTTAAACAAGTTTCTGCTAATGACTCCATTTTGTACCCTTTTAGTAGCTCTTTAGCAGCTTGGTAGAAAAGATGTTACAGTGAAGTACTGAAAAAAAAGAATAAAGAGTACTTACAAGCTAAGACTTAATGTTGCCAGATCTCTCCTTTTCCTGCTTACCTTGAAATGTATATTTTAATATATCTGATCTCCTCTGCAAGTGCTTTTTGCACACATATTTCTACACTGCTCAGCAATATGAATCATAACTGTGAATGACCGGAGAAAAAAAGAGATAAAAATGCCACTGTACACCTCCACTCACGCCCAGAAGGAAAAGTCCAGAGGGTGAGAAATCACATCAAAATTAGGAGCGTGCAATGGGGAAGAGAGTGACAATGATAGCCACAAGAAAGCAGTTGATCTGCTTGGGGCCCTACATCAAGGAGTCCAAAAGAAGTTTGTCCAGAGGAAATTTTGTCATGAAATTAAAAAATAAAAAAATAAAAAATAATAAAAAAAAATGAACAAAGCACAAAATTCCCTCTTTTCTGTAAGATGCACTGATCATGGTCATGGCATTTTCTGGAAATATCTGCCAAAAGACCAACTTCTCCATCACTGCATCCAGTAGATGTTCAAGCTGCTGCAAGGCCTACACACCCACTTTGCTGACATTTGGGAAGAATGGAAGGATAATAAAGGCTTTGTCAGGACAAGACAATATCATCTGGCAAGCATTTGGTTATTAATGGTGCTATGTGTGTGAGTGTGTGTGGAGGGGGGGAGTTGTTTTAAATTGGATTTATTTTAAATATTTTGTATGAGTTGCAATCATTTTAAAATGTGTTAAATTGCCTGGCTCTTGGCCTTCAAGTTCCTTTCCTGCACAAGGCAGTTGTAGGGCCTGAATTCTTACATGACTTGGCCTATGCCGCTCTACTTTTTGGCAGGTCACTTTGCTCTATTCTTTTCCAAACAGAAATTAAGCTTTGGCCGAGGGAGAAGCAGAGCAGAATGCAGCCTGCTGCAACAGCTTGCAGTGAGTTGGAAAGAACTCCATGTTATAGATGAGAACTGAGCAAATACCCTTTTATTATTTTTTTTTTTTTTGTTAATTTCACTATCTTATTTTTAAACTTGTGTGTGCATCTGCCAGTAGCACTGTATCTTACTACAATATTACTATTAAGCAGGTGGATACGTATCACGAGCAGAGAGCATTTAGCTCCATTTTGATTAAGGGTATGTTCTTCAGAGATTAAGTTTCTTTTGTTGGTTCATGAATTTAACTGATTCTGCGGTGTCAGTCTAACAGTCTCTCTCACAATTTTGTCTTCTATCATGTCAGAAAACTATTTACAAAAAGGCCAAGGGTTTTACAAAAAGGCCTTTTAAAGTTTAACGGTGGGCTCTCGTGATTTTGTTTGTTGGAGTTGTACCCACTGGATAATAAAATAACCCATCCCCAGAAAGGATACATGAGAGCTTTTTTTCCATCTTATTTTAAAATAGATCAAACAAAACAAAACAAAACAAATTCTTCTCTGCTTGAATTGAGATCAGCTGAAGTTAAGCAACTGATGCTGATGGTTAAGCAGCAAGAGGTGAGTGTCATTATCCAGTGATGGGCAGCTAGCACTCCTAGATGAAACCATTTTCCTTCCCTCATCTCTACCCACAGTTCAACCTAAAGAAATTGTCTCAGACTATCCTCCTCTGATGCCAAGATCCTTTCCTGGAGATTTCTAACGTGCTGCAGTAAGAACCATTTCACAAGACCCTCCTTAAGTCTCCAGGGATTTTCCATGGTCCAGTCCTGGTTAAATTTAAAAAAGCATATTTGGGGGGGGGTGACTAATCCCCTGCCTGAATGTGATGTGGCTTTTAGAAAGTTTGTGATCTGGTACACTAACTCTCTGATTTGTTTGGCCATGTGAAAACCTTTTAAGCTGGCTCTAGAAATTCGCCCCCGAAGCCTCTTCTGGGGCTTGTATTTTTTATTTTTCTCCCATTTCCTCAAATCTTTCCCTTGTTTCTAAAAAGTGCCATAGTCCGTTCCTGAGCCCTCAAATCCAATTACCAAACAATGTACAAATATATGGCTGAGCGTGGTCTATGGGAACAGCTGCAAAATTGCTAATATTAGGTCTAATTTAGCTACAATAAATTAGCAAGTGTGTGGAAGCAAAATGATGACAGCATAATTATAACAAAAGTCGATGTGTTGAAGTATATGGATGACATACATACTAATTTTAGCGAAAAAACGCACCAAATGAAATGCATGCAATGAACAGACGGGACTAATAGCTCAGACACATATACTTAATGTGACCAGTCAGTGTAAAAACAAAAAGATAGATGAAGCTGTTCAGAATCTAGTGCTAACAAGCAGTGTAGTCTGAAACCATTAACTGTCAGGGGTAATAACACTCAAAGTACTGAAGTGCAGTAAAACAGCAGCACTTTTCTCGGGATGATGTGCTGATGTACAAGCACACACCTGTGAAGAGGGTACTAAATCTATCCTTGCGTTTATTACTATGGAGGGAGGAAAAACAACACTAATAATGTAAAGTATAAACGAAAATAGCAGACAGCAGAGAGTGACATTTGCATGGTCCCAGTCAGCTTGTTAGCTGAAGTGGGTTTTAATTAGCTATTTTCCAGCAAGCAAACGAGCAAATTAGTGGCAGCCATAAACAAGCAGAGACAATCAGGCCCAAAGAAAAAAAAAAGATCGGACCTTTTTCTGTGTGTTTTCCTTTTGGAAACACAATGCCTTCATGCTTCAGCTAAATATTTCTATTAACTAGAAGAATGTAGCAAAGTGAAGACCTTGGCAATGGTGCAAGTTCCCAAAGTGGCTCCAAACACGATGTTAACAGCACCACAAGAGCAGCAGCGACAAAAAACCCTGCTCTGACCAAACCTGCATCCTGCCTCGAGGGCTAACCTGGGGTCTCCCACTCAGAGCCCCAGTGCACCTGGCATTTGCTAAATGCCATCCTACGGACAGAGTCTGCCTGCCCATCCTCTGCTCTTGGGACTGCATGGATTCAGCACCCTCCCTCTCCCCAACTCAGCATGCAGGATGGCAGGAGCTTTGATTACCAAAGTACTAATGGCTGCAAAATGAAACCTGCCCTGCCATTACAGTAACATGAACATGGGACGAGGATCCATCAGAGTCTTGTCAAGCAAGGACCAAGGTTAAACCTTGGGCTTAATCCACATTGGGCTTAAAAAACTGTAGTACTTCTGCTACTGAACTGATTATATAATAATCAGCTGTAATGAAAAACATGTCAAGTTCATCCCTTAAGTCACTCATGTTTCCCTTCCTTTTCCCTCTGATTATAAGAAACGTTGAGGTTGCAAGGATAAGAAACCTAACACAGAGGATAGATCATTGCTATACCTGAAGGATTTATATAAGTTTAGCATGAGACAGAGGTGTGTAGAGCCATGGAGCAACAAACACCAAAATGTAGTTGGTAGGCAGGAGGGTTCAGTGGTTAGAGAACAAACGTAGACCTCGAGGAAGAGAAACTTGAGTTCATGTTTCTCTCCATCAGAGACTTCTCCCATCACCATGAGCAACACACCCAGCCTGTCTGGGAATAATAGTAATTCTGCCTCTGAAGTTTGCTGTGAAATGTTCATTAAATACTGTATAGGGTTCAGATATTGTGGAGAAGGGGCTAATTAGTTGGAAGAAAGGGAAAATGCCTAATAAAAATTAATCTTATTTATGCATCACTGTTGGTACACGTGGCACTAGAGAAAGACATTGCAGCCGACTTTCATTTGGTATAAATTATCAGAGAGCTGCAGGAGAGACTCTCTTGCGTCCCTGTCCTTGTCTTGTGCCAAGGGTATTACAGTCTAATTAATACAGATAACATAAGTGCAGACGCCTACCTGTTGGGCGCAGTTGGAATACTAACACAAGCAAAAGGCTTGGGGAAGGCTCTTGAAGAAGGTTTACTTTTTATTTAGTTCATTTGTATAGTGTTGTTGTGACGGTCACAGGAAACCCTGGCAATGAGTAGAGCCCAAGAGGCAATTAGTAATGGGGCAGAAAATGCAATGAGCCAAAAAATGAATTAACTTGAGCAGGCCAGGGACAGGCACAAGGGGCTGATGCTGTTAGCAAGTTTATAACCCCCACCCCTCTACTGAATTTGGGAAAGGAGAAGGAGGTGTGAATGAACTTGAGAACCCTTCCTGCGGCACCCAGGGAGCTCCCTGCCTCGCGAAGCACCAGCACATTCAGCTGCAGACAGGTAGCCCGGATCAGCTCTTGCCTAAAGCTAGTGTCTACCCTTTGAGTCTCCTGCCATTGCTACTACTGCCACAGAGGAGGAAACAGCCCTGAGACAGCCAGCGGGGAGCAGACCCCAGCCGTGCCCAGGAAGCGGCACAAGCAGCCAGCGGTTGCCTGTCAGGCAAGAGTTCCCAGCCAGGAAAATGGGGCCAGCGACAGCAGGAGTGGGCTTTGTGCACCAAAATGAGTCTTCTCTGGCTGATTCTCTCATCCCCTCGCCTCTTCCGAGTTTCGTTTGCTCCTCTGTTTATTTATTTTTTTCCCTTTGACAGCTTTCAGTTTTTCCTATTAGCAAACATACATGCTTTGAATTAGGACTCATTTTTTTGTTCTGAGTCATGGGCTGATATTGTTTTCAGCTTATACAAAGCCATAAGTACTTTCACCACATTCGAACTGTTTACACATTTTTTTACAATGAAGTTGTTTCCCTGTCTCTGACAGCTGTACACGAACACCAGAGGGAAAAAATAGGCAATTGCTCTTGCAGGCACACATGTATGGTAACTATCTAGCATTCACACGAGGCAGCAAGAGGTAACTATCACCCAAATTGTCACGTTAGCCATCATGTTAGCCATTAGAATCGAAGATAATGATTCCTAGTTCAGAGAGCTGCTTGACTGAATCGCAGAAAAACACAACTGCCCCCAAGTGTGTGCTAGGATGATTTTCAACGCATGCTGCAGTACCGCAACACTCAATCCTGTACGGCCCATAGGCTTTGTCCTCAGGGAGACAACTCCAGAAAAAAAAAAAAAAAAAAAAAAAAAAAAAAAGTAAATAAAGTTGTTTAGTGGAGTTCAGGAAGGGAAACTTTGAGGAGAAAAAAAAAAAAAAAAAAAAAATCTAATTCCATGTCATTTTAATTCTCTTCTTGCATGGAGAGCTCAATGCCAAATAAAAGCACAGGAAAGCCACAAAGCACACACACACTTCAGCACTGCTTCTTTCTCCCTGGGTCATGCCCAATGTTATTTCATCATGGCCAGGGGACTTTGAGGGAAGTGGAAGCAGAAGAGAAAGAAGAAAGATGATCTTTTGAAAAAACAGAACTGTTCAAAATTCAGAGCAAAGGAATCAATTCATAGCTTTATCAGCATACAGCAAATGGAAAAGCGAGATATTCCTCTTCAAAGAATAAAGTCCCCAAATGGATAAAGGTTAAGATAAAGGGGCAGAGTTTCTGCCTGGCCCCATCCAGCTCACAGCAGCTCTGACATCAGCTGCATTTTTTTATTATTATTTTTTTTTTTGGTGAAGTATCACTGAGCATAAGAAAGTCATGACCAACTGCCTGAGCATCCCAATGGAAAAGAGGAAGAGGTCTAATCCAAACCCTGACACTTTCTATCCACAACTGTAAATCTTTGGCTCAGCTCCTGCCAGCCTCAAAAGTTAAATGGGCAGCACTGTCCATTTCTTATGCCAACGCTGCTCTGTTGCTTTTAGTGAAGTTGCATGGTTGTAATTGAGAGTCCGGTAAGGATCCCTTTTTGCTGAATGATGTTGCCATCTCTCTTGCTGGAATTCTCTTAGCCTTGTAATAGCTCTTTTTAAAGGATGATCTGATCTACTTTCCAAAATCTTCAGCAGAAAACGAATTGCATTCATAACACAGGAGCGAAGCTGAAATCTGAGCAATATCTCACTCTCCTCAGTTCACATACTGATCAGAGGCAAGAAGCCTGCAGCAGCCCAAGGAGATGGGGTCAAGAAGATTCAAAGAGCTGGGCCTCCAGCCACATACAAGTCCAATTTGTCTGAAGGCAGGGGCTGGATTACCCCCTGCCTGGGCACTGAGCACTGGGCACTGAGGCAAAATTATACCTAAAACCTATCCTCTCTGGCTTTTGTGCCTAAACCATCCCATATAGAGAATAAATGGGAAGCAGTGCTCCGCTCACAGTTAACCCTTCTAAAAAAAAAAAAAAAAAAAAAAAAAAAAAAAGTTATTTTTGGTCTCTGGGGTCTTGTCTAAACACAGTAATGAGACACTTGAGTTTTCATGAAAGCAATAGAGTCACTGCACCACACCTGCATCGATGCCCACAGCAAAACTATTCCTTCCTTTCTCTCCCTGTCTCTTGTAATCCTTTACGTGCTGTCCTCCTTCATACCTTAAGGTTAGTGCATTGTCATTTGAATGTGTATTAGACAACAGGCTCCCGGGAATTAATGAGAGGGCCTAGCAACGGCAGAGGAAGGTAACGTAGCAGTCGTGGCAGAACTGGAAGCTACATACTGCCTTCTCTATGACTGGCTCTTGGAGACATATATCGATTTTCCATCCTCGCTGATTTCAGAATGAGCTTCAAGAAGGTAACTCGTGTGACATGACTTAATTTCTCCAGATTGCTATAAGAGAACATTGGTGGACAGCAACAAAATACACCATGCTCACACTAAAGTCCACAGAGGGAAAGACACACCATAGCTGTGATGGCTCTTTGCTGGACCACCACCGTCCAAAAGGTCAAGCCATCATCTCTCTGGTGTCTGCCACAACGGCAAAGAAATTGCTACACCATATTGGGATATATAGTCCCTTTATTAAGAGCTGCTCAGTACTCTACCTGTAATATTTTAAACACAGTCAATATTTTGTGGTTAATTTCCCCTATAACAAGATGTATTTCTGTTGGAACTGAACTGTGGCCAGGCTGACTATCTGGAAATGAAAGCAGATGGCTTTCTACTTTGCTTATAGTTGGGAAGATTTAACTCAGTCACACATTTCCATAGGACATAGACCAGACTGAACAAGTATCTCTCCTTTACCTTCCTGGTAGCTCCCCTTCTGAGAAAAAAAGAGGAAAGGAGCCAAACTTCTAAATACAAATGCTTGCCACTGGGTAATGGAGAGAAACCAAGCATCTCTGCCTTTATCTTCTTCCTGCCTGTTTTCCCTCTTGAATAGATAATGGGGAGTCATTTCAGGCATCTTTCAGGAAAGTGGGGAACATGCCACAGGCTACTATTTTGCAAATGAATGATGAAGCCCAGATATCAACTTCAGATCAGACTGTACTTAGAATAGAACTACTCTTTCCATATGTGATTATTGGTAGCAGTGGGAATATGAGAAATTCATAGGCTGAGACACAATGAGCTCCCTCAAAGACTCAGCATTCTTCTGTAATTTAAATAGATTAAGGGTGTAAAGCCCCCAGGATATAATCTCACAAGTATATTTTCCTGGCACTTCATACTTAGCCAAGAAGTGCTTCCCAGAGGTGTCTTTTTTCCTCCAGAATATACATCTAGTTCCAGCAGCAAGCAAGAAGCACTGCAAGAAACAGGCAAAAACAAGAAACATCTTATTTTGAAACTGAATGATCCTCTTCAAATCTCAAACGTTGGGTCTATGCTGGAGAGAATTCTTACATTTCCTTTAATTATTTAGCCCAGTCAGTTCATTTTTAATGCTTATTTCTATTTCCTTTAAACATTTATCACAGAAAAAATACATTCACAGTTTTCTTGGCATCCAGGTAAAGCAGTGGTTGTCTTCCAAAAGATAGACTAAGCCAAAAAGAAGATACCTTCTTTTCTAAAGAAACTAATAAAACTGGAAGAATTAATGAAGTATAAAGGGGATTTAGACACTTTTTTTTGCATTGCAAATACAGATCAGATTCCAAAACACTGAATAGTATATAAACATTGTCTTTTACAGATTACAGTTAACAGAAATATCTTCTATTGACTTCATCTGGCCTTGGACTACGCAAATGGATTACTAGACATATATATTCAAAGTGAAGGAGATTTTGACATAAGCAGAGTCCAGCCACAAGAACCAGAAATCTGAAATCTGGAAAACAAATAAGACAACCCTATAAAACATTCAATGACTTTTCATGGTGCAAATATTTGTAGTCATTCTGGATTTTGAACCATTTAAAAATGAATTTTCTTATAGGTTTTTCAGATGATTTATGTATTCCTTAGATCTCATCTGCTTTTCTGCCATGACTTTATTTTTATTCAAATGCAGCATACAGAAAAGAAGCATTACATTTTTCTTTGATTTGATTGTGCCATTATATAGTAGACTAAAACTCTTGAAAATATGAAATGCAGAAGAAAATCTGGACTACAAAAAGGTGTATGTGAAGGAATGATAGCAAAGTAAATTGCTAAAATTACTTTATTGGTATTAGCTTCTAAGCAGCAATGGGCAAATAGAAAATATATATATTTTAAAAAAAAATCTTATCTGAAGATAAGGATGCCTAAATGTTTTGAATTTGCAACAGTGTGTTGGCATCTTGTGAATTCAAGATTGCATGGAGCCAGGCAAGTCCATTCTCTGAACTTCCAGCATTAATATTTCTCCTCCCTTTGGTTAAGTCTAAGGGGTGATGAGAGGGGAAAAAAAAAAAAAGAAAAAGAGAGAGAGAGAGAACTTCAGTGTTATTTCTGCATGTGGGATTCTCAGAAAGGTGCTTCCTTACTCCTTTTCCTACTGCAGCCTGGCCTTCGTCATGGCTGTGCCTATCTTGACTTGTTGCACTGCTGCAGATTACCAGCAGCAATGCTCCTGGAGCTGAGCACAGGTCAAAAGAGCGTAAACACCACTGAAGCACAGTGCAGGTTGCTTTATCTATCTCCTTTCATTTATTTTTTTTTTTCTTTATACATTCCTTGTGTTTAATATGGCATAGCTATTATTGTGTATATCAGACAAAAATCTCAGAATAAAGCAAAGCATCATATTTTAGAAAAAATATTTTTGCCAAATTCATACAGTCTTCTGCAGTAGTAAACATTTCTGTTACAGTGTGGTGAAGGCGATTAACACAGGATCCAAAACTAAACCAGAAACCAGACAAGCTGTAAGAATGGTGCTCATAGTCCTCTCAGCATATTTTTCTCTAAGCTCCTTCCAGATTAGAAAATAAATTGCTTCTCAGGACTTACTGATTTCCAGTTGGAATCAGAAATGATATGAACAGAATTAGTGAGAAACATTGACAATTATCTCTGAAGATAAGGGAACTTTCAAGCTATGTCTAAAAGGCAAGGGATGGTTCCTTGCCTAACAGGAGAGTGTGAAAACACAGCCACTTGTCTTGAAGGACAGTGTGAAAATTCAGACAAACATCCATGCTGCTCCAAGTTGGTGCAAAACAGATGGATGACATATTCAAGATTTTCTAGTGAAGGGTACAGGACAGAGGAGCTGGAAAAAGAATCTTCATTCTGTAGTGGTGCTAACTGGATTTCCAAGCAGTCTAAAGGACAGAAGTTGATTCACCTCCCAAGGCAGCGCACCTGGACAAATGTAATTTCCTGGATGTTCAAAGTCAATAACTCCATAACTAGCATCGTAGCAGCAGACCACATCTGCCCATACCAGTATGGCTGTGAGATGGAAGTGACAGGCTTTCAGAGTTAAACCTTTCATTGATATTGTATGAACTAGAGCTAAGAGATCCTGTAAAGCAAAGGTCCTTAACTGCTGAAAGAAAAGCTGATTGGAGTGGGAGCACTGTTTGAACTGAAACCTCAAGACACCTGGCCTCCTCCAGGAGTCCTGAGACCCACAAAGAGTTGTGATGCCAATTGATTTCCTTTTATATTGTTTTGATCTCTTTCTCTCTCTCTTTTTTTTTTTCACTGAACCTGGTTTTGCGACACTTCCTGTCTTAGCCTGTGTCTGGAATAATTCTCCACAATTTGCACTCAGAAAACAGAGAAACAAATTTCTTGCCTCTTGGTAAGAGACAAATGCTATGCAAAAGCTGTGTGACCCAGAGCACTCAGCCAAAGGCAACACCCAAAGGGGTAACCACAAGAGGGAAAACATCGGGATCACTAAGGGAGATGGGAACACAGGGGCAAAGGTTACACCAACCTATTTCCCTGTTTAAACAGCTGAAGGAACAACAATTAACATACTTAAGCCAGAAGGGACCTGGATGCTCATGTGGTCTGACTTTCCATATAACACAGGCTAAAGAGAAGCATCCAGCAGTTCCTGCCCAAGAGCCTGCTCTGGAGCAAGATAAACTTCTAGCACAGGAATGGCCAATCCTCCCTCTCCCAACCCAGAAGAGTAATTTTCCCAGAGAGCTGCAAGTCAGAAAGGAGAAAAGATTTTTTTGCCTTCTCCAAGCCTCTCCTCTTTGTCCACTTTGCCTTGTTTCTTGGGAGCTTATGTAGGAGTAAAAAGGCTTCTCCTGCTCAAGTCTCGGTGCCATTAACGCAACACACACGCTGGACATCAAGAAAAAAATGCACTCCATTTCCATTTCCAAATTCTGTGTCCTCAGAATTCGTCCTTTCCTCTGCAACCTCCTACTACCCTCTCTGTCTTCCCAAGTCCCGACCCCCAAAGCAAAACCTCCTTCCTTTCAATCAACTCCCAGTTTTTCCAGACTCTCTTCCCACCTCAGATTCCTGCAAAGAAGCACCCAAGGCTGTACAAACAACTGCCACTGCTGGTCATCCCCATCCTGCCCCACATCAACTCCCTGGTTCCTCTTCAGAGCAGCTGAAGGCAGCAAAGGGGGCCTCAGTAGAGCTTTGAACTCACTTTCATCTAAGCCTTAAAATCAGTTTCTGCTTGAAATCTATACCTGATTCAGTGGGAGAGCTGCAGCTGTGTTTTACAGAGCTCTGGCTCCTTTTGCACAAGTTGCTTTACTGCTTATGGGTCTTGTTCCTCTCTCCTCAGTGAAGATGAACTGGCACCAGATATCTGAGGACACCTCACACGATACCCTTCAGGAAAACTGTCCTGTCAGAGCCACTTTGCTTTTCAGTCCCGACTTCCCTACCTGTGCATGCACACACAAGAAGGACAGGAACAAACCACATAAGATCTCAAATGACTGATACAAATGTCTTAATACAAACACTCTTGACAGACATAATTATTCCCAGGTAACTTCATTTTAAATCAAATAAGTTCATCCTTAGGAACTTCTAGAGCATTAATTATTACTGCAAAGTGCCATCGCCACAGTACAGAGGGTTTGGGACCTAGCTGATCATTCCCAGCAAAGACAACATGAAGACACCTAGATTACTTGTGTGGTGCTTCTTCCCTTACTCATTCTTCATATTTTTCTGTAAGAAAGGAGATAACCTGGGAGTTATCAGGAACTGAGGTTGATCCAGCAGGCTAATACAACCATGTCTTTGCCATAGTTGTCATGTTATATTTTCTGTTGGTAGGAAGGAAAAAGAAACTCTTGTCCCACCGTGCTATCGGCTTCAGCAGTAGTAAGCTGAGCTTTTCATTTCAAGAAGAAATGATCCATGAATCTATCTCATTTGCCTTCAGATTGGGTGGGAGCCTCTCTCTTCCCCCAGCAAGAGGGAAATGGTCATTCTGCAATTTTCACCACCTTTATTATTGATTATCTTCTTGCTGGGGGAAAAAATGGGATACATCCTCTTCTGACAAACATAAATAAATAAATAAATAAATAAATGTGTTGGAAGGAGCTTATCCAGGCATAAAAACTTAATTCCTAGAGTTGCCTTTATCATGACTTTTCTCACGTAATGCTTCTTCAGCCGGGTACCTTCTGCGAGTCCCTTCACAGCTGGAACCTGGACCTGTGACTGCTGGGTACAAATGCACGAGCACTACTTGTTGCATTAATGTAGGATTCCTACCAGCTGCCACTTAGCATAGTCCTGACATGCTCTTCCTGGCCTCCTGGCTTGAGGTTAAAGGCTGCTGCAGCCCTGAACAGCAGGAGTCCATCCTTGCATGCTTTCATGCTTTATCGATCTCAGGATGCATTTAGGAAATGCCTTTTTCTTTTTTTTTTCTTCCTTTTTTAGCATTTACTTTGCAATTGCTTTCACAACCCAACACAAAGGTGGAGTTTGCGTATCCCTAAAGGAGACAGCATCCTAAAGGACACAGTGCTGAGGGCAAGGGGCAAACAGCCCCTTTGTGTGCCAGGGATGGTGGGAAGCCCAGGGGTTTCTGCAGCACCAGTGCAGATACTGGGAGGATGAGAGACCAGGAGCAGCCCAAACACTCGGTGGTCACCTCAGAGGCAGCTGAGAAAGTTTGTCAGACTGGGAAGCCTTGATAATGATTTTTTTTTCCCCATTTAAAGAATGATCCTATCAGTCACCTCAGGCTTGCCCTGGTACATAGTTTTCTCTCTTCTACCTTTGTAGCTGGACTGCAACCATCACAGATGCATTTTGCCCCAGATTTTTTTTTTTTTTCCAAACATCCTTAAAAAGGAGCTACTATAAATCCTTTGCAAGTTACAGAGTTAGTTTGTTCCCCAGACAATAGTTTAGATAAATGAAGAAATATTCTAGTAATTATGCCAGCAGAGAGTGGTTGCTTTCAGAGATGTATATTATAAAAAGATCCTGTGAAGCAGCAGGTGGAGGAAGGAGAAGCTGTGCTTGGTTTGTTCTCCCCTCTCCAGCTCAGGAGAGGGTTGCAGCCACACCATATTCCTCAGGAAAGGCAGCACAGGCTGGGGATCAGCATCTCCCCTTGCCCTTGGCAGAGCCGGAGTTGGTCCAGAGCCTCCCACACTGCCACAAGAAGCAGGAGCTCCTGCCTCTTTGAAGGAGCCCCTATGCAGGTGCTGCTTTGCATGTCTGGGCTCCCTCTGTCTTTCTGCTTGAACGTTTCCCTCCCTAATTTTACCAAGACAAACAGTTCCTAGCTTCTGAGAACCGAGAGCTTCTCAGAACCCACCAGGCTTTCCCTGCGGCTCTTCAGCAAGGAGATTTTTTCTATCTGTGCTACCGGGAAATATGGACCCCTCCAGCTCTGGGTTCCAATTTACCCCATTTTGTGCCCACAAAGAAGCTGCCAAATGCCACCATGCATGGGTGTATATAGGAATGGAGAGGAGATACAAGCCCAGGCTCCAGCAAGCTCCACTTCCAACCAGAGGACTTGCAGGCTTTTCTCTTGGAAAAGCCACAGCATTTGTTAAAAATGCTCTGAAATGCAGATCTGAATGGTGGGATGGCTGAAGTATTTCTGTCAGTCTCCACTGGCTTTGCTGAGACCATCTGTACCAGAGGAGTGAAAAAGGAGGACACACGAGCTGCAGCCCAGCGCGGTGTGCAATCATGATCATCTCCCAGAGACAGCATCACCTTTAGACGAGACGTTTCCCCAAGAAGGCTGTCACTTGTGGCTTGCTGCAGGTGTCAGGTGCCCCAACCACTGCTATTATTGTTATTAGACATTTGCCGAGTGCCAGCAGTGCACCTGGTTTTCATAATCAGCTCAAACAAGCTGCCGATTTTTATCAGTGGGCCGACTGCATTTCCACTCATGAAAATTTGCCTGTTTGCTTCTTCAGGCACCATCTTCTCCAAGGAGAAATGTGCAATATAGCTCTGCTTCCTTCCTCCAGGTCTTTCAGTACCTGTTATTTTTTTCAGGTGCACAACAGCCCAGCTCCTCACGACAGCGAGCCAGTCTTTTTCATCCATCATCTCTTCAGGATCAGACCACTAATTCACGTACAGGATAAGACAACTGCCAAATTATTATACTACAAAGAGTAGATCTTCAGACACCTGTCATCCTGATGAAAGCAGCACCATCAACTGACCTTTGCCGGTTCAAGGTCGATAATGAGACAAGTCAGGCAGGAAGAGCAGCGTGTGCTGACTCCATTAACGCTGGCTGTGTGCACACTCAGTAGCGCTGCGTCTCCTGTCAATTAGTGTGGGTAAACTAGGGACTGCTGATTGCCAGAGACATGGCATAGCGAGCTGCTGCTACCTTTACTTCTACACCCTGCTGCATTTTAATTAGCTCCAGTCCCCTGACTATTTCTTCAGAGCTTCATTACAGCCGTCTTCAAGAAACTCAAGGCAAGCCTTTTACATCGCACATCGCTAATGAGAAGAAATGCGAGCATCCGCACAGTGGAGCTTGATAATGCTGGACAGTCTGCACGCTCGCCTGAGAGTGTGTGAAGATTTAAGGGCTCCTTACTGTAACACAGCATAAACATCCCTCAGAGATGGCAAAAATTAGAACGAGTCAGAGCCCACAAGGGAAGGTATTCCCAAAATGACCCAAAACACAGGACGGAAAAACAGTGCGTGATCCATGATGTACACAGGTGAACATGCATGCCTGCTGTAGGCGTCATTCCAGTAATGATTACTGCAGACCACCCACATAGGCTACAGCTCAATAGCATGAGGTGCCCCCCACGGGACACTGCTCTGCCCCACACATCCCACGTAGAAGCCACACCTCGGGCAGCCATGCGAGTTGGCAGATGAAGGAGCCTGAGCATCACTCAGGTCTATCACAAGGTTTCAATTTGGCACACCACAGCTTTCCAACAGAAAGCCAGTTTGTGTGGGTTTTGTTGTCTTTTTAGCCTTTTTATTTTTTTTCAGTCATGTTGATAGTATCAGCATAGTCACACTCATCTGCCTTGAGTTTCAATCATATTTGAAGCAAATTGTGATAGACAATTGCTGCCTTTAGAGCAGAGCACTGACCAGACCAGCTCCCGAATAGCTCCAGGTTAAAATTCGCAGTCTGTACAGCTTTCCCCTCACAATGCACAGATGTGCTTGGTGCAGGTCAACTTGGCTGAGAGTACCAGTGAGGGATTCACGTCGATGTTCTGAGTCCAATTCTCAGTCCTGTTCTGTTCTTCCAGCTTCACCAGCTGACAACTCCCTCAACATATGGGAGGGCCTGTTGCTAATGCTTGGCTCAGGCATCCACAGATCCCAGTTATAGCTCAATATTAATATTGCCTGAGTCCCACTCCCACCCTATGTGACCACCAGTACTCATTCATTCCTCACAGCAATAGCTGTTTTAATTAACTTCTCTCATACGTCACTCGTGCCCTTACAGACATGCAGCTAATGAGCCAGCAAACCTACGTTAGGATTGTTTTCCTCATTTAACGCTGGCATGAATCTTGTAGATGTAACAAAAAGTTGTCATGAGAGTGCACTTGCTGGAGATGTGATGATGGAGTTGTGGGCTGTTCTGAAGAAATTCTGTTTTTTACATGGCTTCAGCATTGTTTGGACCAGAGGCATAGAGGAAAGAAATTAGGAGTGTATGAGTGGTTTGGATAGACCAGATTTTTTTTGCTGACAGTCCTTTTATTCACAGAAGCTGTCCACAAATGAAAGACAGGTCTCCCTTGGCTCAATGGCTACCTTTACTCCTTTAGAAGAAAAGGTTCCTCAGAACAATTTTTCCCTGGGAAAAGATCCTTTTGAGTTAGTGATCCACCTCTGTGTGGTGGTTATCGCTTTCTGTGCTTAGACCTAGAGAAGGCTGTGTTTTGAAGTGGCTTCAAAAACCTTTCAGCAAAGCTGCTTCTGAGCATGCACCAGCATCATTTACCATCCTCTAGGCGACTGCCCTTACAACGAGCCCGTCCTCCTGGAGGGGATGTTCCTGTGACTGCGAAGCAGAGGGAGGAAATCAAACCCAGAGGAGCTGGCTGGCTGTAGGGGAAAACTCACATCATCCTGTTATCCCGTAAGGAAGTGGTATGGGACTGAGCCTCTCTGGGGAGCCTGTGGCCTTTACAAACTGACCGCATGACCTCTGGGGCTGCGCAACTTCATCCTGCTGCTTGTCACAGAGTTGTTCTGTAACGGCATGCTCTGGCCCCAAAATATATTTCCATTACCCAGAAAAAATACACAAAACAATCCCTTGCCCCCATGCCTTCTGCCCTCTTTATACTTCCTTTTAATGACTAAGAAAATAGCACTTTGCACCCAAGCATAAAATATGGTTTGTACAAAAACATACAATCAAAACAGGGGTTGGTCTTCTATCGTGGCTCTATGTGACGAGGCTTTTCTTTTCCCTAAAACCAGAGCCTGCTGTCAGCAGCCATGTGTGCTGCCCCTAAGCTAACTAGAAAAAAAAAAAAAAAATAGCCCTTTCTTAAGGCAAATAGGCATTATCCAGAAGAGAAGGGACACCCAGCACTCCTTCTCCTTCTATTCCTCACCCACAAGCGGTCAAATTGCTTCAGTGTTCACGCTGTGCCATCTAACAAATGCTTGTTGGCCACCTGTGTAGTTATCTTTAAAACAGTAACTTTAAAAAACACCCACCAGCATCCAAACATATGGATATGTGCCTGAGGGCTGAATACATTCTGTACGTACAGCTATTCCCATGCCTGATGCAGTCTGATACTCCATCTATACTGTGGCAGGGGCACCTCCCTACGTACTCCTCGAGGCTTTTACACCGTGGTTTTGGATCAGTTGTGGGTATCACCTTGTAGCCACACACTAAATTCACCTTATTGTTTCATTGCTCGTGCTTTATTGTGCTGCCCTGACTGACAAAAATACATTTAACACAAAGGATGCGCATTTCAAAGGAAATGCAGGAAAATCGTAACGATGACAGCAAGAATTGGATGCATTGCAGTTACCACATGAGAGCACCACTTCACAAATCTCTCAGGAGAGCACGTGAAGCCACTTTTACCAACTCAGACTGTTCTATTAGAAATCTCTTTATTTTTCAGAATGTTCTAGCTTTGTATGCCATGAGGAGTTTGCAAACATAAGCTGTAAGGCTCAAAACCAGAAGGAAACTACCCTGGATCCCAAAATGCTGTTGGTTTTTTTTGTTTGTTTGTTTGTTTTTGTACAGATTCATGGTTTGGGGGAGTGCATCCAGTTGTCCATGGCAGAGGACAATACATTACTTTTTAAATGACCATGTTAGTGTAAGGCCTCTTGGACTTGAAAGCAATGCAGTAGGTCTAGAATTCAGACCTTCCTTCACCCTCTTCTCTCTACAGGTGACAGGATCGCTGCCCAGAAAAGTACGTTTTTTCCATGCTCATTGACATTTTTCCATGAAGATGAACTAGTTTCTTGACAGAAAATTGTCACCAATAACACTAAACCTAACTGATGTGTCTTCAGTGGGAAAAATTCTCAAAACAAAAATAAAATATTTTTGCACCATACTTTATAGAAAGTCAAAAAGACAATATTTCTGACATGTATGTCATTAAAAATGGAAAGGGTTGGACTGGAAATATTGCTGAAGTGTCTCAAGAGAGATGCTAATTTGCTGACTCGCTTTCCCCTAAGGGGTAGGCAAGATTTGCCATGGCCTGACAAGGCAGAAGACCTGTGTTTTGCAGCACCTCAGCTCTTCAAGGGAGGATGTTTCCTAGAGAAATATCTAGGACAAGTCAATTCAAGCTGTAGGAAGTGCACAGAATCCTCAGGCACCTGCACTGAAGTGCAGTGGTAGCCTTTCAGAGTTGAAATAATTTCCCTTTTGGCTCAACTGCTTCATCTGGTCCCAGGCATTATTCAAAATTATTTTTTTCCCATTATTTTAAACAAAAAAGTGTGGGAAAAAAACAAACACTTATATTTGCACAGACTCTGTATTTTTTACTTTTCCCATACTTCCTCAGACCAGGGTTACTGGCAGGCCGGGTAGCTGGCAAAGGACTCCCCTTCTCTTTCCTGAAGCAAACTGCAATGATGCACATCATGCATCACAGGATAGCCCAATGGCCTCACTATGAAAGGCCGAGAAGTATTCAAAGCAAATTTTCCAATATCGCTCTCCAGACTGGACTGTATTGTCTCCAGATGTGCAGCAACTTCCCCTTCCCTGCAGCACCAGCCAGCAGGACCCCCAGAACCTGGGCTGCCCCTCTCCAGCTACTTTTCCCAAAGAGAGGCATCCTGCAGCATTTTAAGCTCAATATGTAGGTAACAATGTTGGATGTCTGTCACACATCATGACTCACTTTGGGGCTCTGGTACATCCTGAAGTCTGCTCAGAAATGCCTGTCACTCTGTCTCTCCTCCGTTCAGCTGACAGCTTGGTAAGGGTCTGGGCTGATAAATGGAAGATAGCACAGAGACAGCAGCATCCAACCATAGGTACCTACTGTGCCTATAAAGACAGGCATGCATAGAGGGCTTTCTTCTCCATCATAATTATAGTCTATTTTTGTTCTCAAAGTAAGTAGCAACTGAGGTAAAAAAATCTGCTGTCGTATGCAGGTGTCTAGAAAAGCAAAATAACAAGATTTTTGAAAGCATGTTGGTACCTACTGCCCTTTAGAAATAAGCTGACAAGAAAAGCAGAAGAAAAACAAAGTAATGCTGATCAAAATAAAGGAAGAGAAGGATTTAGGGATTTATGTTTGCCCAGTAGTCAGCTACATAAATTGCCTGTGAATTAGGGTTTAAAATGTTCTAAAATGTTTTTGAGGCATATCTAGGCTTGCTTATTTGTCAGGGAATAATATTTATGCCTTTCTATCTGTCCTGTACTAAATCACCCAAAACAGACTGTTATGCTGCTAGTAAAGGCATATGAATACAAAAAAGAGTAGGAGCAGAAGAAAACAACCCCAGTAAGAAAGGATAATAAAAGGCATGGATGGGTTCTGAAGCTGAGAGTAGTTCCTGCAAACCAACAAATCACAAAATGCATGCCAAAGAAGCAGGAGGAAGAAAACATGTAGTGTGGTAACTGCTGTGTGTCCATGAGAGATTTATACCAGGAGCCTCTCAAGCACCAGTGTTATCTATCTGCTAGGAGCACAGGGATGTTTACGAAACACGAACTGTTAGCAACGTCTCTCCACACATAGACCCAAAGATGAGAGAGACCAAATGGAAACCCATATGACTTTCTGTTTCTTCTAAGGTTTACCAAATCCCCCCGGGTACAGAGCCAGGATATGAGCAAATGTAGCACTTTTGAAAAAATAGAATAGAATAGAATAGAATAGAATAGAATAGAATAGAATAGAA
>NC_048894.1:51552752-51673104 GCF_011077185.1 Oxyura jamaicensis
AATAGAATAGAATAGAATAGAATAGAATAGAATAGAATAGAATAGAATAGAATAGAATAGAATAGAATAGAATAGAATAATAGGAAGACAGAAGCTGATAAAAGCTGGCCTAAACTCAAGAGATCCAGGGCCAAGTTGTGACCATCACCTTGCAGCCTGGTACTGCACTGTGCAGACTCACCCCTGGGCTCCCAGCTCTGTGCATGGCTTTTCCTCAGCAGTTCTTCCCCCCTGAACCCCAAAAAACGAACAGCTCAGAGGATGACCCATGACTGAGCAGACTTTCACAGGCCAGTCTGTAAGCAAACCAGTACATTGCTTACCATCAGATTTAGTCCATCTGCCCCTGGCAGTGGTGAAGGTAAGAGGCAGCCCAAAAAATACAAATGTGTTAAAAATATAGTATGTGTTAAAAATACAAGGGGTAATTCAGGGTACTAATTTCTGTACCTCAGCCACTGAAATGAAAATAATTTCTACTGGGTGTACACTGCAAATATCACTTCCTTGCTGTCAGGTTAAAAGCAGCTTCAAAATTTTTGTTCAAGACATATTCTAGCAATGAGAATTTTGCTAGATGAAAGACTAGGTACAGATCATATTCTGCTTTTCCTAAACTCACATAAATTACTATGGAGGATTTCCATTGGCTTCAGTCTCTGCCTGTGCTGGTGTGCTACAGAAAAGGATTTGGTTCTATGGCTTTAAAGTTGCTGTGGGAACCAACATGCTAAATCAACCCTAAGTGTAATGTGTATGAAAGAAATCTCCTTGGTGCCTCTCTTCCCTTGAGACAAGGTAGCAACATCCACAGATTGTAGTCTCCCCAAAAATAAAATAATGAAGAAAACGCTGAAAGCTATCAAAAATGGATAAATCAGCAGGAAATGAGAGGAAAAAAAAAGAGACCTCTACACCTAGCAGCAGTCACTAGGCAAAGTGAGAATGGAATAAGTCTCCATTCTTTTACTGCCCATTAAAATGTGCTTGTTCCCCCCTACTGACCATCTTATTTGATTTATATCTTTTGCTGGATAGGTTTCTGTTATAATCTCTGGGAAATCAAGAATAAAAGTCCACTTGGTCTCCTGGGCCTTGGCAGAATTATTTTAAATTCAGCAGAGCAGGGAAGAAGGAGAAAGGTTTTCATTTTCTGTTTCAGTCTTGGATATTCCTTTAGTATACGGCAACCCTGCATGGTTTCAAACATGCTCATTAGGTGCAGAGCTAAAGGTAGCTATAATTAAATGCAATTTTCCATCTACTGCCAAGGTGCATAGGTTTCCAGGGAGCCAGCTCCTTGTCACCTTTTCTGCGTACTTGTGGCTAAATATGAATATTAATGAACTCTCAGTTCTCCTCACCCTCCCTTTCCCAATTTATTCACAACTATTCTGTCTTTCTGCAATGAAAGAAGAAAAAAAAAAAAAAAAAAAAAAAAGGCAAAATATAATTAGCTTCTCTATGAGCCCTCAGTCTGCTCTGGCATATCAGTGGCTGAGCTTCCCACTTTGCCAGTGGACAACATACTGACAAAGAAAAGGATCTTTAATAAGATGGGGTTTTGATTATCTTTGGCAGCCCTGACAAGCTTCAGAGAGCCCTGCAATGAAAACAAGATTTCTTGTTCATGTTTCTAGCTATGCCATTCAGAGAAGATGTCCCCATGTCCAAAAATAAACATTTTACCCAACTTGAGTCACAACATTTCGTAATTGAAAATCAGCAAACTCTCAGGGGGAGTGAAGACAGAAAATTTGGTCTAAAACTACCGGTGCTAATAAGAATAATGATGTCTCCCCTCTACCAGCCATCGCTCCTCTAGAGCTTGCAAATTAGCTTTAAAACTGGGTGTGAATCTGTAATAATCAAGCCCCCATCCTTAGTACAGCCTGCCAACACCGCACACACCAGCTCTTGCTCGCCTCTCGCCATCCCAGGCAAGGCAAAGCCGCCATGCTAGGCCGCAATGATCCCACATGGCCCACCATGAGCTGATCCCTGCTCGAGGGACAGCGTCGGGGAACAGACAGCACCGTGGCATGTCGACTGCTCCCCTCGTTAAACCATCTCCATTGCTTGCAATGTAAATCATTTGTGGGATCAGGTGCCCCAGCACTAAATAGGAGGACTTCAAGATGGTGGGGAAAGGACACAAAGAGGCAGCCTGAAACACGGACAGTTGCACTCACTAGCCTGGCCAGGGGCTGCCACCCCACCAGGAACATCAGGCCCCCCTTCCTCAGTCTGCTCACCTCTCCTGGGCCACCTCACCACAGAAATATGTCAAGTCCTAATGACTCATTGGTGCCCAACCTGCTGAGCACCAGGCCTTGGCTGGTGCCAAGCTGGAGCAATAGCTCCCATTTCGTATCTCCGCCACTACCAGAAAGACTTGCCACAGCAACAGCTGTGTGGACCCTCGCAATACAATGATTATTCACTCATGCCCAGCTGAGTTACATGGGCTGGTTGATACCATGCACAGGTACACTGCCAGCATGCTCCAAGATTGGGCAAATATCACCGCATCTTGTACTCTAAAAACACACTCCTTTTTTCACACATACCCCTTCCCCCCAAAAGGCACAGGCTTGCATGGAGCCTGTCTGGGTTTGAATCAAAGTGCATTCCGTGAAATACAAGACAAAAAGCTGATTCCAGCCTTCTCCAAATTATTTTATTTCTCAAATTATTTCAGTTTGACTGTGTTCACACCTCTGTGGTGTTTACTGACTTAAAACATGCTGGCAAATGTGTTTACTGAAGAAACATTCCCTACACCGGCAAATTTCAGGCAAATATTTGTGGTAAGCAATTTTCGAAACTGCAAACCCAAATATTTATCCCAGAAGAAGGATGCTACAAATCCAGTCAAAGAACAGAAACATACCGCATAACCTCTGTCTCCAGTCAGCTGGAAGGGCGTCCAGCAGATCTGTGGACAAAGAATCCTTCAGAGAGATGCTGGGAGCACTTGATAAAATCCTGACATGTTTACGGGCAAATCAAGACCCGAAGGGGAGAAAGGACAAAGTTTATGAAGCAAGCGACTCATTGCAATCATTTGATCAGCGTACCCATCATGTTTGCTGGGCTGGGGAGCACACTCTTGGCTTGACACAACTTAAGTAAGGTCCGGGTAAAATGCAATGTATTCCTCTCTGTTTATCTGGCAAATGAACAGCAGTGGTACTCACTCAGGACTGCATTTTGCAGGCTATACCCTTAGAAGCAGAGGCAGCTGGTGGTGGCTCAATTAGATATGAAAATATCACTTAGATGGAAAGTTGTACATATCTGCAAAAACAGCCTTACTCCTGCATAAACCAAAGGAGAAAAAGGTAGCTTAGGAGGCAAATCTTATACCAGACCCAAGCCAAGCATCTATAATATATGTTTTGTTTGGTATTTACACAGAATCTATCTGAAAACGAAGGTGCCTTTAGTTGCCAAGGGTAGCAGATGTGTTTTCTGGAAACTACTGCCAAAAAGCAAGTTAAGAAAGGGGGAGAAGTGGAGAGGGAAGTTCAGCTTCTTCAGCATGGAGAGTTTGGTGTCTGAATATGTTATGTCAACCCACTCACAATAAAATTTAAAACATTTAACCCAAACTGCTGAGACTGCAGCTGACTGTTTTCAATCTCACTGACAGCATGGCAATCAAACTTCAGCCACAGGGTTCAGCCTTCCTGACGGGTACATTTGCCCACCATCTGCAAGTGGTATGCGGGACATGCCAGAAGACCGACTGTGGGCCAAGCCTGAGAATCTGCAAGGGCAGAGTTGGCTCAAGGACTGTGTTACAAAGAAACTGGGCAGCTCAGGACACCCAATGAGCCCATCTTGGCCCAACTGGCCCTCCCCAGTGATGTTTCTCTGACACCCACCATGGGTGTGAGGGCTTGACAAAGCTGTGGCATGCTGCCCTCCAAGAAATGTACGACTTCTTCAAGTTCAGCACTTTGATGAAGCCACAAGAGGAAGATTGTGTGGCCCCTGGCCTGGTACAAGAGCTGTGCTGTTCTCTTAAAAACAAAGGGTTTTATCTTTATCTCAGCTTTTCCATCTTTCATGACCTAAAATTTCATTCTCTAAGCACTTCCTTGAAGATGTTTTAGGCAGAACTACACATAAAGAAGCCCAAATGGCTGACAAAAGATCAATAGCATTTTTCCCAATGAGACCTATAGATACTGTATTTTTAATGTGTACTTTTCACCTCTTTCTGACTCCTCATCTCAGTGACTACCACACAACATATGGTTCTAGCAGTCAAAAGAATTAAGCAAATATCTAAGAAGATATTGAAGCAGTAAAACCTACGCTAGAGATTAAATTCTCTAGAAACCTGTAAATAAGGGGAAAAGATTTAGAATGGTGCTTCACTGCAAATAGGAAAAGAAACGGAAGACAGTTTTGTTTTAAAGCGGCTGCGTATCTGAAGAGACTGAAATTGTAGAAGAATTTGTCATTTATGTAAGGCACAAGTGTCAATCTTTAAAAACTGAGAGAGCTCACTAATCCTTGACAAGGGAACAGGAGATGATGTGTACCAGCAGCAAAACAGAGTCTGCTGGGGAAATGGGCTTTTGGGGTGCAGTGAGAGTTTGCCAAACCAACTCCCCATGGGGAGGAGGCAGAGCCTGGCCTGACACAAACTCGAATGAGAGACAGCGATCTGAGCCCTGCAGTCAGCCATGGTGCTGCATCCCTTGCAGGGAAACCACCTGGACCAATGCACAGCAGAAAGCATCACAGAGTCTCCTTGGGCAACAAGTGGCTACAAACTGCCCATGTGCTGTGGCCCCTTGGGAGGCAGAAGCACACTCTCATCTTTCTGAAGATTTTCCAGTTACATATTTGCACAGTTGTTGTGTTGCACAGAAATTCATGTGACATAGCATTGATCTAACTTTGTCAAGACGGAGAAAGGAAAACCTCAGCATCTGACTGATCTAAGAGCAACACAAACTTCTGTACTGGAATGTCAAAGAAACAAGATTTAAGCCCCTGATAAAGGCTCTCAACATTGTAAAGCCTTCCATATATTAATAAGCTTAATTATTTGTGAGTCTCTCTGGAGCCTAATCATTAATGCACTGTAATTAATGCAAATGCCAGTCACTATGGCTGCATCTACATTACATGCTGAGACATGGGGAATGGTGGTTTAGACCCCAGCTCTCATTGGGCCTGGGTTTTCCTTGCATAGGTCAGTACATGCTTGGGCATCACCCTAAGAAAACATGCTCCCAGGCTCAGGAACCCAGAAGGGGTGCTGCATCCAGTAGTGTACTGTGAGTAAGGGCAGAAAACCTCATCAACTGCCTTACAAGCCAGTGCAGGAAGGTGGACTCTCAAAGTACTTTCTGTTGGTGGCTGGTTACGAGAATAAAAAGGAGATCATTCATATTATTTACTGCTCCACAAGGGATGTAGAGTATTTTAAAAGGAGCAGCTTATAATGGCAGTAGCACTAGACAGTACTTTCTGGGATTAAACTGCAAAGCAA
Organism: Oxyura jamaicensis; assembly: GCF_011077185.1. Taxonomy (NCBI): domain Eukaryota; kingdom Metazoa; phylum Chordata; class Aves; order Anseriformes; family Anatidae; genus Oxyura; species Oxyura jamaicensis. The sequence goes on from NC_048894.1 coordinate 51,558,268, forward strand.
TATCTGCAGAAAACTGCACAGCGGTTCAGCCTCTGCGAATTGCAGAACCCTTTCCTTTGTGTGGCTCTAAACTTTCCCCTCAGCCCCACCAAAGCTAATTGAAATGGACAGCACGAGCTATTCAGGAAGCTCTTATTTTCAGAGAAAGAAAAATGTCAGCAGAGATGTTTATATCAGCACAATCATTTCTTCAGGTCTTTTGCCCTCTTTCTCCCACCCTTGATTATTAAATAGATCGCTCTAGTTAGAAAGTTCTTCATATAAATTCCTTACCTATACACCACTGCTGACTGGTTGATGATGCTGTCAACTCCCCAATGCCACAGTGTTCTTTCAGAAAAAAATGTGAGTATTTTTTTCAGATGACATACTATTTAACAAAAGACAACAAACAACAAACCTCCCACTTCAGATACTGCAGAAAACCATCATCCTGTGACCAAGAACTGCAGAATGCCCGAGGTAAGAAAATACTATTTATTCTTGTAATGGATTTTATGAACAAATCAAATGAGGTGAGATGTTTCTGAAAATTTGATCATTCATCACCAAAGCCTTTTCTCATCTTGTACTCATCAGTTCTACTACCTGCCGCTGCTGGAAATATGCCCTGTACATAGAAAAAGACATAACGTGCACGCGCACATACACACACACACACTTACTCATAGGCACACACTCCAAGCAAATGCCTGGCCTTCTTTGGAGAACAGCAGATTTATAAAAATGCAAGGAACATTTAATCAGTCATCTTTATTTGCTTTTCTTTTAATAAAAAAAACCTACTCCAAATATGGAATGTGAACTATTACCTACTTTCTAAATGTTGGACTTAACTATTCTCCTCTCTTCTTTCTCCTCCATCTCAGAAATAGGCTTAATATAGCTGTACAGGATATGCACAGTATTTTTAAGGTTAGAGATTGATTTTGTCTTTCAAAATGGTAATGACTTTACAGTAACAGAGAGATAAAAAAATCCCAACCGTTCAGGGAAACTAATACATCAGTTATCAGTTAACTTATAACTTAACCTTCAGGCATTTTCTGAGGTTTTGGGAAAGATGTTGTGGCCGCAAAAAGGCGGTTTTATTCCTGGCAAAGTTTTGTGTGTGTATATGCATGTTTTGTATGTGATTTTTAATGTCATGAAATACCAGAAAGAAGTTTTGGGGTTTGTGGGAATAAATTTTCTGTGTTTATGTTCATTTAAGGGAGGGTGGCCAAAAACGTCTATTCACAGAAGCTTGGCAGCAATCCCTCACAGAGACAAATAAGTACATTACAAGATAGCACTGTTCCCTTTCCACTGTGGAGCAATGAAGATTTCACACCCTGTTCACATTGCAGAAGATTGAATGAAATTTATCAGTGCTTGAAGGGATCATTAAAAAAAGAGCAAAACCCAATCCTTGCCCTGCAGACACTTGCAGTTAGTATCTGCTTGTATCAGGAGGTACTGTAATGGGTTCAAAGGATGAATATAACTGCTGAAGCCATACCTACCCTAGATTTCATTGGAGGCTTGTGTGTCTCTATTGCTCATTGGCAGTGTGGTCAGTCCTGAAGTCAATCTATGGCTTGCCCTTGGAAGATTTCCCTCAGTTTTTTAATCTGGAGGCAGATGGTTTTTCTGGTTGTGGTTCCTGAAGGGAAAAAAAAAAAAAAAAAAAAAAAAAAAAAAGAGTCCCAAACTATTCTCATTTTCTTTTCACCTACCTTGGTGGCTCATAAGCAAGCAAGCAGTTGATAGAAATGGTCTTTGGCAACCTATCATCCATCATTTTCAGGCTGAATGGCACCTCGCTCTGAGGAAGCAACACCTTGACTATAAATAAATTCAAAACAATGTATTTAAAATATCTTGAGGCTCTCACTCCAAAACTATCACCCAAAAATAAAACCACAGAGCTTATTCTTTTCTCTTACCATGCTCTCTTTTCTCTTTCATCCTCTCTTTTTCTTCCTGCTCTAGAATATATTCTTCCCACAAACTTCATTCTTCCTCTCCTCTTGCCAGATGTTTTCCATCCCTGGCACAAGCGAACTTCTTCTTGACATAATCATATAATGTTTCTTTTCTCTCCACTTCGCAGCAGTCTTAAAAGACACTCTGTCAGATACCACTTTCCCTTCCTTGACCATTTTCATCTATCCTGCCCCTCCAGAGCTCTCAAGAATTTGTGGCACTTAGAGGGTGCATTGAAAAGTGTTGCATCTTTTTGACCCCCAAGGGAAGCCCTGCAACCTCAGGGGTAATGAAAAAGCTGCATCCTGAGCAACCTGGGCAACCTGGAGGGACATCAGAATAGAAATCTTCAATATTATTCTTCATATGTAATAAAACTGGCTTTGCTGGAAGCCTCATGAAGTCTTTGCCATCTTTGTAACCTAATTTTTCATATAATCAAGACACACAAAGATCTAAACTAAGGAAGTGTTTGGGTCTGACTCCAAAATTGGTCAGATATTTGCAGTGATATGGCACTGTGAAATAACACAAGTGTGAAAGTCATTTCAGTGAATGAGGTTGATACAACAACAACAACAACAACAACAACAATAATAATAATAATAATAAATAGAACAAAACTCTGGGGTGACCACTATAATTTCCTTTAAAATCTCAAAGATATTTACATTAATGGCTGGCTTGTTTCTAATGCATTGTGAAATATATATGTGTCTTATATATGTGTCTTATATGTGTCATATATATGTCTTGTATTAGAGCAGTTTTAAGAAAATGGACCGTAAGTTTTCTGTAAGTGATTTGGCTGTGAAAATATTTCTGTTGCTGTTCTCATACTGTAACAGTACCAGGCCAGCTGATCTGTTCAGGGATAACCGAAGTAGGATTTTTTTTCTTTTGTTTAAATGTAATTCTGAAGTGGTTTCACAAACAGACTTGAATATTACCGCAATAAATGAAGGGCAATTTCTAAAATGCATATCTTCCTTCCTTCCAGTGTTTGTACAAGAGCAGGAGATGGGTTTGCAAAGGCCCTTCACATCCTTCCTTTACCATGCTGAGATGGACCCTCGACCTCAGAATTTTATATTATATTCAGAGCTTATACCAAATGGGTTTAAACTGTATTTGTTTTCAGCTTCACCTCAGTTAAACAGTCTGGAAATGGCCCTGCAGGTTAAAAATTCTGAATTTCAGTCTGAACCAAGTTTCCAAAGGCTTCAGCAGTGTTTCAGGTCAGATAAATCAGTGACTGTTGTATCAGCATTACTACCTCATCAGGTGTAGAAGGTTATTCAGCCGGTTATTCAGACCAGTTACATAAGGTATATGGTTCAGCCAGAAATCAGACTAGTAAGTTATAATTGCTTATTACCAAAAATAAAAAATAAAAGTTGTCCCTTCCTGCATCCAGTGGAGAGACAGGAAGGTGCTTCCAGAGCAGGTAATTTGGACTACCAAAGTTAAGTGCAATAGTTCTCTGCTGTTTGCTGAAAACCTTGTAGCTTAAAAACAGGCTTTGGATGTACACTGTCTGCTGAGAATTTGTGGAAGCAGCTAGAGATAATCCACCCAGACCACCCTGCATTGCTCAGAAGATGAGATACCCTTTCGGGAATTAGAGGGAGTTTTCTCAGGACTGCCATTTTTTAGCTGAGGCTGTGTTGGCTGTTATGTGGAGCTTGGAGAGTCACCCCCCTCATGGCACGTCTCCCCTCAGCAGCAGCTATTGCTGTAGAGGAATCTGCTGGCAACAGAGGTTGTATCTGTAGCAGTAAATTCAGGATGGCCAGGACCACTCTGGGGCAGCAAGGCCAGCTGGCAGGGAACAGCCTGTGTCCATGCAATCAAATTCTCCTACCTTTCAAAATCCATCCAGGTTGAATGTTTCCACAGAAGCTTCATTTGTGGTTACTTAAAACATTTGTTCCTATTGGCACCACAGCACTACCAAGGGACAGATGGGCTGGTGGCAGGTAGCTTGGCTGACAGGTACCCAGAGATGCTCAAAGGCAGATCCCTCCTTTTGGATCTCCTGGGGATACCTAGTGGGAGTGTGGGGTGGAGCAGCAGCAGCATTTCACTGTGCTACAGCTAGGTCTCAAGGCAACATGTGCCTGAACCCAAAGTTTATGAGCCCATCATGCAGATAAAGCTGACAGTATTAGGCACAGCATAAATATTCATGCCTGCTTAGGAGAGCTAGGGAAAAAGCAGCTCTAGGAATAAGGCTCCCAGGACAGTGCAGGAGTACCACAGATGCAAGAAAGCTCTAGAAAGTCCCATCAGACTGGAAGGCATCCCTTTGATTACTGGAATTGTATATTTATTTATTTTAAGTCATCACAAAACCACACCAACCAAGGGACAAGACTCCAAGTAACAAGCAGCCAAAACAGTCCAACTAACACTTCACAACAAAAGGTTGGTGCTTAGGGTGTAGGAATCTTTCTAATCTAGTTTCTTCTGCAAAAGACACCAACATGTTGAATCCTGGTGTTTCTAAGAAGTTATTTTTCTTTGTTAAAGGTTTCTGCCAGTGAGCCTTGCTATTTATTCCCTGAAATAAGAACAGATTATTTAACAGCAGAATTTTATACCTTTGTGCTGCTCCCATCACGAAAGCTCCTGAACACTAACTTCTTGCATTTCTAGGATAGAAGTTGAGGATCTGTGCCTGATGGTGGTCGGCAGGAAAACTTGTGCTGGCATAAATGCAGACAAAGAGTCACAAAACCTGTTTAACATCCAACCATCCCCTGCTTTCTGTAGGCACAGCATTGCACCTGCAGGCTTCATTGACACAGAGATCACAGGAGGCAGAGCAGGAAAACACCTCGAGATGTCCATCATAGGAAAAGCTCTATCTCAATACTTTTCCCATTAGGCACTTGTTTCCCTTGCTTTGGAAGGCAGTTCTTTGAAGGAGGCTCCCCAGCTCCAGATATTCTTGTCCAGTTCCTCTCCATCCTATTGTGCTTTTTCTTGCTTTATAATTTTCTCTGCAGTTTATGACCATCACTCTTTGTTTTGTCCACCACAGATACAGAGATCATTCCCTCCTCTTTCCACTTGAAAACTGTTATCCTGTCCCATTTCCCCCATCAGTCTACGCACCCTCAGAATAACCCAAATCTTTCCCCTTAGACTGTCTTCAGTTCACATTTTCTAGATATCCTAATCTTGCCATGCTCCATCCTCTCCAAGTGATCTATGTCTTTCTTGAAGTGCAATGCCTGCTACTGAAAATGAAATAGCTTTATAAGCAGAAGGATTCTTTTGTGTCTTTGTTGTTTACACATCTCAGGATAGGCTCTCTCTTTTACACAACAGGCTTACATTGCTCACACATGCTGAGCTATTTCTCATAGTAACCATCCTGTTCTGTTTCTCATCCTATATTTAATGATTTTTTTTATTATTATTATTTTCCCACTCATTTTTATGAGGCTCTGTGGAATTCCATCCTTTTTTTTTTTTTTTTTTTTTTTAAGGAATTTTCTCCAATTTTTGAAACATCACTTAATTTCAACTCTTTCCCCCATTGTGCTTGCAGTCTTTCCCAGACTTGCTTTATCTTCACATTTACTAAGCCTCCCATGATCTGGGTCATTAAAGAGAGCATTGGATGAAACTGCATGGGGAACGGGCATTCATGCACTATTCACAGGAGGAGATTTCCAAAGAGCTGGAACCTTATCATAATTTAATGATATATATTTTGAAATTCCAGTCCCCCTTTTGACATCCACTACTGCTCTTCTAGGCTGTGAGCTTCAAATTCACTCCTACACAAAGGCTGTAATAAGATCCTAGAAAGCATTTTCTAATTGATAACGCTGAACTTCAGCCAGGCATGTGAGTCTGAGATCTTAAATTATCCTAATTCATATCTGTGTGGCTTCACACTTCATGTGTTTACTACTAGAGAATTTACATCCCTTCCAGCTAACAAAAAGGTTTGAAAAGTCAATGGCCTTCTTTCTAGTGCTCTGCATCTTCTTCCTGAACTTAAGTATTGCATTCATTAACTGTACATTATTTATATACAGTTAATATACAGTTTATATACAGCTACAGAAACATATCTCACTTATTTGACTAGTATAGGCTTGCTTTTTCTCTCCTGAATTCCCTGAAACCTGAATCCTTTTGTTCGATGCAGCAGAGCTGTATACCAGGGGTCTGCAACACAGAGGCAGCATGCTGCAATGGGCTGAGAGACTGGATCTCCCTCATTTCAACCCTAACTTTGCAATACATAAATTTGCACACGTCTAGGCAGGTACTTTAGCTCCCTCCCTTGTCTTACTGCTGGCCCATGCTAAGCCAACACAACAATGCTGTTTCTCTTGTTTTCCATCAAAGTCCAAAATTAATACCCGCAGTGAGTTTGGCCCAGCTAAAACCTCTTAACTACAATTATTCTTTCACATTCTCAGTGCGTATTTACCAACAACACCTTGGAAATAGGCTACCAGAACTTCTGCTGGTGTAACCACTAGGCTCCACAGATAGCCAGGAGAACAGTTTGTGAAGGCATTATGTTATTGAAATATTTGGTTCTGTAAATCCAACTTGATGACATCTGCTATAAAACCAGTTTCTGCACCCTTGAGCTTTACTGCAAAACACCTGCATTTAGCCTTCCTTTTTATACTGAGGGTGCAAATATTTTAGAAGCTGAATCTCTTAATGGAATTGATGTATCAGGGAAGAGCAGGTGGATTTCTTAAAAAAAATAAAAAACAAACATATGGAAGGGAAGCAGAGGAAGGGAAGAATAGTTTCACTAAAGAGAGTCTTTCTGTGCAATACAATACTAAAGAAATACCATGAGAAATCAACCACAGGAAAATTAGGAGCTACAGAACTGGAGATAAAACAGAATTAGAAGTAAAAGAAGCAGAGCAGGAATACAATCTACAAGGTCAATTGATAAAATATGTAGCAAGCACTGAACCAACACCAATCAATACCGCTCAGTATGAACAGAATCACAGCCTAATAACCACATCACATCCACTTTATGGTACTATCTATCACAGCAGCAGCGGGAGGCCGTGGCAATTCCACTTTCTGCACACTCGGATGGACTGGCCTCACTCGGAGCTCCTGGTGCCGTTTCATGCCACCACAAAGGCAGCAAGGATGCTCCACAGACAGCAACACCACCCTTCAGTTGAGTCCACCAGAGACTTAGGACAGCAAATCTGGGGTGGGGGATAGGCAGGATGATGAGAAGCTGAGTATGCAGACAGGAGGATTTGGGCCCAAAATGTTTCATTACAGTTTGCAAGGAGTGCAACACACAGATGAAAATGCAGGGCTTGGGGGAAAGGCGAAGAGAGGAAAGGCGCATGTAGTGCAGGGGAACATACAGTACTGCATGGCTCAAGACTCATTAGAGAGGGTTTGAAAAGGGACTGGAGGAGATGGGGATCTGAGACTTCATAAACATTAGATCAAAATGTGGGATAAAGATTGACTCATATCATAATCTACTGTATCTTTCAAAAAATGCTGGTGGATCTCCTTCAAGATTTTCATAAGAAAAGACAATCAGCAGCAGTTATGCCCCAGGAAAATACTGTTCAAATACTGGAATACGTACAGTATAGGCTGTGGCTACTACTTATGCCTAAAAAGGATTGCTGAAGGAAAAATATTTAAAAAATAATAATAATTCACTCTTTCTCCAGTTACCCTTATTCCAGAGAAGAATGGGATAGTAAATATTGCTTTATTTATGCAAAGCCACAGAATTTCATCTACTCAGTCTAAACCCTGCTGTGAAACTGGAGGCTCTTTAGTCTACCGTCACTGCATGCCAGCACCAGGAGCAACCAGCCTGGCACAGAGAGTCATCTCTACCCACCATGGTGCTCACAGCACGGCCAGGCAGGGCACAAAGACTCTTTCCAAGGTTTCTCCTTGATTTTCTCCACACCTTTATCCTGTCTTTCAGCTGGTCCAAAAAAATCTTTTTATAAAGTTTGAGTTTCAGGCTCTTTTTTTTGTTTTCTTTGTTTGTTTAGAATTTGGAATATATGTTCATCATTGTCTGACAGAATTCACAAATTCACTATTTTGAAAACCCTGAGGGTTAACTTGTTAAAAAGAAAAACAAATGAATTTGACAAAGACTTAATGAGATGAAGAAGCCTCATATTTCAAAATGTTTAATCTTACCAAAAAGGTCTTACACCTGCTTGACGCAAAACCCACCAGTAAAGCAGGCTTACAGCACTTGTGAACTAGCACAGTTTGTCTTAATTTCATAACTAAATTTTCAAGAAAGATGCTGTACCATATTTTTTCACTTTCAGTAAAAATGGTACCATATAACTTATGGGACACATTTTGAAAATACCATGTGTTGCTTGTACTGCTATCTCAGAAATGTAAAGAAATAAACCTTCCTGAATATATTTACAAAGCTGTTTGCAAGATTTTCAAGTCTAATTAATTGGAAGTTCTCCCCAAATGAGAAGATAAAGAAATCACAGGGAGATTGAGAAGCAGCACAAGAGTGGAATTATCTCAGGAAATTAATCAAAATGTGCATAACCAATTATTTGACAGATATTATTTCTCCTAATTATAGCCAGATACTACAGCTGACAGAGAGGTAAGGTGGCTTTTTACATAATAGCAAGGCACAGGACATCTGTCACCAAGATCTATTCTACAGTTAGTTCTCTTAATACCTCAATTAAGACAGTCTCAGATCAAACTTGGAGATAAATAACTCTGCACATTTCCTATTCTGTGGCTGTGTAAGCAAATGAAGCCCACAAGCTGCTAGGCCTGGAAAATACTGTCCTGTGTGTTCACCCCCTTGTCCAGACGCAGGGAGAAGTCCAGCTGCGACTGTTATCCTGACCCATGCCCAGCTTATGCTTGCAATATGCTTTTGTGCTCACATTATCCCATGCTTTTTGAAAACACATAACAACACTGTTGAGTTTCTAATGTCCACTATTTCACCACCCCATGTGCTGTTCTGACAACTAAGAAGTGACTTCAAAATGCTTCATTGCTGGGGGTGGCTTTGTTTTGTTTCAGTCATCAAACCCAGCACAGTCCATCGAGGTTAATTCATCACCACCACCCCTGGCAACACTTTTATGCTGCTCCAAATACTGCCGAGGCATAGTTCAAACACGCACATATTTATTTTTTTGCATGACCACACACATTTGTATGCGTGTGTATACAAATACATGCATACAAGCACAGAGACACAATTCAAATGCAGTTCCATCATGTTTTTCCTTTAAAATAATTTTAGCCAGTGGCATTGCAAAATCAGCCTGGCCTATAACCAGGAGCCTGCACCTGCACAGCTCCCAGTTGCAGAACCCCTCCTGTAATTGTTAAGCAATTTGCCTGTTAAGCACCACTGGCAAGAGTCTGGTAGCTCTTACGCTCAAAAAAGCATTTGTTTGGCTCATATGTTACTAAGACACTGCGTTATTCTTCAGGCTGTCTAGAAAGCTGTCTGTTGCCATACTGGCAAAAGGTTTTGCTCTCTACATGAAACACTACTTTAGCTCCAAGGAGCGCAGCCCAAAAGAACCAAATCCTTCCCAAAACAATGTTCCTATCCTACGTGTTCCCGCTGTATTTGGAGACGTAGGAAGGAGCAGAGCTCATTGTTCCCTGCTCCCACTCCTAATCCTCAATAGAATAGCCAATTCTGGTAAGGAGATAAGGAACAGTTCAGGCTTTTTTTCTTAAAGAGAACAATTACTTTCTGTTTCTCTTCACTCTCTTACCAGACTGTTTTAGCTAGTCTTTCGCTAGCATCCTTATATACATTCTGGGCAGTGCAGCTGACATTGGCAATAGCAGTGAAAACGCACTGCTGCCCATGCTGCAGTGACAGAACCAGACTGAAGATGACCCACAGACTGTGGGGCCACACTTGGCTTCCTACAGCTCTCTGAAAAGATCAAAAATAAGCAAGTACACAGATCTCTGGTGAGTTGTCTTTTTTTTCAATTTCTGGTGATAAGTGTAGTCACTTATCATAAAATCTCTAATTCCACCCATCTAGAAACACATCTGCTAAGCTGAACTGGTTGCCCTCTGTAGTGAGTGGGAGGCAATAGGTTGAGAGAATCACCCCCTCAAGATGCCTTCCTCAGACACATACTTTGGACATGACAAACAAATTGTGGAGATGCCCGTCGTTAAAAGTTAACTCTGCAAGGATCCTGGAAAAGTTTGGCTTACGTGCATTTATAATGGTAATAAAATATTACCATTACTGGCACTGAAAGAGCTGGAGCTGAGTGAGAAGGATCCTGCCTTTAATATCTTGTGGCCAGCACAAAAAAAAAAAAAAAAAAAAAAAAAAAAAAAGGCACTTTGTAGAGTGCTGATTGCTATAGAAACCATAGCACCATTTCTGTGTCTTTTGCCTTTATTCTAATTTCCCCTGTAAGTTTTGGATAAGCAAAATTCTGGGCCACAGTTCTTTACTTGGAGAATTTCTAAGATGGGACAGATTTTGAGGCCGTTTCTTACTTTTCTTTACATTTTTTACATGCACACACTGGATGAAAAGCTTTTTTAGCCATGCTATTAATCTGCAGGTGCTTTAGAGAGGAGATGATGTGCAGATTTAACAAACTACTGAAGATCAGTACTTGAAAAATGGGAACTATTGTTATTTCATGCCTTGCAGATTATGAACTGATATCTGTAGCCTCCATCCTTTGCTTGCATTTCCTAGCTTGGAAATCTCTGCACATTTAGAGGAGCATTCAGTTAAAAAGGAAATGGATTTCTCTGTCTAATTAGTCTAAGTGCTCTCCCCTAGCCTTTGTCCTTGTCTTTCTGGGATCTCATTTATGGTGCTATTTAAAAGGAGCCACATCTGTTACAACGAGCTGTCTGTCAACTAAACATCCCATATCAGGCACAATTTTCTCTCACCTTTTACTTATACTTTTCAATAACAAGATGATAGATGCAGATTTTAGTCAGCAGTTCTTTCAAACTGCTGAAAGGAAAGTTTGCCCTCCTCCCCATCCTCTTCCAGCTTGCAATATACTCTTGATTTAGAGGCTCCATGAACACAGAACAGAAAACCGGGATGAGTTTGGCCTCCAAGTTTGCTTTTCTTTAGACCGTTAAAAAAATCAACTTGGTCTTTGCATGTTTTAATTGAAAAGAGTGTTAATCGCTCAGTAGCAATAGACATATGCCTCACTGTAAATTTTACTTTCAGCCCTAGCTGTTGCAGCTGGTGTTGATTTAGCGTTACCCTGATAACCCTGCTGGGTGGCTTTTTACTTGATTTACATTCCCTGTGACGGGTGGAGGTAACATTTCCAAGAGCGTGAAAACATAGTGACCTTACAGCTAGAATCTCGCTCCGACCGGCAGCGAAGCAGTGTTTCCACCACCTAACCTTTAAAAGCAAAGCTCCACAGCTCACCCCGAGCAACGCTGCTGCCACGAGCTTTGTTTTCATCTACCAGCCCCAAACATTCAGGGCCAGCTTTGAACGTTACGGGATGTGTTGGAAAGAGGTGTTAACCTTGGTCCTGCAGCCTCAGCTCAGGCTAGCTCAGGGAGCACCAAAGCTGCTTGGGCAGGCGCTGCCACCAGGACCTCTTTTACAGCTCCCAGCTGGATCTTCACAGCACCTCGCTGTGGTGCTTTTGTGAGATGGCTGTTTCTCCTGTCTCTGTGAGACATTTAGCCCATGAATCTTTAAGATATTGGTTCTGCTGTGCCCTGCTTTTAGCAGAACTTCAGAGGCTCGGTCACAAGTAATGATTAATAGTAAATTATTAATGCTATTAACACTATTGCTAACTTTGTCTGAAATGCTCATGCTGTGCTTGCAATGGGCTTGCTTGATACTTTTTGCAAATCTAGTATCATTCAGTGGAAAATATACATATATATTAATTACATTTTCCATTAGTGTGTGATGAGTTACTTTCCACTGTCCTTTTCTTTTTTACAGATTCTGGTAGGTATGAAGTTGAAGTCTTGGTCTACCATCTTTGTCTCATTTTAAATACGGATGATAGCCTTTGCTGCACAATCCGCTTATATAAAACCAGACTTAAAATTCCTTATGAATCTGTAGGAAGAAAGAGCAGAAGCAGGGCTCAGCCCTTACAAAGACCAAAGTGTGCACCTGGCTGAGCAAAACAGTTGTTATCAGAGGGGAGACCAACATGCAGCATTGCTGACTGCCTCTTTATGCTGTTTTCCACCATTTCTGTTTCAGATGAAAAAACTCCACTGACACCAATTGATATTTAACAGCTAACAATTCAAGTTTGTTCTTAAATGTAAACTAAGTCCTGACACATCATCTTAGCGTACCCCTTAAAGCTCTAGTTCACATTGCTGGTGGGGATGCTGGGTGCAGCCCTTATCTGATCTCACTGAGCCATAGGACAGGCTCTTTGCTGCATTTTATCTTACAGTATAGATATCTTCTCCTAGATTGTGTTTCTTTTTTTTTTTTTGGTATTGCCAAGTTTATCGTGAAGCACAGCATACAGCCAGAGGGAACAAAATCTCTGTTTTTAAACAGTGTTCCTTAATGAGCCTGCCCCAAATTAAAACAGCCTCCATTATAACTTCAAAAACCTTCCCACTTCTCAGAGATACACTGCGTATATCTCAGATGCAAAGTTCATGCCAAAGGGCATTTTTTAGCTTAGCTGCCAAATGCTGCATTAACTCACTGGCTGAAATGCTGATTCATCAGACCGTACTCATCAGAAATGCCTGTGTGCTCTCAAATAGAGATTGCTTTCTTTTCTGGGAGTCTAGATGCCTCTTCTGTGACAAGTTTCGAGCTTTATGGCCTCAGTAGATGCCTTATTTGATTCTGGATTGCCACCAGCTCAGAACTATCAGTTACCCTTTCAAAACCTCTCATGGTGTTAGGGCTGTGGGAGGGGGTATGATTAAATATGATTGAATTTAATTAATTGCTCTTTTTGTTACAAAAGCTGGACTCTCTTTGGAAACTGGACCACAAGTATTGGTATCTGTCCATCTTGTCAGCGGTATTTCTGTTTTCAAGGGACCCTAGATCAACAGGCACTTGTTCTTTCGCTGAAACCAATGTGATGCACAGTGTTGTCAGCTCCCTGGTATTTCCAATTTCACTGAAATCACGGGATTTTAGCAGGAAGCTGGAAGTTAAGAGAAGGAAAAAATAACACAAGAGCAGAAATAATGAGGGAAAGGCACTATGATGTAGAAACTGGGGGAAACAATATTGATTTGGCACTTCAGGACAAATTAATTGCTGGGCTGAGGCAGATGATGTAACAGAGTATCTGATGAAGGGCAAAATCACCTCGTTCAGTAAATGTAAGAGAGTAGACAATACTGATTCTTTCTCTCATGCTCATGTGTACTAAATGTAGTTTAGAGAGGGAAATGACTGATTTATTTATCTATTAATCTCAAAAAAATGCTACAAAATCTATGTTCTGACTTATGAATCTTAAGGGCTGAATCTCTTTGGGGTACCACTATCATCAATAAATCCAGAACAAACAGTTTCTATGAAATTCACTGGGAAGCAGACAACACATTGGGCAAAGAATACAACAAAATTCATAACATTAAACACCCCCGATCTGGAAATGAAGAGATTCCAGCAAAATTTCACTTTGGGATTCAAAGATAGTTGGTTTTGGTCTGAATCTGTCCTAATCCAGCTCCCGTTGCTATTTACAATGTTATTAAATGATAGTGCATTTTAAAACATCGTAATTCCCCTTGCACTGGTATTTTTTGGGCTGAAGTCCCATGGTCTCTTATGCAGCTGTCAAAACCTCCAACTTTCCCAGGACAACTGTTACAGTTTATTTAAGTGCTGTCACTGCCAAAATCCTGGGCATTCTGAAAATCTGACGGTAGCACAAAATAAACTAAAGCTGAGCATTAGAAAAAAAAAAAAAATGAAACGGAATATATTGCTCGCTGACTGAGTCAATCTGAAAACACATTAGATAAAGAAAACCTTCTCTGAAAAGAAGCCACCATCAGAATTTTGTTTTTTACTGCAAAACTCAGTCCTGACATGCTGCAAAAAGTAGGCACTTTACCCCAGAACCGGGGGCTGCCTTTGCACCACTGCACAAACACAGCTTTTGCCATAGGACAGGCATGTTCTTTCACAGCTTGGTAAATATGACAGTCACCAAGCCGTGTCCCAGGGATACCAAACCATTACTCTCCCACATAGCCCTCACTGTCAAATACTTCTACATGGCCACTTGCAAGTACAGGAGAGTTACCAGCTTCTGGACCTGGAGGACCCAGCCAGGACAAGCACGGAGAAGGAGAATCCAGTAACGATGGGAGCAGGACAGAGATCATAACAAACAATTGCAGGTGCCTCTTGCCTTTTCTCCTTATGTGTTTGCAGTTGCCATGGCTGAGAAGAGACTGGTTGAGCCTGGAGGCAGCAGAGGCACTACAGAGTTTAGGGCTGGAAGGCGGTGAAGGGATCATCCAGGCGCTGGCGCATCATTAGGCTTTTCCTCTGCACTTCTTTGTAAGAGGCTGGTTGGCCTGCTGGGCAGCATGGCCTTTCTGATACAAAACATAGCACCCAAAGAAAACACACTGATCAGTCTTAAGGTAAAGGCAGGGTTACAGATTTAGTTCTCAAAGTTTCCTTTCAGTTTATTAAAAAAAAAAAAAAAAAAAAAAAATCAAATTGGCACTACCGAATTTAATGACAAGGCTACCCTGCTGAGTTTGGAGCCCAGAAAGCTATTGTCTCCCTGGTCTATGTATCCTAGATTGTGCTAATGTTTCCTATAATGCAGCTAATAACCAACCATCAGCAATAAATGCCTTGTCATCTCATTGTCGCACACAGCAATAGCTGGAGCAGTGATACTGACAAATGAACCTGCATAATCACTTTAGATTTCTTTGTTACATTTCACAGTGTGAAGACTGCTTCTGCTCAGCACGTCACAAAAAAACAAACAAGAGCTATAGCTGTCTCTTCCATCAATCTTGGCTTATTTTTGTCAGCCCTGTGCCTGTACAGCCACAACCCCACCGCCACTTGGCAGCGGATGGAGAAGCTGATGGTTTGGTGAAGAGGAGAGGGATGGTGGTCAGAGCAAGACGGATGGATCTCCGGGCTTTCCCTTCCCTTCTGTAAACAGTTTTTGCCTTGCGAGTGTGACCAGGCAGGGGTAAAGTGAACTTTTTTTGTACTTTCCAAGGCTGTTTCACGTGGAAAAAGAGAAAAGTGGGGAGGGGGGTCCTCATTAAAATCCAGTAGAGTCTGACATTTTCCCTTTTACCTTTTCAATCTTTTTATAGTTTCAAATCATTAACTATCAGCATGAAGCTCAAAGGTAGCGCTAGCCATCTATGAAACAGTGACACATTTGACAATAATGCTTTTGAAGAGCTTGTCACATCCTCTTTCCAAATCAGTCTCATTAATGCTCAGACTGTCTCTCTTTTCTCCCTGCTTCTTTTCTCCTGATTTCTCTCTAATTAGCTTGTTTTTTTATGCTCCCTTGTTCCACGGTTTGAGCTTAAAAAAAAAAAAAAAAAAAAAAAGGAAGGAAAGGAAAAAAAAGGAAAAAGAAAAAAAAGAAAGGAGGTGGATGTCATTTCCATGAACCCCAAGGCCAAGTTAATCAGCAGAATTAATGACTCTATTACCCATTAGACTTGGGGCTATAGCGCTTATATGGCAGCACCCAGTGTTCTCCAATCCCATGCTTCCATGCTTTGCTCTGACAAACGTAAACTTTTGCTCCCTCCTGCAAGCCAGCTCCCCAGTCTGGTCCTCGGTGCCTGTGATAACCCAAGAGGACAGCCTCGATGTGCCCGCCATGACAAGGAAAGTGGCAAAATTCACCTTTTGAAACAAAGAAGGTGGGAAAAATAAGATAAAGTTGATTTTTGTTCTTACTCTCGCCCATCTTCTGTCAGCGCCCCAGCCGTGGCAGTCCTGCTGCTGCAGTTCCTCACGTGGGTGTTTGTGGGTACAACCTGTAGAGGTGGCAGGCACCTCTTGGTGCTTCACATCCAGCATGAGGCCCTGCAAAGCAAGATGCCCAAAGGATCTCTCTCTCCCAAGGTCCTTTACATTCCTGTCTTTGGAACCTACCTGCCCGTGCAATCTGCAGAACATCACTTGCTCTTTTGCAGAATAGAAATGAGAGCAGGAAGGCAGGCTCTAATGCCAGGAGCCACCAAAAGCAGTTGAGCTTGGGAGGGGGCTCATCCTGATGTGTCTGCCCCTGGAGGACACAGAGCTACCCAGGAGGATGGCAGAGAAGTGCTGGCACAGGCTGGGAGCCCCCAGGGACAGGCAGAGGTTTTCCGTCTTTGTGCCAGCACAGCCCTGGGGAGTGAGGAGCTGGGCAGGCAGCAAGAGGTGTTAGCTCATCTGCACCTCTCCTTGCTCTGAAGACACCCTAGCCCTTCTTGGCTGCAAGTATAATACAGCACATGCAAACTGGCACCTCAGAAAGAGCACCAGTTAGGGGAAAGTTGGGTCCTTTGGGCAAAAGGGGCAGGCAGAGCCCATCTGAACACGCTGGAGTGGCATGGAAGAAGGTCTTTTCCTTCCATGTTTCTGGACTATCACTGGAGGAGGACAAATCCAAGCACAACCCCTAGGAATTACTTGCACACCTGCTCTAGGTTGCAGTCATGCAGCCTTAAAGTCAGTGGCAGCACTGCCCTGACCTCACTAGGAGCAACCTGACCACCAGCAAGTGCCTTGTTGGAGGAAGGCAGCAAGGCATCACACATGGGGCTTGCACCTCCCAGAATGCAGAGGAACTGCATAGAAAACACTCGTGTTTTTGAAAACATTTAGATCCTTCTAGCCCAAACAAAAAGAAACAAAACTGAGCTTTCCTTCACAGATTTCGTCATGCCCTTTACGTGGTGAAGCAGCCTCTGTGCCAAGAACAGTGCAGGATACCAGGCCAAAGCCATAGGAGATACAAGCTTCTTACACAGCTACAAGTAGGGACATTTTTAACTACCAGAGATGGAAATAGAAGGTAAAAGGCCAGTGCTGCATTGCCAGTGTAGCCGAGGGTGTCCAGGAAAGACAAACCATTTCTTGCATGCACTCCTATCAACTCCATACACACCTCTCAGCTCTCACACACAGGTCTTACTACAGCATAGGTGTGAACCAAGGTCAGCCAAGCATGAGCTCTGACTCTTTCCTGCTTTGCAGCACTTAAATAAAGGGGACAAAAATAGCAGGAAGCAGCAAAATAGCTGGGTGAGGCTCCCTGCTACTCCAGGGAGCAAAAAGACTTGGGAGCACAACATTTCCTAACTGCTGCATGCCATGGCTTAGCTCAGCCTTGTACTGGAGATTTTATAACTTCATCACCCTTGTTACAGTTGCAAAAATACACAGAATGCATCTCGACATTACCCCACCTGAATCACTCTGTGAGCTCTCCCTCAACATGTCACTGCAGAGTAACAACAAGCAAGGGAACAAGCAAGCAAGTGCATATTCGAGGTCCCTTGACATCCCACTGACCATAGCTTCTTGCTTTCTGGTGGTGGTATTTCACATGGCTCCTTTTTTCTTCTCCCAGATGCCACCCTGCCTGAGCCCTAAAGTCATGCAGGTGCTTACTGAAGGGCCCAATGCTCCGAAGTAAATGGGAGACAAATCTAAAACAAGTGAAGAAATCATAGATCTATCCCGTTTGGCGCAGCACCACTGCCTTCATTACCAAAACGTCACCCGAGCCAGCTGTGGCGACGACAGGGGCAGAACATACCTGCTGCTGTGCAGGCAGAGGAGGGGCCTCTCAGGCTGCAGACCCACTGGAGGCAACGAGGTCCTGGTGTCATCCCCCAAGGCTCGGTCCCATCTCCTTTTTCACCAGCATGAAGATTTTCGGCCACCATTGTAGGCTGCTGCACACAAGCCAAATGAAGATATTTTTTTTTACATGACCTCGGTAATCCAGCAAAAATATTGGCCTCAAATTTCCCTGCAAAACAGGTAGAAAAGTTACTTTAGCAGTCACTAGGGGAAAATAATAATCAATGAAAAAATTAGGATAAAACCTACGAGTAAAAAACTGAGCAGCAGCCTAGCCAGTGATTAGCATTAGTGCTTCTCCCACGTGGAGACATTATTTTGCTACCATATTTTTCACACAATGTTGTTTCAAATTCACTGGACCAATGTGATGGAGCAATTGCTCCCCTCGCTCAGAACTAAACTGACCTGAGAGAACATCCTTGATTTTATTGCCTTGCTTTGAGTGCCTGTTCAGAATTCAGTGCTTCTTTAGATCTAGCTTTAATATGCACTTCTCCAAAGTGCTTTCAACAGTAGATATAGCAGACCAGGGATAAATTTGGCCCAGTGCACTTAACCACATGAAATAGCCCTAAGGCACAGGGGACATCCTCCTGTTCCAACTCATCTGCCCCCCAAAATCCATAATAATAATATTTTTATTTTAGCAGTCATACCTGAATGTCTCTAGGTACTTTAAAAAAACGTATAGAGCAGTAAAAGCAATTTAGTCCCTGATACTTGCATATTTTAATTCATGGTAGATTATTATTCCTTTGCACGCATATTGCTTCAGTCACCTACATTTTTATACATTTCCTTTTACTGTACAACTGCATTCTTAACTATATTTACAGACTGCTGTATTTTCTTTCATTATTTATTCACGATCTCCTATTTTTATATAAATTATCATTTTCAATATATTTTATAAATCAATAACAAAACTTAAACTCCAGCTTTTGTTTGTTCAGATGGAAGACGAGACAATACAGAGCTATGCATTCTTTGTTGGGCCACTTTACACACAGGAGGACAGCCAGGATTTGGCCTCAGTCCCGGTAGGAGAGGAACCATTAACACTCACATCACCTCTTGCCTCCACTGCATATAACTGTGAGCAGCACAGGTACCAGCCAGCCCTGTGCTTGTTGTTGGGAGGATGCATTTTGCTAGCAGACACATTTCAGGAACAATTAATCTTCCTTCAACCATCAAGTTAGCTGAAGCTGTGCCTTCTCCCAGAGTATCTTCCATCTGGAAGTAGGGGTGGCCTTGGCCAGTCCTTCCCAGAACCACTGCCCCTCCAACAGCACTGACACAGGCAGGTCCACACGCATCCTTTCGGCGTGGGAGTGCCATGGCAATAATTATCTGCCTTATGACTGGCAGCTCTGGGTGTTTAGAAACATTGCACTTCTGAGCCCAGTGTTTTTCCATGTCTTGTTCCCTTGAAGGGCTTTCCTGGAGAAGAACACCGAGTATGGTTAATCTGAATTAGCTCCTAAAATGGATTAGCTAAAATGTATTAAAGCTCTATGTACATATTCTCCTTCAGAACTAAGTCAGCCTTTATAAGTCTTATCTCACTTCACTTTAATTCTGAACGAGAACATCTACACAGGGATTTAGCGCAATTTAATAAATCCACTCTAAATTCAGACCGTTTAGCTAGTTTGGATGTTTCCTTCTGTGTCACTGTGTAGACAAACCCTCAACAAAATGTGTCTGAGAAATGGCCGGCAGAGAGTAGAAATCCGTGCAGTGTTGTACCTCTTTTCCTGAGGAACGCTGCCTGCTTCCTATTTTCACACAAGTATGTGCCACTCATAGAGCCTGGCAAAACATCCAGGCTCCCTTGTAATTTTGACACAGAAATTGAACAAATCTTGCTTCTGAAAAAAGCCAGGATTCTTTCCATCATAACTGCTCAAAGGTGCCCTTCAGGAAGTCCATCTGGTTCTAGCAGGGCTGACACAAGTGCCTCCTCCATGCAACATTTGGATGTCTGAAAAGAATGAGGCAGCTCTGTTATAAACTCCCTCTTAAAGCACTGAGCCACGATGAGACAAACACTAGTTCTTACAAAACCTTTTATTCACTGAGCTGTTATTACCAACTGGACCTGTTACAGGGTTGTTGCTATCCACCAGCTACTCCAGCTAAGCAAAGAGAGGTCTCCCTGGAGTTACAGGAGACCAGTTAGTCCCACCTGGTTGCCTGTATATGACAATGCTGAAATGCAGTCATTTAACCTGCTTAAGAGGAACTACTATGTCTCCCTAACTTTCCTGCCTCAGAAAGGAGAAGGAATGAGCTGCTAATACAAAATCTTACTGTCTGTCTTACAGCTTTCTCTCTTTCCCCATTTATCCATACTGATATATTTAAGTCTTCTTCCTCTCTATTAGGCAGGTTTCTGTTCAGAAGTTACGTATTTCACTCTGTTCATCTCCTAAGGGCATACAGAATATCACATGAAAGGAAGTTGTCATTTCTCCACCATTCCTTTGGAGTTTGTATCATAATACAGAAAGGCCTAGGCAAGCCTGTAATTTGCAGGATTTTGCAAGTTTTCCTGCACGTTTTCTTTTCTGAAGGCATTTAAAAGAAAAATCCTCAACAACAGGAGACACAACATGTACAAGAAAAATATTTTTTGTTGTTGGATTTCAGATGGAGTAAGACAGGTCAGTGAGAGTCATGATGATGCTTCATTGTTTGAGGTATAGGCCTATGTCACTGCCTTCTGACAACAAGCTCTTAGACTGCACAGGGAGAGGAAAGGTATCAGTTCTTAGACTGCACACATCCAGTCACTGGCATCTGAAAAAGACTGGCTTGTCACAATCAGCTCCACAAGTGTCACCAGAGGCAGAAGGGTTTGCTCTGGGTTTGATGCCATTCCCAAGCTACCAGCTCATTGCCTTTCTTTCATCTGTCTCCCCAGACAAAGTCGGGCACCAGATACTCAATGTTCTAACAGCGCTCCTGCATCCCTCTGCCCACGCCTATCCCTGTCTCTTTGGTTCCACCATCATGCTATCACCAAGTACCTCAGAGGGTATCTGCAGTGGATTATCTTTCCTCCACCTTATGTACAGACCATTTAAAATATTTCCATTGCTGTAGCACCTCTTCTGATGAAGTAGCATCACCTCCTTTCCCTTCTAAGCATATTATAGTGCTGGCCTCCCACTTTATGTATCACACCTTTGCCTATCTGCTGTAGCTTCTTGTTTTGTTGCCCACCAGCCACACCTCCCTGAGGTCACCAACACCAGCTTTGCTGCTTGTTCTTCACCTTCTTGTGCTGATGTTTTCCCATACTCACTAGTACAGACCCTTACACAAAGCCCCTCTCTACACCTGTCCACCAGCTTTACCCACAGGTCCTTCATGTGTCCGCTCTCCTCGGCAGGCAGGCCCGCATAAAGCCAGCCCCTCAATGATGGCTAGGGCAGCTGAGTCACCTGCTATGCAGTTTTACAGAAGTTTCATTGCAATTACTTAGAATTACATTGCTCCTCTTTGCCATTCTCCCCTTCTCTTAGACTACATGGTTTCACACATGGGCTTGTATAGCACCAACCAAGCACCACTGCTCGTCAGCCCCAGTTTTTCCTCCTGACATGAAGACATTAAATGGTAGTGTCTGCTTAGCCTGGAAGCACCCTGGAATTAAGATAGGTGTTGCCTTTTCTCTCACACGCATGCACAAACATTAGGTGGTCATGTAGAGCATAACTGAAAGAAACTACTGAAGATATAGTTAGTGAATTGCCCTTTTGCTTATAGCTTGTTGCAATAAGAATATCTGTCATTCTCTTAGTGGTTCGCTGCTTGGAGGGTGATTTTAATTAAAACGTAAAATGTCAAACATTAGTAAGAAGCAGGATAACCCTGTGGGGAGTGAGGATGAATCAAATTTATTAGTCACTGAGCAGCAGGCTGGTAGCCCTTCACTTGGAGAAATTTTAAAAGGCAGTTAATGCAAAATATAGAAGCAGGCTAATCCCCCCCATTCGAACTAACCCTCTGAAAAACAGTATCACAGGTTTCTACCAACTGCAGAAATTAAAGGTAAATCTGCTACAGAGATTAAAACAGCCCCGTCAATATCGTTCTGCAGGATATAGCAAAGAGGAAGTCTCATTTACAGACTGTAAAGAAAAATCTCTTTCTTAGGGGTATTTCTCCCTGTTATCACAAAACGGCTGCACTTTGCAATGCACACAGTGTGTAACAGCACTGGGAGAGCAACTTGAATTTAGTAGCAAGCAAGAAAACTAGCCCTTGGGACTATTTCTTAAGGAACCGTTTCCAGGAGGAGAATTTGCCCCTCCAGACTTCTCAGGAGCAGGCAAGACTATAGCTGAGAAGGTCAACATTACAGTACCTACAAGTTCCACCTGTCCTCCTTATCAGACCAATATGCTCTGAATCCACTGGATTGTTCTGTTGGTCCTCTTCAATGCCCACAGAATGACAGCCCCCTCATTATTTTGGAATGTTCCCTTTTTAAAAAAACTTTCTGGTATACTATTTACAGCATTCAAGCTAACAAACATTCACTTTTTCTTTTCTTTAATTTTCAAGTTTCAATCTTAATAGACTAAAGGCAAGAGCAGAACAACATCCCATCTCTCCCATATATATACCCATACATATCCTGGATGATATGCTTGTCTCTAAACTGGGGAGGCATGGATTTGATGGATGGACCACTCTGTGGGTAAGGAATTCACTAGATGGTTACACTCAAAGAGTTGCGGTCAACAGCTCAATGTCCAGGTGGAGATCAGTAACGAGTGGTGTTCCTCAGGGGTCAGTATTTGGACAGGCACTGTTTAACATCTCTGTCTGTGACATGGACAGCGAAATTGAGTGCACCCTCAAGAAGTGTGCTGATGACTCCAAGCTGTGTGATGCAGTGACACACTGGAGGGAAGGGATGCCATCCAGAGAGACCTGGACAGGTTGGAGAGGTGGCCCTGTGCAAACCTCATGAAGTTCAACAAGGCCAAGTGCAAGGTCCTGCACCTTGGCCAGGGCAATCCCAAGCACAAATAAAGGCTGGGTGAAGAATAGATTGAGAGCAGCCCTGAGGAGAAGGACCTAGGGGTGTTGGTTGAAGAGAAGCTTGACATGAACTGGCAATGTGCTTGCTGCACCTCAGAAAGCCAGCTGTATCTTGGGCTGCATCAAGAGAGGTATGGACAACAGGTCAAGGGAGGCAATTGTCCCCCTCTACCCTTCCCTTATGAGACCCCACCTGGAGCACTGTGTTCAGCTCTGTGGCCCCCAGCACAAGGACATGGATGTATTAGAACAAGTCCAGAGGAAGGCCTTGATAGGATTTCAGCTCCTACAAGAGAAATCAATCTCAACAGGTAAATGAAATAGGGGATAATTTTCACACCATAATTTCATGAAGCAGTGATATTTATTTTTTTTAAGTTATGACTGGGTGTAAGTTCTGGTAAAGCTTTTGAACAGCTTATAGGTAAAAGTTTCTGTGCCTCAGTTAAACTGTTCCAAGCAACATGAAATCTAATTCTATATGGCAGAAAAGACAGGCAGCAGGTGGGGGGGGGGGGCGGGGAGGGGGGGGAGGAATAGAGCAACAATGTAGAGCTTACAACCAAGTGGAGCTGTCAGTAAAATCTTGCTCACCATATTGTCACAGAATTTTCCTTCTGTGTCACGTTGGTCATTACTGTAACACTACATGAGAAATCACTCCATCTGTTAAAAAAGAAAAGAAAAGCAGCTGCTATCCTCCTGCAAAGATGGAATTAACAAACAGACAGTAACTGCATTCCTTTCAACTTTTGAAGCCACAATTTTAGTCCCACTTTATTTGTGCCACACAAGCCACCATGCAGTTCTACTGCCGCAAGTAATAACACTCTCAAAAGGCTCATTAGCCAACACGAAAGACGCTGCCTATAGAAGCAGCAATGCCTGTGATAGTTTGAATTTCTGCCCTGATGGTTTGCAGGGATACAGCATTTCTTCAGTGGTGGGGAAGTTGGTGTTAGCATTTCAGGGAGCAGAGGCAATAAACCAGTCATTGCAGTGGAATAGGAGAGGTCTTCATAGCAATGCAAGATCATTTTGCTGACCCGGTTTGGCAGCTGAACAAGGTGAGTCCCATTAAGTCCAGCAACAGAAAATAAAAGCATTTGAACCTATGAAGTGGAGAAGCCTGGAGCTAGAGCAGCAGGCTGCCAGGAGAGGTACTTGGGCTTAGAAGGAAAGGCCTGGGTTGAGGTTTTATGACTTGCCGTTAACACTGAACAACACAGGGAGCCCCTGGGAAAAGGTTTCTTCAAGAACACAGTGAGGCTGTATGTAGGAGAGAGATGGGTGGGATTGAACCTATTTGCTGTACTTTTCTGTGCCTCAGTTAAGCTGTTTCTGCAACTCAGGGGATGTTGAGCCAAGCTTGGGAAAAGCCCAAATCAAAACCTAATGGAGACCAAATCCTAAAACAATTGTGCTTTTTCTTATGAACGGCAAGAGCATGAAACACTGCTTACCAAAAAGAACAACTAACAAGACAGATACAATAACAAGTGCTATTGTGTATTTTAATAGCTGCAGAAGAACGTAGGCTGGTTTGAGTGTGATCAGGCAGGACTGTACTAAAGGCAGCACGTTGCAGTCAGATGGAGCTCAGCTCTGGAGGTTCACATCCTGCTCACTGCCACCTTCACACATGCAGGTCCCTGCACCAGCTGGAGCCGGGAAGAGGTCACACAGCCCAGACCTATCCTGCAGCCATGGTCAGAAGCCATGGAGCCCCTGGAGGCCTTTCAGAAGTGTATCACCATGCTCTTGTCACCCTTTCTATGCTTTTCTCCAGACACCTTCTTCTGAGCAGGAATGGGGATGAGAGCCTCATTAGAGGGACAGTGGACAGTGAGTATAGCTGGTATAGCTGCTATCATGCAGTTCTTTTTTTTTTTTTTTTTTTTTTTCAACAGTTCAAATACTTTTTTCCTGGAAGTTTGCTTAAATGAGCTTGTAACAGCAACTACACTAGAAGAGAAAACACGAGGCAAATGCATTTCCAGCTGTTTGAATAGAAAACCCTTGAACTCAAAAAAATAAAAAATAAAAGACTTGGTTTGGGAGCATTCCTGATCCATTTGCTGTCCTGTAGGACTCTTCAGTTCACTGGGGGAGGGGGCAGCACAGCTCTTCTGTGGCAGAAGGAAAATGCCATTAGGCAGCATCATTCCAGCAATCTGTAAGATGGTACTATAATTTCCTGGAAAGAATGAATGACTTTCATTATAAGTGCCTGAGTTGTATCTGTTCATCTGGTGTGTTAATTCATCCAAAGGCTTCACTACCATAAGTTGCTAAATGGCTACTATATCTGTTAGGTTACCTCAAAATAAGCACTAAAAATACTTTATTAATTACATATTACTTACATTACAACAACTCAATAAAAACTCAAGTGAGATGAAATCCCCATTTTCTAGTAAAATTAAATAATTAAAATCCAGGTCCAAAGAGATTTCACGGAGTAGGCAAGCAATGGGTCAAAGGAAAAATGAGGCACAGAGATTTGAAGTGATCCTGCAGGAGAATAGCAAATCAAGGAATAGAAATACATCTTTCAAGTCCCACTGATGCTTTCATAACAAGGGTCCCCATGTTAGTATCAAGGTAAGATTGGCAAATAAGTTGTTGTCTAGTAAAAGTGATCCAATAAATAAAGTAAATAATAATAATAATAATCAGTACCCACTAAAGTACCACTAAAGTACCACTGTACTTTAGAGCTAGAGCTTTCTTTGAGCCAATTTGGAGCACAGCCTGGCCTGGAGTTTCCCCCACCTTGGAGCACCTCGTTGTATTCATTTTCCCTGCACCCTTTTGCAGGAACAAGTAAATGCAGCTAGGCTGAGGTGGGAGATTTAAGCTTCCTGCCCCTCTCCTGAAGGGAATAAGCAAAAGCTTTAAGCAGGGTCTTCCCCACAGAAAGATCTGTCCCATTTATCTGAAGGGCTGTGGAGTCGGGTCTCCAGCCTAACTCCGCCACCTATGTGCATGTGACAGAGCCTCTGGCTTAGCATACATTATGGTTTTTAAGCCCAACAAAACACGCTGCAAGGGCTGGATGGCTTTCCAGTCCTATTGTTTTGACCAGGGACAGGCCATAGGCTTTGTATCCAAGCAAGCATTTTCTATACCACAAAGTTTGCTGTTAGCATGTATGTGGCTTTAGTTCAAGCCATTCCCTGTTTTGACAAGAAAGGAAACTGTCATTCTGAGGCAGCCCTACACGAAGGCATTCAGTGCATCTGACAGTGCAGCATTTCAGTGTAAAGGGTCAGCAAAACCGCTGTACCACACATGAACTTTTACATAGCCCTGTTTATTGTGCAAACGAAAAACCGTTTTACCCAGCGTGCCTGACCAAGGGTTTGGCACCACTGCAAGAGCTCGTCTATGTAGTAAACGGGATTTTATTGCAGACTGAAAGACTCTCAAAGTCCTTGAATACAAAGAGCTCCATTTAGGAAGAAATTGCAGTGTGTAAATATAATCCACAATCAAGGCTCTCAGAGTCACAAAATAGCATGACTATATCTCTGATTACTAATTTAATCAGGCACCACAAGCACTTAAGTGAAGAACCCCAACCAGACAAAGGGAGCTCCTTACAGCTGTTTTTAGCAGGCTGTATTTTGCAATAGATGTGTGAGCACAGATCCCAGCCTGTAAGTGATCCCATGTCTGTGGGGCAACGTTTACTAAAACAAAGTGAGATTACACCAACATGAATCATAAGGATCTGCATAGACCTAATTCCGCACTGGCACACCGTGTACTCAGTGTTACAAGGGAACAGCAGCCTTTGCACCTTTCAGAAAGAGCTAGAGCTAGCCTGGGCGACTGATTAAAGACTACTTTTGTTAGAAAGATTTGCTATTATTTCTAATGCAGAAAATAAATAAATAGAGGTAGGAAAAAAAAAAAAAAAAAACTTTCATCTGTAGCCCACACTTGTCCACTTATCACTGACTAAGTGAGCATCCTAAATACAGCATACTCTGCAAAAGGTATGGGGAGAGCAAGATCTCTGAGCTGAGACAACCCTGCAAGTTCCAGAGGTGAGAGCCAGTGTGGCAGAATGCACCACACAGCAGCTGGGGAGTGGAGTCTTCCTGGCCTCCTCCTACAGTCTCCGGAGCTTTGTCTGGTGGGAAAAGGAGGTCTAAGGTTGTTTTCTTATTTTTAAGCTGCCAAGAAGGTCAAAGGCTTCTCAGGCTACATTTTAGGTGGCTTAAATATATCTGCAGATCTGGTTGCCAGACACTGAAACTGTAATTACATAGACAACCTTTCCTTTTATCACCCTTCCCTATCTCCCCTCCTCCCTTTGTTCTGTCCACTGTCACCAAAACCCTTCACAGTGATTCAGTTCCCACTGAGACCCCTTACTCATGGGTGTCTTGGCATGAGAAGGAGCTGTGCCATGGACTGCCAGCCCCATTGGGATATCTCACACGTGGCAGGACAATCAAGATAAAGCAACATTTACATCTCTCTTGATATGTCCATGAGTAGCCTATTGCTGCTTATACGAGTTATTTCTGTTAGCTTAATTTTCTGACAACATCTCAAAGTGATATAAAAATATCCGTATGACACATACCTTCTTCATCTCAGCCACCCTCCTCCCTGCTGAGCCCTAAGCAAGCAATGGGTGAAAAAATTTCACAAAGCCCCATAACGTGGAATGTCTGCCTAGTGGATGTATTAATAGCTCAACCCATTTTCTGATGTAATTGCATTAATTGCTCCTGTCCCAACTGGCTTTCCAGGAGAAAAAGGAAGGTTCTTTTAAATATTAAACACTGAAAAGTGTTGGGGCTTTAGTTACGGCTTTGCAGGCAGATGTGAAGCAGAGTGCTAAATATCAGAGCTCTGCCTAGTTGAAGGCTGTTGTGTTAGCAGGAATCCTCACCTATTCGTACAAACTAGCGTGTACCAGATGGCTCCATGGGAGTCAGGAGGCTTGAAATGGAGCAATCATTCAGTCTGCAGATGGAATATACAGTACGTTCCCAGTTAAGTAAGGGGCTCATTTATTCAGATAGATTCTGCATATATGGAACGTGTCTCAGAGGACACGCCAGTTTCTGTCTCCAGATTGCTAGCAAATTTCTAAGCTAGTGTCCATCCTCCACCATGCTTTCTGCTACCAGATTCCAGCAAAAAAGCCACCTTACTAAAAAGGCAGAATTTTGCTCAAGCTGTGCTGAAGCAATACATTGAACACATTTGCAATTTTTTTTTTTTATGAAATCTTTCCAATCTTTTCACTCATCAGGCAAACATTTGGAGAGAATCTTCTAATTCAGTGCGCTGATCAGAGCAGAACTACATATTTATATACTAGTTGTGACTATTTATCATCAAAAAAAAAATCAATGATTTAATGCTAATTAAGACCTGCAGCAGCAACACCCACTGTTGCCATGCAGAGTCCCAGAAGACAGTCAGCCATGCCTGCTTTTGACGTCTGCAGTAAATGAAGCGCATAGGCAAGACGCGTGCTTCGGTGGAAAGAGGCAAGAAGAATTTTGCCTCTTGAACAGACATCCAGAGAAGTCCAAGGTAGAATTTTCTGACATAAGGCTGGAAAGTTTACATAAAACAGGCGATAAATCACATGTGTGGGAGGAGGAAAATTCACATGTATTTTTTACTTCCCTGATTGTTCAACTTTGACCCAAGTGACTAAATGAAGGGAAGGAGAGTGAGTAATGGCTAGTAACAGATATTTCTTGCTCATGCATGGCTAGAGCAAGGAGCTGATATTCAGGAAGTTCATCTGTATGCTCACTACTTGTGTTGGGGTGTACAACAGTCTCTGTGTGACATCCTTTTTTTGCCCACATCACAAAACAACCACAAGCATGAGCACCTTTTTAAGGCTTTTTTTTTTTTTTTTTGTCCACTCAACGCAATGAAAATTTTGCAGATTAGGGCTCCACAAAGTTGAATCCTTGGTAAAGACCAGGTACCATAGCCATGACCAACCTAATTTAAAACTCCAGTGTTATTAATTGTATGAGAAAGTAAGCTAGACAAGATTAGGGTCTTAAGATGTTCAAAGACAAGGCAAAGCAACATTGCTGACAAGGATAAAGAGCAAACTAGCAGTCTAGCCTGATTTTCAGTGACCTAATGAAATTTATCTAGGCAAATAATAGAAGCAAAACACACACACGTATACAAGGAAGACATTTTCAAATGATTAGGTGAAAGATATCCATTATTTCATATTGTTAGGTTTTGTAGAGCAGATTCATCGAGGAAGAAGTATGAAGAGAGATCTGGGGTTTTGGTGTGTTTTAACCAAAATCCATGAAAATGCAACAAAAGCTCACATTCCATGCAGAGAAAAAAAAAAAAAAAAAAAAAAAAAAAAAGTCTCTCACTATTTGGCTTCATAGAACCATAGAATGGTTTGGATTGGAAGGGAACTTAAAGATCACCCAGTTCCAACCCCCTGTCATGGGGAGGGACACCTCCCACTAGACCAGGTTGCCCAAAGCCCCATCCAACCTGGTCTTGAACCCTTCCAGGGATGGGGCATCCACAATTTCTCTGGGCAACTTGCTCCAGTGCCTCACCAACCTCTGAGTAAAGAAGTTCTTCCTTATAACTAATCTAAATGTACCCTCTTTTAGTTTAAAGCCACTACCCCTTTTCCTACCACTACACTCCCCTTGCAAAGAGTCCCTCCCTGGCTTTCCTGTAGGCCCCCTTTAGGTACTGGATGGACGCAATAAGGTCTCCCTGAAGCCTTTTCTTCTCCAGGCTGAACAACCCCAGCTCCCTCAGCCTGTCTTCATAGGAGAGGTGCTCCAGCCCTTGATCATCCCTGTGGCCCTCCTCTGGACTCACTTTAACATGTCCATGTCTTTGTGCCGTGGGCTCCAGAGCTGAACACAGCACTCCAGGCGGGGTCTCACAAAAGCAGAGCTGAGGAGGACAATCACCTCCCTCACCCTGCTGGCCACAGTTATTTAGATGCAGCCCAGTATACAGTTGGCTTTCTGGGCTGCAAGCACATGTTGCCAGCTCACATTGAGCTTCTTATCAACCAACACCTGCAGGTCCTTCCGAGGGCTGAATTTCAATAGCAAAGCAACCAAAAACATGCAGAATCTCTTTCCCCATATCAAGCTTGAAAGAAGGTTCTGAGATCTAGGTCAGGTGATGATCCAACCCCAACAAAATGACTTCCCACCTTAGTCTGCCCCAGACACTAAGCCACTTGCTCCAACACACACTGCCCACTCCAACACACACAGCCCTTCCTGGAGAGACTAGCATCTCCTGCATGAGCTTTTCCAGCAGTGACTAGCATCCTTCACAGAGGGGATGGGATGGCTTCCAGTGTGGAAGACCAGCAGATGCTTCTTTCACCCTCTGCAAAGCCCGTGCTGCTGCTGCATATGGGAGGGACTGCTTACTTGACCCTTTATTATTAACCACTAGGCATAATCTGGGCATAGTCAGGACACAGGAGACGTAGCACACGATAATGGTATAGTTTAGAAATGCGAGCATCACAGGAGAAGTACTGTTTTATCAAATCGGAGGAGCAGGAAGAGGGAATTGTTAAGGGACTGTCTTCCATCACTTTCAAAGATGGGAGGAACTCAATTATACCCAGCAGCCTCACCTAATGTAATTGTATTCGCTGGCTGTTTGCCTTTGAAGTACCTCTCCTGCAGTACATCTTGGCAGTGTATTCTGCCACATCAAAAAGGGAAAGTTTTACTACCTGTGCTTTTGGAGGGCTCATTAAAAACACACCAAGTAAAGAGATGGAGCAGAAAATTGTTATCAAATCCTTCGGGGCTTTCTGTTTTGTTTTGTTTTTCTTCTCAGATCACACGGAAGCCCGTGCACTTTGTGGACTCCATTTCAGAGACGCTGATCGCACGGACTGCTGTTAATTCATCACAGCTTTGCTGGACTACTTGTCTTCATTTGCCATGAACACAAACAAATTCTACAGACACACCATATCAAATCTGTTCTCCTGAAAAGACACATTCACTGGTGAAACAAAGAGAAACGTAATGGCAATTAATAAACTAACATTTACTGCACTAATTAGCATCTCCTAGAGGGCTTGATTATGTGTTTACACCAGTTAGATACAGCTCAGTATGAGAAAATACCCACATTTCATACATCAAAAGACATTTCTTTCATATTTCCTCTTCCATGCTTATAGTAGTGAAGTGTGAAGACAAGAGCATGAAGGAAGGTAGAATAATTCATTACCTTGTCTCCCACTGATTTGTACATTCAACATTTTTTTTTGAATAAACACGAAGTCATAAATTAGCTTGTAGCAAAATAGAATTAATTGAATGTCTTAGTAGGATCATCAAACCAAGGTTTAAAGTCAATTTATCTGCCTGGGATTTTGCTAATGTAGCTTCAGCTCATTAGGGTGAGAGCAGATACTATGGATGGGACACACAAGCTCATGAAAACACAGAGCAGCCTAGCATTTCCTTGTTTAGGAAATATAATACATATATTTCAGATATATTATGCATGAACACAGACACACACGTACACACAGACATATATTTACATTCAGAGAGAAAAAGTATGAGCCATAAAACATGTCCTTTCAAGAAAGGGATTTTATATCCAGAGGATAGTACAAGGATTGCAAATGCTCTCTGAAGGTATACAGCCATAGAGAGAACAGAGACTGTCCCGAGCTTCCTCGGACCTTTAAAGCACAATGTTATTTCCTTAGCTCACAAACAATGCAGAAACCACATTAGTACGTAATGGATGCCAAGAGACAGCTTGGTTACATCAGCGCCTTTACCTAAAAGGTAATATTCTGAGGCTGAAAACAGATGCAGGACAATTAGGACACAGAAGTCAGTACTGTGGTTTTGGGAGACATTTAGGTAACAAATCCTGTATTAATCTCTGTGGATACTTCATTACAGCCAGAATGTTTTCTGTCAGGAGGGCTTTTGACAATGAATGCTCCAGCTAAGCAAGGCAGATGGAGTGCAGCAGGAGCAGCCTGACGCAGAGCACACAACCCACTCCTCCAGCCCTTTCCTGGAGGCAGCAGGCTGGTTGGATTTCCTGAGCTGGTGTCACAAGGAGACAGGATGTAACAAGCACCTCAAATGCAGATAGGAGCTTGAAGCCTGAGTACTCTGTTCTCCCAGATGTGTCCTCCAGCAATGGCAGCAGTTTTTTCTGGACTAATGGAGAAAAAAAAATTTAAAAAAAAAAATTACAGGGCTCAAAGGCAGCTCACCTCTGCACTGGCTAAAGCAAACCTCTAAGGTGTCAAAAGACAAAGTGCAATGACTATGTGTCATCCACTGGGAGAAGGATCCCACACATTGCTACTTAGCCTACTTGAATTCTGGGGAGGAAGGACCAGTGCAGCACATTAGCAGAGCATCATAAGAAGTCAGTGATGGTTCCACACATTGATGCCAAAAGGCAAACGCAACACCTGGCACACAAAGTCAGCACACAGAGACAGACAAGAAATAGATGGTGTTTCAAATCTACTGCATGGGACCAACCTGTACACAGCTTGCCAGCTGTGAGCATCTCACATTTGTCACTGCAGACGCACCCCATGCTCTTATTCCTATTTACTGCTTGCATTTCAGGGAGACTTGGGTCCAGACCAGCTGTGCTGGGAGCCACATCAGTGTACATTGGTAGAGGCAGTACCTCAAACCTCATAACAAGGAGGAAAGAAGCTGCAATAATAATGAGAAATGGCACGATGAGGCCTCTCAGAAAGGGTGATATGCTGTTCAAGTCATGTCTTTAAGACACCCTAAACAGAGCAACTTGACAGACTGTTTGCATTCCTAAAGATACAGACAGCAGAATGATACAGACAGCCATCTCCAAATGCACCCATATTCAGATCCTCCTGAACTGAGCACTCAGATATTTTTGATAATGCCAGATAAGCAACCTTGAACATTTTGCTGAGGAAATATATATTAGAACTTCAGGATGAGGCAGACAATTATCAGTAATCACATCTTTAGTCATAGCTTGTAGATAAGGCCCTTCCTCATTTACCAGCTACACTGGTAAACATGGCACCGCCTGTGCCATGCTGAAGTCCTGTGAGCACTTGGACACTTCACATGGACACATAAACATACTTATCTGTTTGCTAGAGACAGTGCAGCAGCATCTTAAAAGGGATATAACCCAGCTGGGAATGGGGAAGGCAAATCAGCTGGCAGCACCACTGCCTTCCTCTAATGGTCCCAGCTTTCAGTTGTCTTGTCCCTCGCCAGCCGTCTGTCCTTCTTCTGCGAGCTGGGTTGGCTGCAGACTATCTGATACAGAGATGTCTGGCACCCCGTGTTCTAAATAGACCCTCTGATGTAGACCCTTATCCTTGCCAAACACCCCAGCACTAGGCTAGATAAGGGAGAGCCAGGGCTGAATTGTGTATATGACTATATTACCCAGGACTAATACAAATATTTGGCCATATATTCAACCAGTATGAAGCCTACCACCACTAGCTGCAATGGAACAATGCCATTCCACATCAGTCCTCCTAAACAGGAGCAAGCTGTTCACGGCAGATTTAGATGCACGGCAGATTTAGATACTTTTCCTAGTATCTTAATCAGCCCTTTTCCAGACAAAATTCTACTTCCATTTTATGGAAGGCAACTTAGGACTAAAAAGAGTTGAGCCAACAATAGAGCAGAAACAGGACTGTTTTGAAACCCAGCTCCTAAACTATATTATTCACTCTCTAAACTCTCCCATGTTATATTGCCTTCTCCTCACATGCATCCATGTGCCCTCACATCAATATTTATGCTTGTAGCTTCCCATTCCGTGCACACAAGTTGCTGCCTTCCTCTCCCAGATAGCAGGCATTTGCCTTTCTGCTATGTCCACCTCTTCTACACAGTAGAAGGTCCTCCTGACCCTTGAGGTAGGGTAGTGCGCAATCTGTGTACCTCTCCAGCAACTAATTTTTGTTGTCACTTAGAATAATGAGAAGAATTCTAGAAATGTGTCTGCCTGAAGAAAATAAACACATTTGTTTTCTTGCAGTAGAAACGATACTGCTCTAGTTAATAAAGAGATTGTTTATATTTGGAGAATTTACATTTGTTGGCAGCTGAATGTCACTCCAGCTCCACTGCTTCCCTTTCCCTCCCCTTCATGTGATCTGAAAGCAACTTTGGTTTGTTTCTCTCACTCACAGCAAAGCAGAGCTGCAATAACAGCAAATGGTCCTTGGAAATCACAGTCACATTAGGCTTCTGTTCAAATAGCTTTTAGGGCTATGATAATAGGAGGCATTCCTAATAACTGGTGACTCAGTAAGACCCTGCACAGAAGGCCTCCAAATGACAGTACACAATTTAGAATTTAATCTAGAAACAGTGGTGGTGATGAGATTCCAGCTGGGGACCTTCTGGTCTGAAGGCCGGTGCTGCACCAAATAGTCTAAAGCAACTACTTTACCCATACAGGAAGGAGATGGATCCCTTCTACTTCCCTGAAGTTCACAGCAACTTTTGGGGCAGTGCTTGACCCGTGAAGCAGAGAGCGCCTTCATTGCTGCCGTGACTCTTGAGACTCACCACCCTGAACCACAACACAACACATTAAACTGCTGATACGTGGAGAGCATCCGCTCATGCAGCGCTAATATAAAAGTCTGTTCCTGAACAATGAGTTGCAGCACACTTCAGTTCACAGGCCACACATATTGTGCTTTTGGACTGTCCTTGGCCTGCTATAAAGCTAGACTGGATACTTGCCTAGAGAGAGTGAAGAGTTCACTCCTCGCTCTCCCCCTCCCAGCACAACCCTTGTGTGGAATCATACAACATTAGAATGACTTGTGTTGAGTAATGCTTCTTACGTGAACAAAAGGTTTCTTTCTGAGAGAAGGAAGCCACAACCCCACAACATCAAAACAAGTGTGTTTTATTTCTTAAAACAAAGCCTCAAAACCATCAGTCTGTGCAAAGAGAGGGAACTTCAGCACTATCTTGTCTTCTTAAGAAGAGTCATGGTCTTTGGATGGCCACTGGAAAACAGTAAATGGCCAGAGACAAGCACAGTGACTGGAAAAGGAGAGGATGGATGAAGACCTCCCAAGTACAGGCATACCCTCATTTAACATTCCTCTGAGGTGCCCTGGCAATAACCAATAAGAACAGCAAGAAGCCTCTCACACAAGCAACAGGGAAAGCCTGTTGCCCCATCCCTAGAAGTGTTCAAGGCCAGGCTGGATGGGGCTTTTGGCAACCTAGTCTAGTGGGAGGTGTCCCTGCTCATGGCAGGGGGTTGGAACTGGATGGTCTTTAAGGTCCCTTCCAACCCAAGCCATTCTGTGATTCTGTGAAAGGACAACTCCAGCTCAGGAAAGCAGATGGAGAGAAGAATAGACTGTGCTCAGATGATTCGGTCCCTTTTAATGCAAAAAATCTCTACAGACGCTAAACCTCAAAAATGCCAGGACAACATTTAGTGGTGGGTCATGAGAAAACATAGCAGTGTTTTGGCATTTATTTATTTATTTTATTATCAGTGGATTTCCAATGGGGTGCAATATTTGCTAACAGACTAATTTGAGTTATCCACAGATAGTTCAAAAATACAAAGAGTTCATTGCCCAGATATCTCTATTTAAAATAGATTTGCTTTTGTTCATCAGTGTAAAGCACATGGCTGAGAAATGGCAAAATGCCAAAATGAAACTGCTCCTAATTTTCAGAGGAGGCCACTGGCTAATTACACAGACTGCAGGTGTGAAGAGAGAAGCTCAAAGTAATCAATAGTAGTAATTAATCTGCTAGACTGGAGCTAAAGAGCTAACAGCTGGACATCAGAAATGGACACATGCAACAAGATCGGCAATAATTACCTCTTTAAATATTGAATTTCCATAGCAACAATTAAGCATATAAATAAAGGCTTGAAATCAAGGCTCCAAGGCATGATGCTGAATTGCAAACACAACATTCTCCAAATCAACCCTTTTAATAAAACAGTAGCAATATGCTTGGGCTGGGTCGACTGGTCTCTCGTGCTAGCAGAAGCTCAGCTTCTGTTTCCTCCAGATTTTTTGGCTCTTCCACCTTGGTTGCTTCCAAACCTACAGGTTCTGCTGTAACTTCTCTTTGTTCAACCAGCATCTAAAGAGACCAGGTGCAATGCATGCCCACCTCACCACCTCTCTTCTAAGGCTTTCCACCTTACAGCTTTGGCTTCACCACCCTCTGGAGATGGTCTCCCTTCAAAATGCCCTGCATCATTTGGATCAGGCTATCAGTGCCATCACGACTGGGCAACATCGGAGTGCCCTCACCTTACCTCTGCAGGGCTGTCAGGTTGAACAAGCACCAAACTTTGGGAGAAGCTACTCTGAGCACCCTGCCACCATGGGAAGCACTTCCACTGCTTCTCATGGAAGCACCCAGATACTTCTCCCCATGCTGCACAGCATGCGTCCACAGCATATGTAGCAGTGTTGCGGTCCCCCAGCACCTTGTCAGTAGTACCTGCAGAAATGGATACCTGATTTCCCTCTTGGCTTAATGGCTCACGTTCGTTGCAAGAGCACACTCTGCCACAGAGGCTGGAGATGCCAGAAAGCTTTCATTAAGCTCAGATTCATCTTCTCAGTAAACAATATTTCTTTCTGATATATGCTGGCTAAAACCCACCTATGTTTACCTCAGTGCAGATAACAAAGTAATTTTTTCTCCCTCCTGTGAAAAAGGGACAAACCTGCTCTTTGGTTTTTTCTTCTATGTCTGCAGGAGCTGGCACTGAGCACCCCGACCTCTGCAGGCTGCACCTAACCAGGATATAACCGCAAACCATGCTACTGCACAGCTTAATGAGTTTTAGCAATCAAAGTAACAATGGTCAGTCTGTCTTCGGCTCCACCCTGCTTGTAAGTTTAGTACAACGATGAGGTGCCTTCTTCTTCCCAAGAGTTAAATAAGGCCTTTCCAACACAGGTGACCAGCCACATCAACTCACACCTCAGTAATAACACAGAAAAGATCCATTCAGCAACTACCAGTAGAGGCTATACATCTCCGTTAGCACAAGGAAAACTAAATCAGACCTACCGAATTCCTAAGAAAAAAGTCCTAAACTACATGCTTGATTTTGATCCTTCCATTTCCCAAATTAAATACGGAGCTGGACGAAAGTTTGGGGAACAGTTTTTAGAATTATCTTACATTTTCTGCATTTTAAACATTTCTTTCTCCATCCATTAAGCATCATCTCTGAGTTTTCTGCTATCAGGGATTTTTTTCTGAAAATCAATAGAAGTAAGGAGTCAGTTTCTATAACCTAATAATGGCCCTGGATAGATAATTCAGCTGAGAAGCAGAAACTCCTTGAACTTCCCATTGATTTCAATGAAACTTTGCAAAGGTCCACATTAACTGCTGTTAAGGCAGGATGGGGAGCTATAATTTTTGTCTCAGAAGATGACTGCATTCCATAATCACCCTCATATATTGATTCCCCCAGCCACGCCAGCAATATTTTGGAATCTTCATGGCCTGTAAATATTTCTGTACATTGTATTTCAAAGTCTTTGGTGGTATTGATTTGTGTTGTACCTGTCATGCTATGATATTTTACCAGTACAGTGCTTTTGCAGCTTTGGTGCTACATTCTCTATCTTTACAACAAACACAGATGGGTCCAACTCTCTGAAGAACCACTGCCAGATACTACCAATGCATATAAACTGGTCTTATTTTTTAAATAAATTAAAATAAATAAAGCAATGAGCTTGACTGAATGGCATGTTTGACTTTGTATCAGGCATGTACCAACAGCTTAACCCTATCACTAGCCCCAGACTGTTATTATGAGGCTCACCTGCTTCTCTCCCTTACTGGCTTCTGTGGGAGACACAGCTCAGCCTTCCACAGGTGATGCACAAGCCACTGCCACCAAGCAGTTTTTGGGAGAAGTAGAAGCTTGTAGAAAGCTTCCTCCCAAACTAGTCTTTGAGCAGCATCTACAGTCCCATTCACCCTGCTGCCTCAGTGGTTGGGTGCTGAGAACTGACATCCAGATACCACAGAGATGCCATGCGTTGAAGGAGAGGAACCATGCCAAGAGTACAACAGATGGCCAGAAAATGCAGACACTTGGACCTTACATCTTCCAAAAAATATATGTATATATATGGTGTGAAATGTTGATATTCTGGTTCAGGGATCAAAGCCAAGGAGCTCACAAAAGTTGACACCACTGGGCCAAAGAGCAGGGTTTGTTCTTTGCCCCACTAAATCTCTTCTGCAAGACTTCATCTAAATCTCTCACACCTGCCTTGCTGTATCCATTCATCACTATGCCAGAAAGACATGAAGAAATAGCGTTGTTCTGTCTTCTTTAACTAAATCTCGTAGTTGGTTTACAATCCCTTCACAGGAGAGGATCTCTTTCTTACTGTGGTTTATCTAGACAAGTAAGTCAAGACCAGATTTTTCTCCCAGACTGGACTAAGCATGCATAGTGGAGGCCAGGATCTCAGATAAGGTCCCTCTGCATCACCATTAGAGTCACTAGAACAGCACTCATTAAGTCAGGCACTCATATTGTGAGCTATTAGAGGACTCAGAAAACAACAGTATGCAACTTCAGTCTGTCCTCGGAGTCTTTTTCCCCAACAGCTCTTGTGCAACTTCAGTAGTTCCCTTCACTTAAAGAAATAAAACGAGAAAACCTGAGAAACACCTTCCTTCCCTCTGTCATCCAGGATACATCAGGAAACCCTAACAGAGGTAGATAGGTTTTACATTAGCATTGGCACATTCTTAATGATGGTGTTCAATTGTAAGTATTTTGATGGAGCAGTAATTACTAAAATACATTGCGGAAAATTAGATTTTAATATTAGTACTGCTAGAAGACAAGCTATGGATGGGAAAGAGAACTTTCAGTTTCTTTCCTATATAACTATCTTTCGGGGAAGAAACCACAATAAACTGTCAGGTCAGCATCAGTTCATCAGAAAAAATGCCAAGGCTGCCTTTCTCAGGATATTTTGAGTGCATTCACACTGGAAATGCACAAGAATAAGAAGTCTCATGATATTTCTGCCAATTCACGTCTGGATCGCATTATCATTTGAGAAAGAGACCGAGCTCCTCCCAGGACGGGTAGTCATTTCCATGAAGAGTCATGAAACAGGGCCAAAGCTTGGAGCAGATCAACTGGGAAGCAAGCGCAGAGCATCCCTGGGCTCCTGGCTCATGCTGCAGCAAGCAGGGCCGTGCCTGCAGGTCATGCTGCTGCCCAGGGTGCTGGGAGCCCTCTGCTTTTGCTAACAGCCAGGTGTCTGGTTTCAACACAAGTAGCAAATTAGAATCCTGGCTTTAAAAACACTTTTGTTTTTAAAAATTGTTGGCCTCTCCCATTTCACTTCTCCCTACTCACTAAGGCTCACAGCGGTCTTGGCCAACACTGCAGCCTCTAGAGAGGGATACAGCAGGTATCCCATAAAGTTTTAACAAAAAAAAAAAAAAAAAAAAAAAAAAAAAAAAAAAAAGTCTGCTGCTGCTCTAGATTGCACCTGGAAAGAGCACCTCTTTTTCTCCCTTGACCAGAACAGAAGCTTGGATACATCAGCTTTACTGAGCAAAAGTTAACCTCTGTAAATACTTCTTTTGTGGTATGAAAGTTTACAAAGCTACCAGCCTACACAAGCTTTCATGCCACTATGTAGAATCAAATTTACTTGTTTCAGATAAGTATACACAACCTGCAGAATACGTGCATGCATGTGTGTGTATGTACACCCACATGTGCACAATAAACAACTTTTTAATCATAGTTTAATTATAAAATAACCTTCCAGACTAACATGTGCTTTGGAAAAAAATGTCAAGCTTAAACAGCCCTCTCCTCTCTGTCTTCTCCTAGTCAGATTATGGCTTGTCACTAATTAGTTGACTCATTAATTCATTCTGTGCTTTTCCCACATCTTTTAACTTTCTCCTCCCACAGCACGAGAGATTGCCATGCACAGAAGCAAGATTTCCATGTAGGGTTATGCAATGTCATCAAGTCCTCAGTGTTCTGTGGATCCTGACATGTGCACCCTCTAGTAGGGCTCATGTGCTCCCTGGACTGGCAGCCATCAAGTAAATCCTGAATCAGGTCGACTGGCTGTACATAGTGTACTGAGACATAAAGTGGTTGAGGAGTCATGACGCTGGGTGCCAATGAGCAAGGCTCGTGCCTCATGGCAGGAGACAAAGAAGTTGGCTGCATAAACTTCTCACATCTGTTTGCCTAGCAAGTGCCACCCATATGGAATAGCATCGGCTAGACGGAAAGATCTGCCAGGTGCTTTTGAAGGCACTTCAACCCATGGAAGGCACTAAAATGATGCTACAGATCACTACGTGTTCTTTAGGTTTATTGCTTTGACAATTTGCCCTGGCCGTGCTTCAGCCTGAAGCAGACCCCAATACATCCTGCCCTCACGTGGTAGTCTCAGCCCCCCGCAGACTTCACTGCTTGTGACCACATGTAACGTGTTTCATCCTGTGTGTGTAAATCCCTTACTGTCAGTCATCTCCAGAATAAATGCCTGCAACAGGACATCCATGGGATCTGTGTATCAGGGCTGGGGTAAGTGCTGAAGTTCGTATTCCTGCATGCCATCATAAACCACTCGCGTAACGACTTTGTGGCAGGATTTTCATTTTATCAGACTAGCTAGGCAAACAGAAGTAACATTACACAGGCATCCTTGGATCTGTATGCATTCAAAAAAGCACTGTCACATCAGAGTGCTGCTGTTGAGTGAGTGTTAAGGTGAAAACGTGCATCAGCGTGACACATCACAGCCTCTAGATACTGAGAGAGACGTTTCAATAAGGTCACATGTCTAGCACCAGCAGACAGGGAGCTCCTTGCAACTCTTGGAAGTGACCCAGTGCCTAATACAGACAGCCATTTCAGGGAGACTGACATAATATGATTATGTCTTGTATTAGAGCACAGCTCCCCAGCTAAATGCACCCACCCAACTCATGAATACTGAGAACTGAACTAATTTCTATTTCCACGTATCTTCAGCTGAAGTCATTGCACAGGAGTGTAGGTGTTTTCACTGAAAAAACAGCCAAAACTTTTTCAGAGCTAACACATGAGTGAAAAGATGCATGTGTAACTTGCAAAGCACTTAGAGTACCATAGGAGGAGATTAAAAATACAAAAAGAGAAGCATAGGAGTCATCCTATGACTGTGCAGATGTCTGACCTGTATCACCCAACTCCTTGTTTCTGGCTCCTTTGTCTTCCTTCCAAATGTTATTAAGTCTTCTCAGTCCTGAACTGAGACACATTTTGAGAGGGGAACATTTCCTACTTTGGTCTTAGAGAGCATTTAGCACCATGGGGCCCAAGTCCCCATTTGACCAAAACCCAAGTAATGTTTTGAACACTGTTTTGGACACATGTTTTATTGGTATTGTTCTCTTTTAGGCTGAAGCAGAAGACACACAAACTAAAACAAGATGACTTCTGTGAAGATGTGGAGCTTTTGATTCTCTGGACTCCTAGACTCGTCCCACTGTTCTGCTTTGCCCTGCCCCGTTTCCACATAACAGGATGCAGTGCCATGGCTGAACCTCTCTGTTCCACCACACATAGACCTACTTGTGACCACTTGCTCTTCCCTCAGGTAAACGTCTTCAGTACTTAGTAAAACAACATGCGTACAATGCTTACCATACTGTTCACACAGGAAATCAAAACTGTTTATTTTTGTATCAGGGAAATTGTAGACTAATTTATACAGATGTACTTATTCAGTCACTCATTAACTGTAAGTATCAAGAACCTAATTTACTGCAACAGCAGCCCACAGACTGTGGCAAATTACGCTACACAAAGACGCAGGACCCAGGTCTGTCAGAGCTGACTTGTAAAGCTGAAGTTTATTTTTAGTATCTGTTTTACATCCAGTTTTCTCCAACAGGATGGATTCTGCCCATACTTTCATCCAGTTCTTACCCACCTGTCTCCAAGCCTAAGTGTTACTATTATTTTTTATTATTATAAGTGTTCCTCAGGATGAAGTGGGAAAGCATGTAGGGTCTCCAGTGATTTAAAAAGCACTTCAATAAAATGATGTCATTAACTGATCCCTACTCTTTATCAAACCAAAAAACATCAGTGGAACATAAGGAAGGGAAATATTCTAGCTTGATTTAAAACAGCTTTTAAAATTTAGATGTACTTTGAATGGCAAACGAATGCAAGCCAAACTTTTCTTCAGCTTCAATTTTTAAAAAGTTACTATTTAAGGCACTTAGAATAAAAGATCATAAACAGGAAAGGATCAACACACACACTCGCACCAGAAAAGGAGATTGTTCTCCCTGCTTGCAATAGTCCAATGGCCAGACAATACACCCCAGAGGAAAGAAAAAAAAATACAAAGTTTTTTTTTTCCTCTTTCCACCTGATTCAAAGCAAGAAATAAAGCTGTGGTCTCCAGCTATCAGAAGGAAGTTATAACCATCACATAGGTTGCAGGGTATTCTGAGAAAAAGTTTTTTTTTCTGAAGTTTCTCCTGTTGGAGCTGTTCTACTTTTTAATGAATATGTATAAATTCATTAAAGGAGAAAAAGAGAGACTAATTAGTATACTTAGCTGGGAAGGCTGGGTATCTGGTCCCAGTCCCTGCTCTGGTGAACATCTCATTATGTATACAAAGGGGAACCAGGGGCAAAAGACAAGCTATAAACCAGAAAATTCTGTAGCTCAGTGGGCAGAGAAAAGTTTTCATATGCATGGCCACATTGTGGTTGAGTGCCCTGAGAAATGGACTCAGACACAAAAGATGATACAATCTGCAATGATCAATCTAACCTGGAAATCACACACACCCCAGTCTGAAGTACTTAAGGGAGAGAACGGGAAACACAAAAAGCTCCATTTTGTCTTCAAGATGAATGTTCAGAAGTGAAAATCCCTGAAACTAGCAATGCGCCCAAAAGTCCTAGGCCACAAGCTCTCCTCTCACTACTTCAGAACACCACCTATGAGCTTGGTCAGATGCTTCAAGAGTTCTAAAATGTAAACAGTGAGCAGGTTTGGAGTACGGAGCTTTTCCTCTCATTATACCTTTCCCGGATTGACACATGTAAACTTGAGTATAAGCATTCATTTATTGCTTGCATTTACATTTATAAACTACACAGAAAAGATTCATACATACCCATGAAGACAACTTTCACATCAGTCAGACCAAAATTAATGAAACCAGTTGAGTAACTAGGTGGATGCTTTACATGTTTTTATTCTAACGTCATCCTATAATAAGCTATACTGTTCTGAAAGTGTTTTAATGTATTTTGTATGTGTTGTGAAATGCTTTTGTGGTCTCTTGCCGCTGCACCCTGGTGAAAACCGCCCCCTGGTTAGAAGTGTTTGAATAAATTACTAAATCCAGCACAAAGGAAGAAAGCAAGTGCAGAAATTAGGGAGGAGGAGAAATCAGTGCCAGGAGAGAATATATTCTTAGACACAAACTCCCTTGCATAATACTTTGTTCAATAGATCGTGTTTTTGTTTAGCACTGAGGGAAGAGACTTTTTGCAGATTAGAACATTTTGAGCATTTGATGGAAGGCAGGGAAAGTTTATTTATAAGCAGAACAGTGAAGGAACAATAGGCACTAACATCTGTAGTCATTTGTGAGTTATGCTTCCAAGTGTCAGCCTAAGAATATGAATTATTTCTGCGAAGACCATCTAGTTCATCACCCAGTCCAGGTCAATGAAAGTAAGAGACCCTGCACTAACATTATTTGTCTTCAAGACTAACCCCATACAAGACAATGAGTCGTGTCATCCACCCCACCCCCCTTTTTTTCCTGGAGAACAGACATACTGTATTTCTGAAGAGCTTTTAAATCATGGAGAGGAAAAAAAAAAAAAATCATTTCCTCTAACCCTTCTTTTTCTCTGTATTGAAGGTATAAAACAGTGCTCCACCTGCTACCACTCACAGACCAATAACTTAAATTTTTGGCACTTATTTACAGACTCAATAGATCCATCCACACCTGCTTTTCCCTTAATTAGTTGGCTATCCAAAGGCTGCAGACTGGCTGCTGCCAGCTT
This sequence comes from Oxyura jamaicensis, assembly GCF_011077185.1. Lineage (NCBI taxonomy): Eukaryota > Metazoa > Chordata > Aves > Anseriformes > Anatidae > Oxyura > Oxyura jamaicensis. Next base: position 51,602,306 of record NC_048894.1, read on the forward strand.
CCTGTACTAATAGGAAGATCATTTAGGGCTGATGTAAAAGCACAACATAAATAAATATATAAACCTCATGCAGAAACACTAACAAGGAAAACCTAACACAACAGGGAAAAAAATAAAAGCTAAGAGGTGATGTCAAGGTTAACACACTTTGGGGGAAGGCTGGTTGGTTGTGCTGGACTTTTTAATGTCACATTTCTGAAATATTTAAATATGTAGAGATCTGTAGGGTGCCAAGGAAGCAGTGCAGGGCCTTGATCCAGTAACATCACATCTTGATCCATCATTCAGGGAGCTCTGGATCACCACTGAGATGAAATCTTTGACCTCCTCCCACTACCCATCTTATACAGAGAGCTATTGTGGTTTTAGGAGTCAAACTATTATTAGATTAGCTATTAGCCAGAGGGAGGAACATGCTTAGGAGAGATTTACTTTCTGCAGTGCTATCAGCTGAGTTGCTGGAATAGTAGGCGTTTGAAGACTAAAATGACAGGAACATTGCACGAACCTAAACAGGCAGGGAATGTTTTTCAAAGAAAACACTTAAGTCTTATTTTTCCAGACCAGTAACACAGAAGCAGCATTGCATAAGAAAACAAAACACTAGGTGTATTTACTGTTTTAGCCAGCATATAACCTCGCAAAATATGTTAGTATCTTATCCCCAGATATGTACCATGTCCAGGCAACACCCTATTACAGCTGCACCCAACCTGTTTCAAATGTTGGGTTTAGCTTCATACAAAGGGCTGCAAGTTGCAGAGAAGACAGGGATTTTCTTCCGCTCTCTGCTGTTTTAAGATCTTACATTAATACATAGGGCACAGCACCCAGCAGAAGGGCATCCTCATCCATCTCATGCCCTCCAGACAGAGCTGTAATTGCAAAGTCTGGTCCTACCACTGCTCAGACCTTTCAGTTCTGTTTTTAGGAGAGTAACTCTAATAAAGCACTCAAGTTTTATTGTTTCCAAGGCTGAAAGAAGAAAATTGCCTTGTGGTATATGTTAGGACAGAAGGAAAGGGAAACTGTATAATTAAATACCTAAGGATGAAATAGAACAAGTAGGGTAGTGGGAGTTAATTACTCATCTGAGAGTTTGCTTTGACCCACTCTTTTGCAGTCATACCTATTTCACTATTAAGTTTCAATAGCGTGTTTTGTTCTGCTCCAAGACTCAGACCTGTGATATCATATTAGATGAATTCCCCACAATGTTCTCCTCTGTTTGGGAAGTGCTGTAATTATAGCGACTGATCTGAAGACCGATAGTTTGAAAATGTTGCCTAAGGCATACCAAAGTCTCATGACTTATTAACAAGTCATTTTTCTCCTGGGGTGTGTGGTGGTTTGGTGTGGGTTTTTTTTAGCTGTTTCTTGAAATAGCATTTACGCTTCACAGCAACGGTTCCCTGATGTTGTGGGGATGCCGAAAACCAAGGATATGAGGTGGCATTTGGATGTATTTGTTGTGAGAAGCCTCACCTACTCTCTGTCCTTGCCTGCCTGGGGGCTGCCCAGGATAGCTGAGCATCACAGACTCCCCAGTGCACCCAGGACAGTCCAGACCCCTTTCACCTGCCTGAATACATAAATAAATGCTATTTTTGGTACTTCTTACACTCATCTGTGCGTGCCACCAGCTCACTCCAAGCCTGAGCTCCAGCAGGACTTGTCATACTTGCTCAGACCCAGCGCCCCAGCTCCATGTCACGCACTGGGGCAGCAAGGAGGCTGCCACAAGCTTCAAATCATTACAAATGCTGCAAGAGAAAATGCTGGAGATAGACCACAGGTTTGAATTCCCTTCCTCTTCTGCTGGCTCACAAATAATTTGAAAACATGACAGTAACTTCCATTCCGATTAAAAAATATAATAATAATGCAAACAAACAAAAAAAGAATATGGCCACTTGATCACAAAACATCCTGTTTTCTCTTTAGTGAAATATATAGCTTAAGTAAAAAAAACAACTACATCTTAACTTCAACTGCATAAGTCATCACCATTTTTAGCAACAAAAAATGTCTGTTACTATCAAACAAACCTAGGAAATTCACTCACAAATATCTTTGCTATCAGAAAGCCTACGCTACCCAGTAATACATTCCAGTCTGGATAAGCAGTCCTTTGTAAATAAGAAAATCCTGCTGTACAACTGCCCCCTGACCTCAGTTCCCCTATAACACACTTTGTAGATGCAAGGGAAGCAAAAGGCTTATGCCCATTGCAGGACTGCATCCGAAACTTTCCTTTTGCTAACAGTAACTGTGCTGCTGGTGTGCTGTACCAAACGGAAGCTGCGCACACCTGCCCCACACTCAGCTACGTAGCCTACAGCAGCACCTCAACCCAGCACTAAACCCATTAAGTGAATATTATCTCATGCCTGGCTGTCATTAAATCCCCATCGCTAAATTTTTCTCTGCTTGCCGCATCTCAGTGCTGAAGTGAAGTTCCCAAGTTCTCCCTGGGACACAGGTAACATTATTCTTTATGCTTACTAATAAACACCCAACTATGTACATTCAGCATCTCCTCTGTCTCACCCACATTTTTTTCCATATTGTACTCCAAGCTCTGCCAGGCTCCAGCTAATCCTCCCACCATTCGGTACTGCTCCAGCTAATACAGTGACTGCAGCTGGAGTGGTGGCAGATAATTCCCAGTGAGCATTGCCAGCTCCAGGGGGGCACAGTTAATGTTTTACTGGCATGCACTTGATTCTGTATTTCCTGGATTTGAATTTTCCACTTGGAAAGGTCTCTGCTACAACTGGGTCATCTCAAATCTGCATTAATAGGGATTTTTTTTTCTCCCCCCTCATAGCTCTCAGAGATTCTTTGTGGTAAGGTAACCACAATTATCTTCAAAGACTTTCAGATATTTTAGCATCTCACGTTGTGTATCATGTCTAGAATCAAACTGAGATTTGTAAATCAAATTACAAATCCCAGATACTGACAGAAGCCTAGGCTCGTGCAGAAAGCTACAGACGCGATACACCGATGAAGACATCAACTACTTACAAGCAAGCACACCTCTGCAGCATCGGTATGAGAGGTCCTTTAGTAGGGGTGAGAGAGGAGGATCACTGTGCTGGGACAGCAGGACAGAGCCAGGAGCTTGCTGCTGTTTTTAGGCAAATGTTTGATTTCTAAGAGGAACACTCAGGTCACCTACTGAAAGAGCGATGAGAGTGCAGCAGGTTTGTAAGCCCTAGTGGACTTTCAACCACCACCACCTCTATGCACATGGGATAAGCACTGCCCTCACAGGCAGCCCCACTGATGCAATCAAGTGAGAGAACAAGTGACTTCTCCCCCATCAGCTAAACGGAATAAACCACTACTGGGCCCAGTTGACCACCCTCTACAATCCTACATTAAGCTAACACACCCATGGGGAAGCTTCTTCAACCATATGCCAAACCAGAGCTTTAGGAGTTTATTCTGGTGGTTTGGCACAATTCTGGGGTTCTCCCCTGCTCCCCACAGCCTTGTAAAAATGTACACTTGCCAGAGATCATAGACAGGGAGAGCCAAGCCCTGCAGCTTTTCCCTTCCATCTTTGCTCAGCTGTAAATCATTACCCAGCAGGCAAGCCAAGAGAGCTCATGGCCTCATGGTGGCTGCAGAGATGGGTGGAAAATGCCAGAGCCCCCAGCTGATCCAGTAACAGGAACCTGCCCCCCATAAAGGGAAAAGCTCTGGTGGAGGTCTTGCAGCACACCATGGCCATCATCAGTAAGACCTGTTCTCCCCCAGCATCCATGACTGCTCTTTTCATCACTTTTCTACAAGCTCCCTAGCTCTCCAGCCACTTACCAAAGCTTTCCTGCACTTGTCCTCCCTTCCAATGCCTCAATGAAAGGCTAGCCTGATGTACCAGCAGCCTGAGTCACTCGATCTCAAGGAGAAACAGCCTCACCAGCATTATTACACAAAGCAAGCTCCTCGCCCACACTCGGTCGCTCATAGGTGACTGCTTTTGGGTTGGCCCAGAACTAGTCCCAGGTTCAAGTCACCTCTAGAATATATTACAGCTTGGACTCAGTTTTCATTTTATCATCACTTAAGAACATGACAGCCTCCACTAGACTGGAGACTAAATGATGTGGACAGAGTAGTTTATGCTGACCTTGAGCAGAGGTTTCTTGTTCAGTAGTATGGGAAATGACAAAACTGGCCAAGCAGACATTTCTCCAGGATGACCCAGTTGTTTCAACCCTGACAGCCACTGGGTAATATACTTCTTTTTTCGCTCTCACTCTCTCCCACCCTCCACCCAAACATCACTGGGGAAAAAAAAATAAAAATAATCCTTTATCTATTGAGTAAAACAACCAATAGATTTGATTCACCCTTTTGAATAAACAAGCTTGAGCAAAGGCTATTTCTAAGGAAAATTCTCCCACGTCCTCTGTGTCCCACCCTATCTTACTGCAGTACAAGCTGGATTTTAATTCCTCAACTGAAGTGTTTGGCTTCTGCATTCCACACAAAAGTTTTTAAGTATAGACCTCTTTTTATCTACTCCTACAGCTGCTTCTTACAATTACATTAGCTATCTATTTATTTTCCTGCTTGGGGAAAAAGGAAGAAAAAAATAATCAAACCAAGCAACTCACTATTACGTCTCTTAAAGTATATACGCACTTTTCTATAAAGCTCTGCAAATTCTACAAAGCTTCATCCCCTTCTTCTCTTAATAAGGCTCATTTTAGAGGGCACCAATATTCCCAAGGAAATGGTGCCTTCTACTCTTGCTGCACCAGAAAACGCATTTCAAACATAAACAAGCTAGCAGCAACCATATCTTTGTTTGGCAAACGTGGTAGTCTCATCACTTCATCCTGTTCATAGCAGCACACAAAGGAGTACTCTGTAGCCAGGGGTAATAGCTGATCCCATAATCTGGCACTAACACTTAGAAAGATTAATTACCCTATTAAGATCTTAGACACTACTAAGAAAATCTTTGTATAAACCTTTTAACTCACAACAAATGTAGCATATTTGGTGCCATCAGTTTGTTGCACAATAAAGGTTCTCACCCTCCCACACTTGTTCAGTTTTGTCTCTGTCTCCCATGCTATATAAACACACACACGTGCTCACACACACAGCTTTTTTTTTTCTTTTTTTTTATTATTCCTTTGTATTGGGAAAGCAGCAAAAAGTACAAGTGTGTTTGGAGCAGATAAAGTAAAAACTCCTTCTGTCCCCAAATTGGCTGCCTCAGAGATTAAGCAGCAAAAGCAGACACTCGCTGATTCAAAGGCTGCTGCTGTGTCAGAAACCAGAGGCACCTAAGCAGACTCGGGTTGTAATCCCCACACAAATTATAGAGCCAAAAATACGAGGAGGGTTAGATTATTAAAGGCTGGTTATCAAAGACACCTTCTGAAGTACATCGGTGCTGATTAGCACCATCAGATGCCAATGCAAAACCTTAGCCTGGCCCCCCACATCCACATTATCTCCCTCTCTCACCCTGTCCTTCTCCACCACGTTGTCACCAGCAAGGAAAGTCGCAACCGTGTGGACAGACGTAGATAAAGCGCATGTGAGTCAGCCGGCGATGTTTAAGAGCACAATTATTGCCCCAGCTCCCAAGAAGGCAGCTGTGTGTGAGTGAAGTCTCGTACAAGACAGAAAGGGGCAGTGAAGGCAAGCAGGAGCACACAGGACTTAGAACACTGTGGCTGTGTCCTGCTTCCTTTCGTCATACCTGGGGGCCAGGCACCAGGCTTTTGGGAAGTGCTGGGGCTCCAGGTCGAAGATACTGCTGAAGAACATTTCACAGTCCTTTCCTGAGGGAGCAATTCCCATCCAAAAAAAAAAAAAAAAAAAAAAAAAGCATTTTAAAGTCTATGATGCTTCTGTCTCATAAAGGAAAAAGCAGGATCACCTTCTACCCTAGGTCCTAAATGCAACAGGCATCAGCAGTAACTTTAGATTGCCGAACTGCCCGTGCTACAAAAATTTCACCTGATTTGATGCACCCCCTCTGAATGCTCGTTACCTGAGCTTACTGGTTTGATTTCATATCATATCTGCAGAAGCTGACCTTGAGACTGCAGCAGGAATCCAAAAAAAAAAGAAGAAAAAAAAAAAAAAAAAAAAAAAAAAAGCTGGAAAGGCTGCTCATCCCAGCTTTTCTTGATAACTGCTGGGCCGAAGTTTTCCTCACCTCCATTCTTTTGTTGAGGATGATTTCACGTCAGCAGCAGGTGCAGGTGGGCAAGTGGCCATCCTTACTGGCATACAGGAAATGTCTGACACAGCCACAGCACTTCACCAAGAGTTGCCTGGGCAGCTTTTGTTGTTCCCATCAGCCACACGAGTAGCTGCTGCTCAGCAAATCAGCCCAATGCCCGAGCAGGCTCACCACATTTCCAGTGCTTTCCCCACAAACCCCCTCAGTAGGATATCTCTGAGCCTATCTGTGCAATCCCATTGCTCACACAGGCACTCAATGATATTATTTGCACGAGCCTGCTCTGAGGATGACCCATTTCTTCCTCCCTGACATCTGGTAGACTCTGTACTACTCAGTGGCCAGGATGGAAAGCAGCAGCCCTCGTATCTCCTGCTGCCGCATCCAGGTCCCTTTCAGTGCCTTCTGGCCCACACGGCTCCTGCCGCAGTGATTATGGAGACAGCAGTTGTGCTGTAATTAGGATCCTCCTGGGCCAGCCAATCTGAATTAGCAGCAGAGGCCAGCTGCTCTGCTGCCAGCGAGATCTTTTTGGCATACCCTCCTCTTGGGCACTCGTCCCCTCCTGGAGCCCATCCTCTCTGCCCGACCACCAGTGATGAAAGCTGGGACAAGCTTCCCATGAAGAAAATTGCCTCCCCACCGCTGCTGGTCCCGCTGAATGCCACAGCCAGGCAAGGCTGTCCCTAAGGAAATCTGAGCCCAAAGTGCAACCCAGTGCCTCCATGTCCCATCCCACAGAGACCCTCAGCTGCTCCAGCCCTTACATGTGGATTCCTCAGCCAGGAGGAACCAGGTTTTGCAAACAGGGGCTGCACGTATTTCTTTTAGCATCAAGGGGAGGAGAATCTTCAATACTTCTCTACTCCATCCTTTTCCCTTCCTGATGATGACCCAAGCAGTTTCAAGTGCAACTAGCTCGGAGCTACCCATAAAGAAACTTTCACTGTGGTTTCACCTTTTCCAGAACTAGTGTTCTGCACTACTCTTGCTTTATTTCATTAACGAACAAATTGTGAGGCTTTTTGTTTCCTACTGCTAGCAACAATATATAATAGCTTATATTATAGAAAAAAAAATACATGTTCCTTTTTACTTTTGATTTGTTACTGTCTTTGTATTTGTTCAGACTTGAGCAACAAACAAGCCATGTTCATGTTCATTCTTGGTCAGTTTTACCTCCTCCCTCACCCTTGTTTTCTTTTTTAATTCAGAATCAGCTGACAGCAGCACCCCTCCCACAGTGCTATACAACCATGTCCAACAATGCCCAGAACGGAGATCCACTCTCGGTTTTCTTATAGAGAGAGTAGCTCCTTCTGATGTGCCTGCTCTCTGCCTTCCACACTTGGTAGAGGGGACGAGTCCCTTTGGCAGACTAAGCAAAAACACTGTAGTTACTCAGTGCCATTCTGGTGAGGAAAGCTGAGTTTATCTAGCTTCATAATGCCAAGTCCAGGACATACTGGTGAATAGCTACCAGGTTTGATGAAACGGGTTCTGAAAGTGTGAAAATTGTTCTCAGGTACTGCCAGGGGAAGCTGGTTTAATTTACAATCAGATTCCTATTCGTTGGTTGAAGTTTTCATCCTCTTGCTCTTAAATGAATTTCAAAATTACTGTGCAGAAACAGAAAAACAGGAAAAAATGCACTGCAATTTAAGGCTTCCATCACCATTTGCTGTCATTAAAGTATATTTTTCCTTTTTGATAATTTTTCTTCTTTTGTACGTGTTTTAAAAAAAAAAAAAAATAAATACAAAGGAAAGTTTGGGGAGGGTTGGTTTGATGTTTTTAGCCACACTTCACTGGCCACATCAGACATTGGGAAGGTAGAGGAGACAACAGCTGGGAGGTATGCTGAGGAGGATACACGTGCATTATCTCCCCTATATTCCCCCCCAGAGAAGGATGCAGGCATACCACAGTACAGCATTTAGCACGTGCCTTCACCACGCAGTTTGCATTCAGTTCTTGCTGACCTTCGCCTGGTGATTTAGCTACCGCAGGGATGGGATGCTATTCCTCAGCCACCAGGCTGCAATTCCCCTGCCCACAAGTCACCCAAGAGAGCCTGGCCAGGGCTCGCCCGTGACCCTGGAGGCAGCAGCAACCTGCCTTGCTCCAGCGGTCCCCCTCCTCCAGCAGGTACCCAGAGCAATGCAGGGCCTTCAGGTCTCAGCATCCTACAGGGACGCACACAACCCGTGGGTTACAGGGAAGCAACCCACCTACCACATCCTTCCCAATCCCTGATTAGAAGCAGTGTTAGGAGAGCACTGGCTGTACATCCTGCCCGGTGCGGACAGACCGACGGACGAAGTGCGGGCGCTGTAATTCCGTGTAGTTTCCCTCCCTCTAGCGATGGAAACTGAGATTGCGGGGCACTCTTCGTGGGCTCGGAGCAGAGCTCGAGGGGCTGCGAGGAAATTCCCCCGCTGCTCCAAGCCAGGCTGCTGGCCTTTGGCAGAAAGGTACGTGTTGGGAGAGCACCACGGCCCCACAGTGGGGGGCTCAGCAGCCCCACTGCCCCATTTCCACCCGGAAAAGGAATCCCCTCAGCCAAAAGTCAGGGGCAGGACGTCTGGCTTTGACCCACGAGGCGCACAGGAACGCCTCCCTACGCAGGGAGTTGTTCCCAACCAAACAGGATGCTGTGCATGAACCGTTCTGGCTTTCTCGTTGTGTTTTGTCCAGGTTTAGCGATTGTGGGGCTCACAGAGGAGCGTGTGTCTTTGCCACACCACTTGGCAGGGCTTTTCAAATATTTACAAAGTGTATTCGGTACCCCCTGCTAATAATAGCCCAATGGGTCCCCAGATAGAGCGCTGGAGACTGAGGCGCTCTTGTTGTGGCTGTTATGTCGCAGCCTTGCTGCACAATGCTGAAAGGCTTCTCAGTTCGTGTAAAAGGCCAGGAGACAGGGAAACAGATCGCAGAGGTTCCCGAGGCTGTTATTTTAGGAAACGCTGCCTCGGTGGCGGAACTGCAAACTTTCTCCAACCAAAAGTTGTGTGAGGTCTCTGATCCTTACTCACTTTTGTTCAGCTTGCTTGCTGGAAACGAAGAACAAAAAGCCTTAGAAGCAAACAAGCTAGACAGAACGCTATCTTGGGCTTACCCCTCTGAAGGGTAAAATATTTCAGTTTTGACCATGCCATATTTCTGATACCAGATGCCAAAACTGAAAGCCGTAGTTTCAAAACACCCTGTCCTAGGAGCTGAGCTATACAATCAGAGCCCATCTATACAAGGGGCAAAACCAGAGCCTAATCTGTTGCCACAGATCAATCCTAAGCCACCTAGAGCTACTCAAAGTTGAAGAAAGCCCATTTGTTTGTCATGGGCTGAAAAGGAAACCAAGCAGACCTTGTTTGGCTGCTTGCCAGCAGAGATCCGTAAGAGGAACCCCATTTCCCAAACCCTCTCTTTGGTCCCTGTCACACACACCAGACCCCAAGGGGTCTGAAGTCCCCACTACACTAGGAAAAGTCAATAATGCAAACCTCCTGTGAAATCTGTGGAAACAGAGTCACAGAAAAGGGTTCACTTTCTATTGCCCCTCCCTGCAATAGCCCACACACCATCCTCTCTTGGGACTCCCATCCTGTTCAACATTCCCCTAAAGCCGCTGCTCAATCCCCCAGCAACGTGTCCAAAAGCCGAAAGCCCACACTTCATCTGGGTTGAGGTCCTGGCATGGATGTTGGACCCATGCAGCTGTACAGTGATGGTCAACCCTGCCTGCACCATGCTGACACCCTCAGGGCTTTTGGGACTTACTAACGCATGGAGGCACCAACACACAGAGCCGATGTAATCCAAACTGCTGCCTTAGCTGGGTGGCGAGACCCATTTTCACTCTTTGTATCCGTCCATTAAAGTTAGAGAGAGATCAGGCCCACCTCAGCTGCAGGCCCTTCTTGGTGTAAGAGCAGTTACAGACCGCAAATGAGATCCAGGTCTCAGGCTGCGTGTTCCCTCTCTTAAAGCATCGTTCAAGTCCCACTCAATCTCAGTTTGACTCCACCATGCAATTAACTGCTGTCCTAAGTGGAAACACTCTTCTGAACCAGGCTCAGAAATGCTGTTTTCCTGAAGTACATCACAGGAGCAGCAAACCAAAGAGAGCGGCTGCCATCAGGCACGGCACCACCAAAAACAGTCCCTCTGGTGCAGGGCGGTGGTGAGCAGGTTGGTCTCAGCACGGCAGGATAAAGTTTCTCATCTAATATATGTGCTTTTGGGGAGCAGAGGGGGGGAAGGAAGGAGAAGCAGCAGGACTCACTGCCTGTATTTTGGTGCCAGAAGTATTAGTAGCAGCACTCGGCAGTGGTGAGGTTGCTGTGTGGGGCACATCTGGGGCTCCAGAAAATCTGGAGTGGGGCCAGCCATGAAGGAGTCATGTCTCTCTCCTGTTTCCAAGAGCACCACAGCAGGCATGCCTAGGACACAAATGTACTTCACATGAAAGTCTTGCACAGGAAGTCAGTGCAGCCCAAGCAAGAAAAAAATGATGCACGTGGACACACACACGTGGCCCTCTCTCATGGCTGTTATCCCAGGCCACAAACTGGGATATCATGGCTGTTATCCCAGGCCACAACCTTTAGCAACTTCTGAAAACAAGAGGTTGCTTCACTGGAATGCCCCATATAGCTCAGGCTTCAGGAACTGCCCAGAACCCCTTTGCAATATGTTTATCCCCTGTCCTGCTGTGCGACCCTGGGCTGAGGCCAGGCTCCTGTTGGGACAGAGATGTGTCAGCTAGAAAGCCCATGAAGCGAAGTTTTTAGCAGCGGTAGGTTTTGTGCCCTTCCTCAGAGCACAGCAAATGGTGCACAGGGAAGAGGGGATTCTTCCAAACAAGCTTAAAAATGCCCAGTAACATCCAAAAGACATGTTAACACTGACACCAAAAAGAAGTGAGGATGAGTCTACCAGTTTAGGGGAAGGAGCGTGACTGCAGCAGGATTTCTAGGAATAACATCACTGCTCCTCTCCCTCAATATGTCATTTGAAGAACAGCAAACACAGAGGATGAAGGTAGGCACACACCGATGTCTCAAGGATCCATTCAGGGCAGAGGCTGTGCGGGGAGGCTCAAGGCTCAGGCACAGCATGTGAAGGCAGCTCTGACTATCAGTACTGTGCTGCTTGTGTCAACCAAGCTGGATCTCACTGGGTTTGATTCTGCCACCTACAGTGTTGATACTTTGGGCAGGTGGCCACCCATCCTGAGGGGCAGGTCCCTTTGATAAGCCTTTTCCATACAGTCAACCTTAACCTAGAGCTGTGGCTCCCAAAGCTGCTGCTGGGAGCAGCCAGCCACTGGGAGCCCATAGGACCCCCCTGAGACATTTGAGTTTTCGGTAACAACCCAACAGCCCATGGAACAGGCGACACATCTGGATGCAAATCGCATCCACCGCTGAATTACGCGAACGGAGTCTCCAAGGATGACCAGAGGGCATCACAATGCAGATCTGCCCGTCACATCACAGTCTGAAAGCCCTCCTGGCCACAGCTATTTAGCAGCCTGCGACAGCACGGGGCCACATGCTTCCCCCCAAAGAAAGAGGAAACATCGGAAGAGAGCAGTAACAGCCACACGCTCCATCTCTGCTCTCCTAGAGGCAACAATCACACGAGTAAATGCGAGTAAATGCGTGGGGAAGATACGAGCTGCAAAATATTCTCAGATGCGTATGTGGGTTTCTGTCTATTTACTTCACAACAGTTAAAGCATTGCCCAACAATGTTACCACAGAAGCGCTTGACGAACCAAAGAGTCACTTCTGGTTACCAGATACAGTAATTTTCTACGCAGATACTGCGATTTGTCCTTCAGAAAACTTCACAGCCTTGTCATGAATCTCTATGATTTACAGTACCTGCTGCTAGCTGGAGCTCACAGATGGAGCACCAGTACTCCAGACTGACAATACGCAGCCAGTAACGCTGAGCGAGGATGTGTCACCTCTATAAAGGTTGAAAATAGGACAAAAATACCAGAGAACAGAATAAACTTCAGGGAGAGGCTATTTTAGTCTTCTCATCTGAATATTCAAGCTTAATTTGGTATATTGCACTGGGCCAATTAGACACCCACAAAATGACACAAGACTGGTTTGCCATCGATGAGCATTTGGGGTTTGTAATTTTTCTCAGTACACTTAGTCACTTGTTATTTTGTGGTCAGCTTATGGATTACTTTCAAGGGAACAGGGAAGGAGGGGACACGCTGTCTTAAAAAGAAGATAATTGAAACACCATCAAGAGACCCTCCTTCCCCACTGATATACCAAAAATTGCTTAACTAGGTTACTTGACATTCTGATGTTTGAAAATAGTGAGTTATCTCCTTAAATTAAACCATTACCTCTGTATGCTGTGTAAATGGAGGGGGGAGAGGAGCAAGGAACCCATGCACACTTTTCTGGCTTTTAGAAATTTATTTTTATTTTTTTTTTTTTGTGGTTATATCAACATCTGATCATCTAGAAAAAGGAAAAAGTTAATTCTGGCATTAACTAGCTACATTTAGCTGTTCAGCAAGGGCACAGGGTGCTTTGAAAGAAGCAGGCAACCGGGTGTCACCACGAGCCTCTGCCACAGCTGTGCTGTGAGCCAGTGCTTCGCTGCTTGTGGCAGAGTCTGGAAGGGAGCGCATTCCTGTCTGTCATCAGTGGATCACTTAAAAAGTGATAAGAAACATTTCTAAAGCAATGATGAAAAGTGTCAAAACATTTTAAGCGTTAAAAGCAACAAAAGATTTAATTTTGAGTTTTCCTCCTCTGCCCAGCCAGAGCTATTGTCATCAGTAATGCCTGAAAATTTGCATAAGAGGTTCTTTTCCGTCTTTTTTTTTCCCCTTCTACTAAATAAAAAAAATACAATAAATCCTGGACCTATGACATGTTTATCAAGGAAACCCAGCCCATCCCAGAAGCCAAAGGAACTTCCATCAGGCTTGCAGGCACACACTGGGAGAGATGGGCACCATGGACATTATGAGGCAGTGGAAAGTCTTCAGTAGCTTCTCATGGATGTGATAGACTTGGGAGAAGGATCCACAAGATGATACAGGCATGTAGCCACTTCACACATCACAGCCCGCAAAAGAGGCTAGAACAGCCTCCAGACCTACTGCAGTGTGGCCCTAACCATAGCTTCGCTTGAAAACAACCTGAGCCCTGGAGAAGACATCTTCAGCTGAGGTGGTTCACACCATAGAGGGAAGACCACACCTGCCCAGCACAGCTCTGAGCCTGATGGGCCGTGCTCTGCAGAAGGGGAGCTGTGGAGCTTGGCCTCTGCCGTAACACACGCAGCAGCTCTAGGTTCAGAGCCGTGATTTAAAAGCATAACAAACGGTCAGTATAGATAGACCTTTATCTTGTTCAGGAGTTATTTAATAAACAAGAATACCACACCGACACTAAGATCAGCCTTCATGGCAGTGAGCTCCTGCTTTCTTACTGATGTTCACCAGAGCTACCTGCCATGGGATCAGTTTTTTCCCAGTCAAGAGCACGAACCAGTCCAGTTTGGCCTGTGACAGGCCCAGCACTGATGCAGGAGCACATGGCCAAGCACTAGCTGAGGAGCAAGCTGTGCTCTTGCCACGTTGGGCTCCTGGGGTACCCCATTTACACAGGAGCTTGGAAAGACGGCAAATATCAGTCACCTTTGGGTGGAGAGGGGTCAGGGCATGGAAGGTGTCTCAGCTAGAGAAGGATCTTGGAAAAAGATCTGCAGACAGCTTAAAGGAGCATGATTTTCCTAGCAGGAGAGCTTTTTTTTGCCCCTTTTTTTGTGACCTATTACCTTTTTTTTCATTTATTTTTTTTTTTAAAGTAAGCTGTGTCATCATTTTCTATTATCCTTCTGTCTCTCACTCCTTGTTTCTCCCCACGCAGATAGTTCCCATCTGATGAATTTAAAAGAACAAGAAAGAAAGGAAGAGGAAATAACAGCCTGGTAGCTAGTATGATACGTTTCCAAGACAGGCAGAAGCTTTTTTCAGGAGACCAACAGATCAGTCAAGCATGGACCAGTCTTTTTGCAACTCCCCTTGGGAGCCTTCGTGCCCTGAAAAGCCTCCTTTGTGCTCTCTGCGGGCAGCAGCCGGTGCAGAGCTCCAGCATCGGATGAACCCAAGAGGATCAGTGGCTGGAGGGGAAAAGGGGAAGAGAAGGGTGACCCTCCTAAATAACTTTCACAAAGTGACTCATCCTTTCACTGACAGCATTAACATCTCTGCTCCTGCCAGCTGGGCAGCTGCTCTGGCCCTCTGAGCAGTCAGGGAATGTTTTGTTCCAGCGATGGGAAAAAGGGGGGAAACAACCCTTCTGCGTGCATGTGTAATTGCCATATGATTTCAGCTATTTTGACCTAATAAGAGTTGCTGCATTAGTCACCAGCTTTGGTACGAACAGATGGATTTGGAAGAATTTTAAAAACTGAAGAAGGAAGAAAGAAGAGAGATGAGAGATGCTTCAGACCCCAGGGCAAAAGGGCATCCCTGCTGCCAGGGGTGGGGAGTGCCCACACGGCAGGGCTGGAGCCCACCACACTTGGCATCCCCAGGGCACACGGCAGGCCTGCAGCACTGTGGTTTTCTCCAAGTGGTGGCTTGCTGCCTCCATGCACTAAGGTGCCAGGAAACTCATCCTTCTTCCAAACTACCAGACTCGAATACTGCACTTGAGCAAGAAAAGTTTTTCATGCAAAGGAAAAGCAGAGGTGATTTGTATAATGCTTTCTTTAAAAACCCTCAACACTTCTGACACAGTACAGGATCGCAGCTTTCAGCTCTTCATCATAATGCTGTAGTTCAAGTCAGTAAGGCTTGCTTGGGGCCCAAATTGTCCATATTTTTTTTCCAGGGATCAAGCTTGGTGCCTGACTGATCAGAAAAGACATGGCAAGCTATCAAAGCAGCTTCAATTTCCTACCCTCCAGATTAGCCAAACATAAGACTGGAATCCACAGGGTTGATCCTACCAATGGAGAAAGGAGATTCATTACATCGGGAGCACCATTCCCTCAGCCAATATTTACTTTTCCAAACTGGAGCAGGCAGGCTTTTCCATCACACATGGAAACACAGGCAGTTCTCAACTAAAAATATTTCTTGGCCTCCCCACTTTTCTCCTCCCTCCAGGACGTCCCCCTTTCCCTCCAAAAGCTGCCTTTTAGCATAGGTCTCTGCTGACTCCACTGCCAACAGGGACAAGACATCTCTCTTGTGCACAGATCTAGCTCCAGCAACCCTCCCAAAGGCCTCATCCAAGTCCACAGAAAAACTCCCACTGGTTTCCACCTCTGAGAATCCCACATTCCTTCCCTAAAGTCACTTTTTTTCCCTACCGTGTCCTTCCACGTCCATATTCACTCTTTCCTTCAGCATCTTTTGTGCAGGCAGTGCAAGCAACATGTCCTTCCACATATCTGCAACACAGCATTTACCAAAGCATAACTACGGCCTTCGTGCACAGGGCTGAAGATGGAAGACAGAAAATACAGAAGTGGTCTCAGCTAAGACATGAGAGGCATGGGGACCACAGTACCTTGTTTGTAGGAATCCTGTTTCCAAAAACACAGGAGCTGGGAGCGCTGACATCAGCCCTGAACATCTACTCCAAACCCCATTCAGTGAATAGCAGAAGGGAGCAGAAAAGGCACCTTGCACTAGAATACAGGTCCAAACATCAGTGTCAGTAACCCCCTACCCTGGAAACTTGTAAGGACCTGCCCAAGCACATACATTTTCATTTTGAAATAAGAAGAACAAATTTGGGAGCATAAAGGTTTTTAATTGTTGATTGGAAGATTTGCATGTAGGCAGAGTATTGTTTTCTTCTCCTGGCTCCCTGGGTAGCAAAACAGAAAAATTATATGTAATTAAAATGGAAACAGTATCAATTAGCTGTGATTCTCTGAGCTGTGGAAAGAGTAAACCAATGAGGAAAGACTGTTCTTATCCTCTGGCAGCCTCTTCACATCAAGATTATTCTGAAGATATCTTAAATCCACTTAAGCGTGAACCATGCAAACAAAATTTAAAAGAAATCAGTGCAGGTGGAGGGTTATTTACTAGCCAGTATAATACTTGATCACACGTATCCAGAGGAATTAACTTGATTGCTAGTACTTGAGCTCATTTCATTAATGTTACATCCTCGTCCTTCTTGAATTATGCCCCTGAAGTTTAAAGCCTAATCTAGATAGGGCCAGGCTTATCTCCTGCCTCTATAGAAAGCATCCTTCGTGTCATTGTTTTTACGTACTCCTAAAAATAGGACGCATGCAAGGACAGCAAAAGTTAACAAGTTACTGTATCCAATCACACACACACACAAAATCAGGAGATTAAAACAATGAGGTAGGTAGAGTCCGCAAGGGTATTGCCTGCAAGTCTCCTTAAACAGAAAATATTCTATTTCACTATAACAATGATGATTCTGACATAAAGGGGTGTTCTATTCAAAATAAAAATAAAAATAAATAAAATTAAAAACACCTTTTGGTTTTGACACAGACTTATTTTCTCCTATGAGATATTACTAAGTAAGAAATTACATCAGTAGAATCAATTGAGTCACTCACTCAACAGCTTGCTTGTCATTATTTAATAATAGTATATTACTGGGTACACATCAGCAAGTATAACATCCTTGTTTTATATAAAAATTTCATATGAGGACAGACTTGGACCTGAACAGATACTTCCAATACTTCTCCTACACAAGAGGAGCTGCCTACATACCCAAAATGAAGGAGGTAATTTAATATGTTGTAGTCCAAACCCTACGTCATGACTCCAGGAGCCAGCCCTTCACCCAAAAGAATGATGTACTGATGGCATTTATCTTCTACATGCATATTCTTCAGCTCAGAACCGAAGGGGCTAAAGCATACATACAGAAATCTCGAGGAAAGAAAAAATCCCTAAGGGTATTGAGTCACCGTTTGGACACTTAATCTTGCAAGAGTTGCTAGAATCCCAAAAGGAAGTGTGACCTGGCCAAGTCAGTAGACTAATAAGATTTCAGGTACGTTTTTTCACTCAAGAAGTTTCAAAACCCAGCTTTCTGTAGCCACGGACTTGTACAAGGTTTTCCATGTGCAGTGAGACTGAGCCATTTCATAGCACCACGAGACCTGTGAAATAAAGCCAAACTCTTCCTGCCACTGGGATGGTTTCTTTCCTTTTGCTGGTCATTTTGGCCTGCTAGCTTAACACACCTCACAAAACTATTTCTGGTAAACAAATGAACAGCATGTTTTTTTCCTTAAACCTCAGGATTAACGTGCTGGTACCAGGCTGGGAAGTTTTGGTTGCATCAAGAGCACTCTTTGGAGCAGAAAGGAAAGCAACCCCCGTGGGTGGCTGAGGACAGCCTGGAGGAGCCTCATCTCTCCACCAAGGTCAGCCCAACACCGTGTGTCCTACCCATCCTCTCCCATGGTGGGGCCCTGCTGGCTTCCCTCCAGGCAGGGAGCGTGTCACCTCCATGCCACCTGTCAGCACACTTGCAAACTATCCACCGAGTGGTTATTTGCAAATAATTCTTTTAATGCTGACACATTTTATAAGTTGCCTGCAGATAATTAACAAATAGGGAAAAAATACAATTGCATAGTATAATAATTCATTGCTAATTATTCTCTCAGGCCTAAGAATGCTGCTGACCTTCTCGATGCATTTCTTTTAGTTAACTGAGTACAAACAGATGCTGACCTTCATCAGAACAGCACTGATGTATTTCCTGAGGACACACAAGCGAGAGTGTAAAGGCCTGACCAAACACATCCCAGTCAGTCACACCTTAGTCATCAGGAGCGTTTTCCAGAGTGCTTGCTGGGTTCCAGTGCTTTGCCTTTTGGAGGAGTACAGGAGCGCGTCACACACAAATTCAATTACGGTGGTCTTGGAGCTGAACACTAGAAAAACCCAAGGATGTAAAACCAGAGGGTGTTTCAGGTCGTTTCAGTCATTGTCTGTAAAAGTTATTTGTCAAGACAGCTTCTGGACCACAGTTACTCATCATTTGCATCAAGTTTTAAACTGGGGACAGCAAGAGCTGCGGATTTGAAATGTGACACCACACATCACGATTTAATGAGGCCTCTAGGGCTACGTGCAACACAGCCGCATTCCCCCTGCACGTACAGACACACTCATACAGTGAATCAGAACCAAGAGCATCTTGCAGAGCACCCCAGGGTTTTATTTAAAGGAAAAAACTGTGATTTGTCAGAGACACTACAGCTCCCCTGGAAGGAACAAGATAGTCTTTTCTGAGTATTTGTGCTCGTGAAGACTTAGAGATCCTTGTCAGGAGTGGGAAATGGAATCAGTCTGTTTTTTAATCCCGAACAGCAGGTCACTTTAACAGCAAAGTTTCTACAAAGTCATTTTTTCTTGACCTGAAAGGGTATACACACATACCCTCCAACAGACGGGAGCAGCAGTTAAGCCAGCATAGATGCTCCTTTCAAGGCCCCCCTGAACAGAGATGCCAGCGCCACATAAAGACGGGTATTCATAGCATCCTCCCAGAGCAATTTCAGCCATCCAGCTTGGACATTTTTCACAGCAACTGAACTCAGAAACACAAGTTTTCTCTGCAGTCCCTGGAGCAAGGGAGAGCAACCAAGTGCAGCTCTGACTGCCTGCACTAGCTGGGCTGGGCGAGAGCACTGATCTCCATCAGGCACTTTGGGAAAAACAAGGTGGTGACCTCTGGGTGACTGGCCGCTTACAAGTAAACCGGTCTGAGGGCTTTGTGATCGGGTTCAGTTCCCAACTAGCAGGATTACAATCAAGTGCTTTAGGTAGCTCTGAAAGCACATTGCAGAATAAAATGACCAAGGCATCATGTACCCTTTTACTGGCATACGTGAAGAGAGAATTGCAGCGATAAACTTCAGCTCTTAATTATTGAGGAACTGACCAAAATCTCTTGGCACTAATCCAGTTCTCAGGTTCCTTCTAAAGCTTATCAAACCTGCATGCACTACTCTTTTGCACACTCATTGGTGCAGACTCAGATAAAGGACTTCAAAATTCAAAACCTGAAAATAATAAATAAATAAGAACGAGTGCCTTGAGTGCCTTTGTTTTAGAATAAAACTTGTTAATTAAGGAACAGAGATTAAGTGTCACTTTTTTCATTTTCACAGATGCATCTCTCTGTGGGCTCCTCATGTGTGGCATTTATCTACCCTACAGGAGCTACCTGCTTTTCCCCAAGTGTAGCCAAACTACCACGGGTACTTGCAGCACCCAACTCTACTTTTTACACAAGAACTGATACATGGTAATTAAGAGCTCTAATGTAAGATTTCTGTTTCACATGCAACACTAGCTAAAATGACGATAGGATAATTGGTCCTGCGTATGCATTTCTAATTGACCCCGCACATCATTTTGACTCTGAGCAGTGAGGTAATCAGCCACATCTACAGAATACAGATCCCCCGCCTGAGCTCTGCCACTAAGGACAGCTCTGTTCACAAGGACACTTCACGGAAAATAAGAACAATAATTAATAATAAACAAGAAGGAGAACATGTCCTACTACTGAAGCTCTTCTCTGTTGAGCTGCTCTTCTGTTTGCTCTATTTAAATACTTGGGACACTCAGTCATCAAGATTAAACTCATGTAAGTGGAAGGGACTGGCCATCAGTTCTTCCACAGAAAGTGTTCTTGAAAAGGTGCCTGTGTCTTCCAGATACCTATGCAGAGTGACCTGATTGCCCCTCAGTCCATTTTTGATACACTGAATACACTAACCTCCTTACAGCTCACCGTAATAAGGAGGTTTTCTAGCAGCCTCACCATCTTGCTGGCCCTCCTTAAGCTTTTTTTGTACAGCAGCATTGATGGGGTATGAAAGGTAGGGGCCTTTCAATACAAGCTTGACTGTTGCAGTCACAAAAGAAAGGGAATATCAAGAAATTAGTTTCCCTGAGTGAATAATTTTATATGACTATTTGCTAGTTTTTACAACAAAAATCTCACTTGTTTTATAGGTACAGGTTGTCACCTACTGTCCTCAGATCATCACCCTTCATTTGGCTGGACTGACGCATCTGGTTAGAACGGGATGCAGAAGAAACCCTAAAGACAGAGAAAAGCCCAGATCACCTCAGCACCCCAAACAAGCATAGCACAGCATACTTTGAATGCTAACTGCTGAGAGACATTGAGCTGAACCACAGGAGGAAAGACTTGTTTGAAAATGCTAAAACAAGATCAGCACAGCTTACGTTCCTGCAAGTAAAACACTTGAACACTCAAGATGAAGACAGAGAACAGACATAGAAAACAAAGAAACAAAGTCTCAAAAAAAAAAAAAAAAAAAAAAGTTGTTCTTCATTTAACCATTGCTTCCTTTATTCATAACTTTTAGCAGAGGTAAGAGCAAAGAACGCAATCTACTACTTCCTCTCACTAACCTTACTGCAAATCACAAAATGCTTTAAAAAGAAGCACTTACCTAGGAATTTTCCCCAAAACTTCCACTTCTCCTAGTCATTTCCAAAGCCATCCTACTTCATACAGCCAGTAAGAGCAAAACTCCCATCACAAATACCTGTCTTGCTCACTACAGGCTTTCATAATCCTAAAATCATTTGTTTACAAATGAAACAGCTGTGGTGGTGAGGGAGCGGCAGAACTAACATCCTTCCACCACTATTTTCTCCTTGCTTTCATCTTAGCACTAAGAGATGTGAGCACTCAGCGTGCTTTATCTTTTGAGACTATTTACTTATATTTTACTTTAAAACCATATTTTCCTTTGTCACCTTAAATACTCTGTTTGCACTTTCCGTATTTCTTACAGAGCCAGCTCTAGAGGCCTTGGGAAAGAAGGTTAAATTTCACTTTTGTCTTTCCATAAATATTTTCTGTTATCCCTGGGGAAAACAAATTCAACTTTTCCAATAACAGTAGAGAAAACATAATAGGAAGGAGTTTGGGGGAATCTGGGACTAATGAGTGAGGTTTTGGGACTGCTAATAGAAATAAGATCCACGTCTCTGGTTGGAGACAAGGTCCTGGGCAACCTGCTCTGGGTAGCCTTGCCTGGTAGCCTGGCTTGGAGCAGGTGACCTCCAGAGGTCCCTTTCTACATCAACCATTCTGTGATTCTGATTTGCTGGTGGAGCTTAGATTAACTGAAGGTTTGGGGGCTGGAATAAGACCCAGGGACCAAGAGGAACAGGCTTACTGTGGGAAACGGTGTTTCTGGCAAAGTCTTTTTCTCTTCTCTCTGATTGTTCCAACCAGAGATCCCTGCCCATCTTTTCTGCAACCCTGAGACCACCATGTGCCTCTGTGACTACTCCCCTTGCTCCCAAACTCTTCTCTCTTATTCCCCTCTCTGAGAAGAGGCAGAAGAAGCTCAAGGAGTACTTTGAAGTGCCACAGATCGGTGTTTGTCCATCCTATCACCACCAAGCCCATCGCATGCTCCCACCCCCTTGGGCAATGGCCAACAGCTGGGCAAGCACAAGGCTGGGACGAGCATCCCATGTGGCAGGGGCAAGGCAGGCAGGCAGAGCTCACTATGGACCACAACACCACGTACGCAGCCTGGGTGCTGCTCCTGCAGTGGTGATGGCTCCACCGAGCAAGGGAGGACGCGGCACGTCAGTACTGCCGGAGAGCATCCGTACGACGACGATGCTGGATTCTGCTTTCTCTATTAATAGGGCAGCAACTTCCTGCGCCTGCAAGACTCGGAGATGCTTTGAAGTAAAATCGGCTTTTCCGGAGGCTGATCAAAATAGAAATCCAAGCTGCCTAAATCTGCAATGGAAATTTCAATCAACATCGAGTTTTTAAATAAGATGTGGTCTCTATTCTGGTTCAAAATGAAATGATTAAAGGAATCAGATATACAAATAAGGCTTCTGGTCCACTGCTCTGCACCACCCCCCAAATAAAACTTACTGTAAGATGACCATTAACTCTCAGAGATCCCAACCTCTCCCCTGTTTACAGACTACACCAAAGACACCGGCAAACAGTTAAGAGAAAATGAAAAATCCCTGGAAATTTGTAAAGGTAGAGACTCTGTTTCCCATATTTCTGGCCATTTTTGATCTGCAAAAAATCGGCCTCCCAAAGAGTTAACATTCAACTGACCGGCAACACGCAACAGGCTCATCGATAACGCCGAGCGCGCGGTACTGCCTTCAGGAAGGGAAGAAGCCATCTTGAGAGACAAGCGAAGCAATTGTTTGCTTTCTCTCGTGCTCGCCGAGTGCCCTGCGGTAACCCTCGTGCTCTGAAATACTCATATTGGTTATTTCGAAGTTGGGTGCAGAGCTGTGCTTTCCCATGGCTGCCACTAATGACTTGCAGCTGTTGCTAATCTGTGCCTCTGATTTCCTTTGATTACTATGTGTATTGATGCCTGTGGTAAATAGGCATCTGCCAGGTGCCAGCACAATCAGGGGGAAAATATAAAAAGTTCCCTGTTTCAAATTCAATGTGACATTGTGTTAGTTGAGAGGCAGCCGTTTAACTATTTAAGGGGAATAGTTTCCTGGGCTCCTCGCTGGCCTCCTGGCTGTGGAGGAGGCTCTTGTGCATTTTGGTGGAGGCAATCCCCCCAGGCCCCAGCTGTAGGAAACAGTGATGGGGAGAAGTTGGCAGCTATGGGGAGCCTCCCAGCCATATCTCAGCCCACAAGAGATGCTGCTTGAGCACTGTCAGAGCACAGGCTCTCCACAGCAGCCTGTCCCCCGGGCACAGCACCACACGGCCCCTCTCTCTGATCCCAGGCAAGGACTGGGGCTGGCTGCATCCTGCTGCCAGGAGCACACATTTCTCTTCACGAGGCTTTGTTCCTGCTTCATACTGTGCTGCGAGGCAGCACGGCACCTCTGCTCACAGTCCCGGGCTGGAAGGAGCAAAGCAGCAACTTCCCACAGCCCACTAGGAAAATATCTGTCTTGTGGGAAGCCAGGGCTAATATTAGATTTTCCAGAAGGAAACGCAAGGGTCTCACAATAAGAAATGTCCCTGGAAGAGTTCCTGTAGGGCACTGCAGTGTGACTTGCTACCAGCACTGGCTGCTGCGTGCTTTGCCCCAGCCCCTTCAGGCAATTTCTGCGGGTATTTCTCATCCCTCCCTGTACAGCAGCCAGCTGAAGATGCCACGCAGCTGTTCCTCGGCTCCATCCATCATCCTTCTTCCTGGTAGCAGGTAATTATTTCCAGCTGTTAATTATCCAAGACCATCACACCTGACCCATATTGTTTGCCTTTCATTTGCACCTCATGTGCTGAAAATAAATACATAAAGCAAAGCCTCAGAGACGTGCTGGTTAGAGGCTACTGCCAGGGAAAGGAGCGAGCTGCCTGCTTTTGTGGTTCATCTCCTTTTGTGGACCCAGGCATTTATGTGCAGGCTTGCATTTATGGGGCAGCAATGAGCTGAAGGGGAACCTGTGGAGCACAGCAAAGGATACACGCCTGTTACTCGTAAAAGTGCTGAAGGAAAACCCCAGACATCCACATTTGCTGCGAGTGAAGTATTTTGGTTTAGGCTTGATCTAATCATTATTAGAGAGAAGGGATTGCTCAGCTCAGGAGAGGCTGGTGATGTTGCACCTAACAAGGTGCTAACTCCTTCCCACTAGGAAAAGGAGATGGCAGAAAATTTAAGTCATGTATCTAAATGTGCCCACACAATTTCTATAGCTGCAGCAGTTCACTGAAGCTACCAAAAAATAAACAGCCATCTGATGCAATATAGCCCTTAAAGTCCTGTGGAAAGGGCTAGATCTAACTCCTCTTAAGCTGCTGGAAAAGGAAAGCTGAGCGTACCCACCCTCCTAAAACAAGGCAAATCATGATGCCTTAGAAATTAAAGGGCTCTTGGCTAACAGGGAAAGAGCTGAGCTCTGTTTCAGAGTGCCAGGATGACAGAAGGAGTTGGAGACTGGCTGATTCAGGTGCAGAAGGAGGAAGGCCTTTCACAGCTGTACCACAGCACACAGCCCATGGGAAGCAGGTGTGGAGGACGGGGTTTTTGAGCCTGGGAGAAATCTACAGGAGGTGCAGGGTTTGAATAAAGATACCGCCTCCTAGACATCAGCTTTGGGCTTTGGTCGTTACATCTGAGCCTACCAAGAAAAAGCAAACTGATCTTTGTAATTGTTGCTGAATGAGAGAAGGCAAAAAATCCTGCAACTTGGCTTAAAGACTAGACAACATTGTGCCTGGAACAATTCCTGGGGGGGGGGAGGAGGAGATGGTCAGGAAAAGGGGTTTCTTAGGCATTTTCATGCCTAAACTTCCAGATTCCTTAAAACTGAAACTAGTTTTATGGTAAGACTGAGTCTGATTTTACAATCAGCATTATGAAGTTGTAGAAACATTACACTTTGATACTTTAGAAACAAAAAATAGTGCTTTTGTCTCCTTTCTGTGTCCACGTTCTGCACACCACAAGCTGTGCACAGGCACCATTATGCGCCCTTTGCACCCTTGTCCTCCAGCTGCAGGCATCTTACCCTGCACCTGAGCCTTCAGAGCCAAGACCTGGACACAGTGATGTGGGAAGGCACATCAACCTCCAGACCATCGTATAGTCACTAAACATCTTCCCTATGCCCCCTGGCATTTCCCCAATGCCAGCAGGCTTCTGCCAGGCAGCACCTAGAGCACCCCCATATTGGCCATCCTCAAGGAGGTGGGAGTTGAAAAACCCTGAGCTGAATACTGAGCCTCAAGACCTCCACCAAGGAGGACATCGTGTCCTTCCCCTTTTAATTAACACTGAAAGTTCAGTCATCCTCCGGGCTGCAAAGCAAGTCCCTCCTCACTCCCAGCTTGGGGAAAAAATGTGGACATTTGCAAAGAGTGGCAAAGCACAACTCTTGGCAGTTCCCAATTAGTATGTTTCAGCTCACTTCAGAAAGTCACATACCCTTGCTCAGATGTGGCTGGGGATGCAGAGGGGCTGGAAGGTTTTACATTTCACCACTGAGACTCCCAGAGGTTTTGCCAAGTCCTTAGTAAGTTATTCAGAAGGAAAACAAGAACCCGGCTGGGCTTCTCCTTTGTGTCGGTCCTGCTCCGGGCTCTGGCACCTGAGCTGGCAGCTGCACTTCCCTGTAATGGCACGGGGGAGAAGGGACATTCATGCTGTCATCCCGGCTGGCGTATCTTGTTTCTGCAAGCTCACATCTTGTAACTAGCCTAAGCTAGTCAGCGCTGTGTTTTTCAGAGGAAAGAAAAACATCTGAACTTTGGCATCAAAAACCCACTGGAAACTGGCCATTGCCTAGAATGTAACTGAGCCCTTCAGCTCAGCTTTCATTTCAGAGAGGTTTCCCAAGAGAAAATGCCCAGAGGACTGAGAGCAAGGAGTTTTCTAACATCTCAGAGACCCACTCTTTGCTGCACCGAAGCACACATGCCACACATCCTGCCCAAAAGCGGTCTGCAGCCCGACGCCACCTTTGTAGGGAGCACACTTGTGCTGCCAGCTTCCACACAGTCTGAGGGTGCCCAAGGGCTTTGGGTCCTGGGGGCTGCAATCAGTCCCTCCTGAGCACCCCTTCCCATGTGGCAGCAGGGATCATGGAGCGTGGAGAGAACCTGGGCAGCACAGCTCCCCACATGGGAATAGCAAAGCAAGACACTGTCTGCTCCTGCTTTCCTACATGGATTCGCACAGCTATCCCCCAGATATTGTCTCACCCCGCAGGCAAGCTGGGCAGAGCAGGCACTGGCTCCTTTCAAGGCTGTCCCATGCTGTTATTTCATGGAGCCAGCAAGTGCCTTGCAGTGGACGGATGCACCACTCAGCTTGCCACTCTAATCTCTTCCCACCATACCTAGGAACGGTTATACAGATAAAACAGAGGCTGGAAACTGTTGTTGTATCAAAGCAGATCTGTGGTATCCAGATTCTGTGCAGTTCTATTGTATTCTCCTGTGCTGGCTCTCTATTTTTAAGATCTGAGCTAGGAAAAATAAATTACTCTCGACCTGAGTGTGAAAAAGTTTTCTTTCATACTGGCATCTTAACTTTATCTGATAATGAGACTCAAGTAATTTCCTTGAATTTCAGCTGTAACAAGTAATGAAACCGTGAAATCTTTCTTCACTGATTAACAGTATTAGGCTTCCAGGGAGCACAGCTACTGCCACAGAAGCAATTCTCCAGTCTCAGCAAATATTAGAAATTCACGGGTAATACCAACCTCATTGGTATCCTCTTTCCCTCCTCAGCTTCTGTCTCACTCAACATTTTAGGTCAGCAGCACTGCAGCAGAACAACTTCCTAAATCATGAAACAGTTTTAAACATCACAAGATCTTGTGGATAAAAATAAATAAATAAATAAATAATTTTTTTTTTTAAAAAAAAAAAAAAAAGGTTTGAGATTTGTGGTTTTATTTTCTGGGGTTTCAAATCCCTAAGGGCCACAATTTCAAGATTTTCTTCATGTCCAGGAGAGGAGGCTTACTTACTCTCCCTTGATATTTTCTAGCTGTATCCTTGCATTACCAAGAGAGAAATATCTCATCCAAAGTACGTGGGAGGGCAATGAGAGTCTATTAACTTCAAGGGGCTCTTGACCAGCCTGGTAGACTTCTGGTCAGAACTGGCTTCATGTAAAAGTGTATCTGCATACCAGGCTGAAGCTGCATACAGGCTGTGTCGTGAATCCACATCATTCTTAATTATATGAACTCCACGTCCTCCATTACACGTTTTCAGATGCATCAACACATCAAAACTAGCAATGAGCAAACTGCAAAAAGTTTCTCAAGTTTGCCCCAGAGCTGCAAGAAGCGACACTTGTGTTTCACAGCAGATATCCCCCCTACAAAGCACCGCATCTGCTCTGCAGGGACACCCAAGGTTTCTCTTTGCAGCCAGGAGACTACAGGCAGTCACATGCAGAACCAGTCACACTTTACAAAGAAGCAAAAGTGTCGTAACAGAGAACAATTACGACAACAAGCAGTAGCTGTGTTACAGAAAGAACAATCTGGAGTTATTGTAGAGAAGCTTTTTGGAAAATAGCTAGTAATTTTGGTTCGCAAACAGCTATAAGCATCTGGTCTCCAGTGAATACCTGTTCTCTGGCAACAAGATGCCTCCCCCACAAGTTTCAGAGACTAGCATCAAAAAACAGAGACCTTCCAAAATTTACTGAGCGCTTGGCCTCAGGCTGTCATTGATAAACACATTCTTTTTCAGTCTTGAGACAATTGTGTGGGATGATGAAGCCATGGACAAAACTTCCAGAAGGTTTTCTTTTTTTTTTCCCCGAACGCTGCATGTCTCATTCTTGCTGATGCTCACAGACCTGCTGCTCACGGTGTCTGTGCAGCCTTTGGTGACGGATCGTGACGTTAGCTCTGAAGTCTGTGACAACCACGTGCCTGCCTACAACTGAAGTCAGTTTCACACACGCACACTCACACATAAGCCTGCTATTTGGGTATTAATTAAATAAGCTTTCAAAAATAGTTTAAGCAAATTAGTTCCTGACACATTGCACATCTTGAGCTTTCCATTTGTGGCCTTTCATTTGTAAGCGATCATCCACAGAGTGAAAAGAAGCACACTTCACTCTAATTAGGGAGGAGCTAATTATCCTCCATCAATTAGATCCTACAACACTTATCTGTAAACAGTTGCTGGAAAGGTACATAACAGATTAGTGACTGAAGACCTAATTAATAAGGAATAATGAGCTCCTTCCTGCATGAGATGGAGGAAGTGTGCTCCCACTCCTTGAAAAAGCCCAATGATAAGAGCCATAAAGCTGACCACAATTGCAGCAAGAGCCATTTCATACACAATAGCTTCCAAATTTTTACATCCGATCTGCAGCGTGTGCTTTCCTGGCTTGGCTGTGCAGCAGTGCTATGTCAATCCTCGTGCTGCCGACATGGCTGTGCCTTCCTGGTGCACACACCCAGGAGCGCAAAGCCCAAAGAGCTTCTCCCAAGGAGAGAAAATGGGATTACTTTGTGGCAAGCAGGGGCCACGGGCTCTTTTCTGGGTCTCCTCTGCCACTAATGCAGTGGATTTCTTCCTGCTCTGCTTCAGGGCATGCAGGCACCTGCTGACCTTCATGGCATTTGTGAAACTTTTCATGCACAGAAAATATATTGGTGTTATTTTTCCTCCATTTCTCTGGGCTGAACAGACCTTAGCCACTTGGCCCATGTTTTCTGAGCCTTACATCACCTTCTGAGCCCTAACTTATTGTCATCTTTTGCTTCTGTGCATCTAAAATTGTGGTTTCCAGGACTGCACTCCAATGAGGACTGGGCACTGCCACATAAAAAGGCATACTTCTCTCCCATGTCCTACCAGAGCAACAAGCGCCCTTTTTTATGACAGTAATCTTGTTGCTGTCTGAGGCCAGAGCAAAGCAAGCCCCATGCTATCTGAGGTCATATCTTTCTTTTTAAGCATACAATTTGTTGATGTGCCAATGAATTCATGGCATTACTGGATATATGAATTGAGAAGAAACATCTGAAGAAGCCCACTAAGCCTCTATTAGTGTGGCACAGGAACACAAGTCACTCCTTTCTGAATATAGATAGTTACAGACCTGACAAGTAGTCATTTCTCCTGGACCACACTTTGCCATCTGCTTACAAGATAGTCCTCAGAGTATTATTATTCAAGCCAAGATGTGCCACATTCATGACTTTCCCCTTACCCACTTGGATGACTGTCCCACCAGAGAAGGGAATTAGACTGGTTCAGCATGGTTTGCTTGTGACAAACCCACATTGGCCGAATTTTTAATAACATTTTATATTCTTTTGGTACATACAAGAAGGAGAGTTAATAAACACGTTTAGGAATTTTTGTAGGCCTTAATGTTAGGCAATCTGCTTAAATATTTCTCAGCCACCCTTCCCCCACACCTCTACTTCCTTTTTTTTTAGAGAAAGAAATCATCCTGGTTTATCTTCAGACCTCTAGGATCTCTGAAGTGATTTTTTTCTTCACCTTTTTCTGCTGATATAAATACACTCAGCTTGTCTAAGTTTTAATTGACTTTGACCAGATACTTTCTTCTCAAGACTGAAGCAAAAACATTGAATTTTTCAGCCCTCATGCCCCATCTATTTGTACTTCTTTTCATTGCATTAAAGACTTCTGCTTTCCTCCGTGTATTTACAGAAAAATGGCATCTTTGACTTCTTCCTAATTGGTTTTGCATGTGAATTTCTTCTAATTGCACCCCAGCACGCCTATGTTGCTTTGTTGTAGTCATTGTCAGTTATGTGTCCCTGTTTCTACCTATCACACAATTCCCTTTGATTCCTAGGTCTTGGCTCACAATGCAGTTGGATTCTCGTCTCCTGCTCAGGTTCCTCTTTCTTTCACATCAGTGTAGCTTACCATTCTTCTTTTGTTAATGGCAGTTTCAGTAACTGACAGTTCATTTATCTTTAGGATTATCTTCCCAGAAGATACACATTTACTTGTTTCCCAGGCTTGTTGACATCTGCTTTTTGAAGTTCATTACCTTTTTTCTGCTTCTTTCCCTCCTTTCTTTTCTCAGAACAGTGATTCTGTTGTTTCATGGTTGCTTTCACTCAAATTACCTTCTACTTCTGGTTTATCTCCATCCATTCCTCCTGTGCAGACTCAAATCTGCAAACAGACACTACTCAGAGATTTTCAGTACTATAAACACTGTGCTTAGATTAATATGAGAGATGAATAGACAGGCATGGAAGTGATGCTCTGGTGTTTACGCACTAAGGTGTCTCTCCCTGAAGCATCTTACCCTCCCTCCAACAGAGGAAATGCATGACAAGATGTAGTAAAGCCAGACGCTGGGTTCCTTTAAAAATTCTCAACTCTATTAGTAGTTAGCTAAAAATATCAGGAAACACATTCTACATATAAGTTATCTTAATCAATAAACCTATGAACATCCTATGAACTTTGTTCTAGCCCACTTCAAACTAAAATCTAGCTCTGAATCCCTTGAAAAGATAATAAATGTTTCCTGAGGAAACGTTGGCAAAGGTTATATAGAAGCAAAAAGCAACATCAACAGAGAGAAAACAGCTCAGAAGCCCAAACCTCAGGAAATACCCTGTTAGTAACTCTCCTGTTAGTTCAAGGACCTCCATGAAAGATCACAAAGGTGAACAGACTTTCTAAGTGACCTTGACCCAGGTTGTTTTGGGCTTTACACTGATCAGAGGCACCTATGCAAAGGTTCTCTGTGGCAGGGAAGGTGGCGGCAGTGGAAGGGCTGGGGTGGTTCCTGCGCACTACTGCAGCACAGTGCTCCAGCATCTACAGCAATTACACACACAAACATCATTCCTGAGGTAGGCAGCTCCAGGAACAGGCAAAATGGGCAGAGTGATAACGATTTAATGCACCGTTAAAAAAATATAAAAAATACACTGAGGCTTCCAAGTGGTTTGGGGGGAAAGAATGTGTGAAAGAGCATTGATTGTTTTCTGAAAACATTCATGTGGTGGTTTTACTCAACTAACTACACCACAACTGCTCTCTTACTCCCCCTCCTCAAAGAAAAGAAGGAGAAAAAAAAAGGGGGGGGGGAGAAAATACAATGGAAAGGGCTCAAGGGTTGAGAAAAGGACAGGGAGATCACTTGCCAATTATCATCATGAACAAAACAGACTAAATGTAGAGGGAGATTGATATAATTTATTGCCTATCAGTAGCAGACTAGAACAGTAAGAAACTAAAAGCAAACTAAGAACACCTTTCCTCCACCCACCTTCTTCATCCCTACACCCACCCCAAGTGGCACAGGGGAATGGGGACTGGGGCTGCAGTCAGTCCCTGACACTTCATCTCTGCTGCTCCTTCACGGTCCCTCCCATGGGATGCCGTCCTTCCCGAACTGAGCCTGCGGGGGCTGCCCACAGGCAGCAGCTCTTCAAGCACTGCTCCCACACGGGGTCCATCCCCCAGGAGCAAACTGCTCCAGCACGGGTCCCCCACAGGCAGCAGCTCCCCCCAGACCCCCTGCTCCTGCGTGGGCTCCTCTCCATGGGCTGCAGCTCCGGCCCGGGGCCTGCTCCTGCGGGGGCTCTCCATGGGCCGCAGCCTCCTCCAGGCCACATCCACCTGCTCCAGCGGGGGCTCCTCCACGGGCTGCAGCATGGAGATCTGCTCCATGTGGGACCCATGGGCTGCAGGGGGACAGCCTGCTCCACCAGGGGCCTCTCCACAGGCCACAGGGGAACTGCTACTGCCTGCCTGGAGCACCTCCTGCCCTCCTGCTGCACTCACCTTGGGGCATCTTCAGCTGAAGAAGTCAATATCGGTGCAGTCAGGGAAGGTTAGGGTGAGACTCATTTTGTCCTGAATACATGAGTACAGATGAATTCAGCACTGCTGAACACAGTGACTAGATATCCATTGACTATCATGGCAGCCAAGACCACTCAGTCAGAAGAACAAGGGAGAAGTTGGCAGAGATTACTCCCAGCTCTCTAGTGAGCACAGCTAGCACAGGAGCAGATGGCCAGGGCAAGCAGTGGGAGACTCACCCCTCCTAAGAGCACTTAGACAAGCCTGCAGAAGCAAAGGTTTCAGAGAAACCAGACCCTTCCTGGGGCAAGCAGAGTGAAATGGGTGACCCTGTGATGTCCTCCAGACCTCCTCTCCCATAGTGTGATTGACATCTTGCAGGGGGTCACTTATGGGGAAAGATTCATGCTCTCCCCAGTGTGCTACAACTACTCTGCTCCTTTAAAAAGTTGCTCGCATCTGTTCACTGGAGGCAACTACTGCAGCAGAATTGTTATTCCACAGACCTTTGCAAACTGTGGGTAGCTTTGCCAAGGATATAATGACCTATATTTGTCACCTTCAGCACACCAAGCATCTCTCAGCATCACTGCAAGTAAGCGACAATTCCACGTGCCAGCAGCAGTAGCAGAACATACGATTGAGTTGAGATAAAGCTTGTGATGTGCTCGAGGTGCAGTTAGAGAACCAGGACAGGTAGGTGAGAGTGCTGGTCAAAGCACGTGGTGGCACAGCCAAGGAGAGGTGGAGGAGACCTGTTCTAACTTGCAGTCCCTTTCAATGCAGGATGTTTGGAATACAGCCTTAGGCTGCAGCGCTCCAAGAGGGGCTCTGGTCCATGGGGAGAAGTGTATAAGGGTGGGAAAAAAAGGGGAAGTTTTTTCTGGTTGGTCTCCTGAGGAAGCCAAATATACATGAAAGGAAGGGATGAAGCAATGTTATAACTCAGTCTAAGCATATAGGATGCCCTAGCAGGCAAGCAGTCACACTGAACAGCCCACCTCTGCTGCTGGCAACTGTGCAAAGGTTGTGACATTTGTTCACATCAACCCTCACACACACCAGAAAGTGTTTGCAAGAAAACAGCAGGAGGGATGCCCAGAAGGGAGAATGAGGGAAGTCTGGTTTCACAGAGGAGGTTTCACTCCAGCCAGCAGAGACCAGCATGGCAGCAACACCCAGTGTGACGGTGAGATGGCACAAGACAAATGGGACTTCCTGGAACTCTCCTTCAATTGCACAACAGGTAAATGTCTAATAGGATTTGAAATACTTTCACACTTAAAAAAGGTGCAAGTGAAGGCAGTCTTTCTCAAGCATCTTAGTAATAAGATGCATACATTTTCATAGTTAAGTTTATCTATTTAATCTGAATACAAACAACATTTAACTATATCACAAATAATTAATATAAGACTTCAGTAAGAATATGTTTAAAAGGGTTATCAGCTCTGCAAAATGGGGAGCCTCGGAATATAAATATTTCCTACAGGCTTTTTGTTTAAAATTTTTGTTTTAAAATGACCCTGAGCTGCCTGTTCAGGTAGATTCCACAGGAATAAAATAAACTCTGAGAAAGCCATTCTTGGTAGGACACAGATAACCTGCAATAAACCGATACTCCCAGCCTCTGGTGAATTTGAGCCAGATCCCTGTTGCAGCCCAGATCCTTGATGATTAGGGTTAGCTCTGCCTTTTCCATGCTTTGTCCCCAGGGCACAACTGAATGGCAGCGTGGCCAAAGGAAGAAATGCCAGCCTAGGTCTGGACCTGGCATGTGCATGCCCCCAGCCGTGAAGCCAGGGCTGTGCCCACGTACCCCCTTTGTTTTGCCAGCATCCCGGCCACTTCTGCAGGCAGCCACGGTGTGGGAAACATTCAGGAAACATCTGATCTCATTTTATGGATCATTATCTGAACAAATGCTAAATCCAGAAATATTTTTAGCCCACCCAAGGTTAAAAACTGGGTTTGTCAAACAATTCACCTGGGTGAGGCCAGCCCCTTTCACAGTTAGCCAGCTTTTTGGTTGGCTAACCCTGCCCAGCAGCTCCCCTCTAGGACAAAAAGCAGGGAATCCAGCTGCTGCCAAGATGGTTACGATTACTATTTCAGGAATTTGTCCCTCTTCACTTCCCACAAAAACTGTTGGATCAAAGACAAATTTGATGGTAAACAACCAGTACTTGTTACCTCAAGGGCACCAGAAGGAAAGGGAGATGTCAAGAGCAAAAATCATTTTCACTTGCATGAAAGCGAGCCAGCCTTCAGACCTATAAAGCCTCGGGGAAGAGGCTGTAAAGCCTTGGAAAAATATTATTGTCCATACAGTAGTACTGTTTTTTTGTTTGTTTTAAATACTTGCAAGGCACTATGATCCAGCAAAGAGAGGAAAGCTGGTCCCTTGTCACCAAGCAGCTAACCTGCACACAAGCGGCTGCTGGCCTTCACACCGCCCAAGTGCTCCGGCAAGGAGTAAATCCATCACAATTCTAAGGGCCAACCCGATCAAGTCTCTTTTCTTTCCACATGTATCCACCACTAGAGGTCACAGCATATCTTTTCCTCTGGAGAAGGTTGCCCTCAGTTAAACCCCAGTTGCTGAGTGCAACAAAAAAAATTATATCCTTTTAATCAAACTCTCTGCTTGAGGAGCTCCAACCCAAATGACTGATAAGAGCCAACTGGCAGAAACGTCAAGTCTGTGATTTTTCCTTTCTTAGCATCCGACATACAGCCTTGGGGCTTCAGGTTTTAGACACAAAGATGTTCCCTTCAGCAACCAAGCTTAGTTTTCTCATCCAGCTTATCTTCTGGCATGCTTTCAAGACAAAGCCAGGCATTTTTTTTCTTTTTAATCCATCCATTTAGTTCTAGCAATTTCAGTGGATTACAGTTTACCTGTGTGCTTACTTATGCATGCCCAAATACCAAAGAACATACACAGAGTCTTTTGCCTGCCATGCAAATGAAGCAAAGCATTTTCTCAGATGTTTTTCATTACTTTTAGATGGAGTTTTGAAGTCCCAGTTTGGGTCCTGGCACAGCTGGCCAGGAAGTTGATCTGCATGTCTGCCGTACAGTTGGCTCCTAGCATGAGGAAAGCTGTGTGTAGAAGTTCATGCATAAAAATAATCATAACCCCACCACCAAAACCCTGAGCTCTTCTCTGTCCCAAACATGACCCTCACTGTAATCAGCTTTTGATTCTTTTAGGGGAATCATTGAAGCCACTTGATCTTTTCAATGTTCTCAGATATATCAAGGGGAATAGAAGGCAAGGACCTGTTGATCATGGCCTCTGCTAGGATCTGCTCCCTATCCCCTATGTTAGGGAAAGGTAAGAAGTGACACAGAACAGCTCTGGAAACACCAGAAACATAAAGCATCTGAATGTTTTGCTAGCTGTGAGGAAGATATTACCAAAGTTGGGGTTTAACATCATCAACAAACAAGACTTGTGAACCATTGGCTAGTACATTTTGGGCAAGCGCTACTGCTTTCACTGTGCCGTTAGCACAATCACTTGTGGCTTAGTTACATCATGACTTCAGGAAAGGCATCTCTTCTTGATTTGGTAACTCCAAGTGATGGAGAATTCACCAAGTTCATCAGCTGGACACCT
Source organism: Oxyura jamaicensis (assembly GCF_011077185.1). Taxonomy (NCBI): domain Eukaryota; kingdom Metazoa; phylum Chordata; class Aves; order Anseriformes; family Anatidae; genus Oxyura; species Oxyura jamaicensis. Next base: position 51,637,485 of record NC_048894.1, read on the forward strand.
GCGGCAGGGTGGGAAAACCATTCACCCCGTGGAAGTGCAGTGCTCTTTGTGGAGCCGACAGCTCTGCTTCTTGTGCAGCACCTGAGAGTAGTCTGCAGACCTCCAGGAGATTTTTGACTTTGCCTCTCTCTGATTTTGCACCTCCCTAGTGTTCAAAGCACACTGCAAACTTATCATGACAAAGACAGACTCACCTTCAGAGAGGAGAAGCATTACACCATTACCTTCTCATTAGGCTGTCTGTCCCAAAGTCACCACTCTCATCCCCTCCCAAGCAGAGCATCAGACAGACACAAACACACCACTAGACTCCAATGAAGGGAACCATCATCACTGTTTTCTGGGTAATAGCCTTAAAAACTATTTAGATGGCTATACAGACAGTCGCCACCTTTTTAAGAGCGCTGCACCTTTGTTCTTTTTAACAAGAGACCGTTAACCTTGTTTTAAAAATACACAGGTTGGAGGGCAATAGTTTGAGCATTATATTCCTGTTTGGCTACACACGCTGCCCTTGGTGCCAGCACTTTACATCCTATCAAGGATTTAAGCTCTTTTGGGATTATGGCAAGGTTTTCGTGATGGCTGAAAGCAGGGGTCACTCCAAGTAATTACTGCTGCTGCCCCCAAGGACACGAGCAGCAGAAATGATTTATCACCACTGGCATCATGGCTCCCAGAGGTGTGCCAGGGAACAAGAAAGACTGAAGCAATGCTAATGGGATACCTGCAGCATTTCTAGGCCTCCTGCTCTCAGCAGCAAGAGCCCTTATGGTGGGGTTCCCCTGGAAGCTTCAGGCTGGGAGGAAGGCACAAAGAAAGGGAGCGTAAAGTCATTTTGTAATACACCATTTCCATCACTGCTCTCACAGGCCACTGCTTGGAGGCAGAGGGGAGAAGCCTGCTGGTGCTGAGAGGATGCAAAGACGTTAGCTCTTGTCAAGGGTATTTAGAGATAGAGGAGAAATGTTTGCATACCCATAACACATTCTGGGATGAACAGGCCACAGCAGCAGCACATCACATGCAAAGAATATTCATGAAATTTTCCCCAAATGTATTCAAGTTAAAAATGTCCTCTTTGCATTATTATTTAAGAGGTAGTAAACAGACTCACAAGTTTTATGGTGTAAGCTTAGCCTAATCACAATCCACAGGAGTTTCTCCATTTGATTTCTGTAGAAAACCCTCATAAGCTTCCACCTGGAATTTTGGAAGAGTCTGGTTATAAACAATTTAAGACAAACTACAATCTTATAAGTTTCCTAGAGCCAGGAGTGCTGAGAAATCTCTGATGACGATGACAGACTCAAACAACTGATCAATGCCCCATTTGTCTGCAATGTTAGGTCTTCTCTACACTTGAACACAGGGAAAGAAATAATTTTATGGGCTATGGTTATCAGGTCATCCTGGGGCACTTGAAAGTTTCAAAATAAAAAGGCCTTTTCCATTTTAGTGGGATCACTGTTGTTTAGTCAGTACTTAAAGTTTTTACCATGTGCTTCTCACCATGTCTGTACAGGCATTGCAAGGGCACTGCTCGAGGAAAACAGCAAGCAATGCGGAAGCAAATTTACTCTGACCTGGAGTGGCAATGATGAAGAAAAAAAAAAAAAAGGCAGGTCTAATTTTGTCTCTACTTTGGGAATAACCTTATTCAATGACAAATGTGCTTCGTGACTAATTACCCACTGCAATCCTTCTAAAGTTCCAAAGCTTCCCACAGTTCTTTTGCAGAAGCCAGAAATCAAAGGCGCAGATATTGCCGGATTATTTTTTAATTCTGCGAGTTTAGCAGCTCGGTTCGCAGCCCGTCATTTTTGGACACTTAGTTACCCCTGCAGGTCACTAGATGGCAGCAAGAACCTACACTTCAAAGCCTGATGGGCCACCTCCAGCCTGGGGGGGGGCAAGCCCCTCTTCACCACCGCTTCTTCCTCTCCCAGTGGTGCAAGCCGTACACCCAGGTGGAGAGAAGGACTCTGCCGGGAGAGCCTCCAGCACCTCCGTCCCACCCCAAATCAGTCCCTCCTGCAGGAAATACCTCCTCGGAGCATCCTCACACCATCAGCCCACGGTTTATTAGCAGCTGTTTTTCCTAGCTGCATGCAGGAACAGCAGGGGTCACAGCAGATTGCTCTGCTCTGGGCTTGCTGCAAACTTCCCTCAGTTACCAGCCGGCTGTGCATTGCTTCCCCAGCCCACACTCTTCCCAAGGCCTTCAGCCTTCCCTGAGCCACGAACCACTTTCTCCACCTCCTCCCCTCCAGCTGGGCTGCTTCCTCCCAGCACTAATTATGGGGAGGCTTTCAGGGGGGGCTTCCCCCATGCTCTTGCTACTCCATCAGCTCAGACCTCTGTGCCTTTTTTTTTTCTTTTTCTTTTTCTTTTTTTTTTTTAATTAGACTGCGTCTTTTCACTTACATACCTGCTCTGATGTGCATCAGAGTTGCCTCCTGCCCTCCAGTGGGTCATGCTGATCTCCATCCTGACATATCTATGGAGAGGATCTGTATGAGGAGCACCCACCTGAACGACTCTGCTGGACGGGAGGAGGGTGAAGCAGAGAGCATAATTGGGGAAACAGTTTCTTTTGTTTCATTCTGTTTTCAGTGTTCATTTACGTGGCACGGATACCTCTTGTCATCTGACAGGCCATGCATTATGCAGCATTTTCTCGTGCGATACCCCATGACAGATCCCGTCCTGGCAGGGTGGCTGCAGCACAGTGAGCCCTCCCAGAAATCCTGCCTTTGCTGACACATTTGGTGCATCCTATCCAGGGGAAGAAGTAGCAACAAGGACTAGGGTGTTTAAAATTTATGACAACAGGCTAAACAAATGCTCCTGGAGCACAAGGGTTAGGAGCAATGAGGCTGCTCCCAGGTTTGCTTTCCCCAGCCCTGTTCCTTGCCTACAAGGCACCCAGCTGTGCCAGCCACACCAAACATTGCACCAGGCACACCAAAACATTGTGTTCATGCCATACAACATAAAACATTCATCCCCTGCATTCATTTCATCAAGCTGCATGCCTCCTCTGTCATGTCTTTGTTCCCACAAAACCTAGGGTGGAAAGGCCAAGCAAGAAGAGAGCAGGAGCATGCAGGGGAATGCTTGTGACCAGGAGAGGTGCATCGAGTTACATCATAGCCTGTAGAGAGCAGCAAAGTGGAAGGGGCAAAGACAGGAGGAAGGGTGCTGGCAAAACAAGTGGGAATTTGGGTGTGATATAGTCAGGGAAGGAGAAGAAAAAATCTTTTCACTGCAGGTAAGGAGGACAAAACGTGTGCAGTAGGAAGAACACACTTATGAGGTGCTGTACACAGTGCACTTGTGCCATCTCCACACGTGTAAATAGCTCTGAGCCAGGCTCCCATGTGGAAGGAGATTGGCTTTGAGCTGACTGACCCTCTAAAAATCCCAGGAGTACTTTTATTACTTTTATGGGTTTTGATCCTCTTGGGTAAGCTCAGATTGCCCTACTGCATGGCAAGGGCTAAAAATACACTTCTTTTCCCCCCCTAAATGAAGATGTCTAATGTGACTGCACGCCTCCAGAGCTGAGACTTCAGAAAAACCTAATCACGTACTGTAACACTTCCAGTGCTAGATTTATCCATACCAAAACAATCCCACTCCCAGCAGCCTGCTTGCCCTTGTATTGCCCCTCTGGTAAAGCTGCTCCTTCAAAACATGTTCTGGTGATTCTGATGGCTCATCCAGCCTCAGCTGGTATTATCAGATGGTTGCATTCCTGTTCAGGGAGCTCCACTTCCTGCCGCGTCCATGATTTCACTCATCTGACCTCTTCCTAACATTTAACCCAGCCCCATTGATATTTGCTTCTTATTTTCTGGCAACAAGCAACTTTCAGCCTTCAGCCACGCCAGGCTTTCCTGTCTGATCTGACAGCAGTCACAGGGAGCCCTCATGGGCTGCTAAAGGGATTCACCAGCATCAGACCCTTCACAGCTCCTGTCAACATGAACATTCTTCGCACTTTCAGCAGGAAACAGGTAACATCATTTTTTGGGTGCTCATTCATACAAATAGGTAGCAGCTTTCTAAAAGGCAACGTGCTGGCTGACTCCATTCAGCAGCTGTTAGGAAGGTCAGGCCCCAGCCCTCACCACAGTGACTGCTTCTCCAGTGACAGGGCACACGTGAGGATTCGGATCTAAAAATGGTGCTCGGCTGAAGCCTCCAGGTCAGGACTCTGCCCTGTATGGAGGGCAGCTGCCTGGCAGGGGGAAAGATCATCAGCAACTCCCCCAGCCCTGCCCCTTGCCCTGGGCTGTGTCTGCAGAAAGAGGAAAGGAGCAGAGGAAAGTCCCCATAGATAACTCACACAAAGATGCACACAAAGGTTATTTCCAAACTTGTAAAGGCTCTGTTCCTGCAAGTAATAGGGAAAGTGCCCACGCAGAGAAGTGCCTGAGATATTTCAGAGACTTCCTTTAACTTCAGTGAAGAATGAACCCTGCTTCACATGGTGATCCATGGCAGAATCCTCGTTATCTCAGTTAATGGGAAGTTGCATCACTCCACCAGCTCAAACCATGTTTGAACATGTCAGGTGGTAAGGCATTTGGAGAATGTAACCTATTTGTACCAGCCGAATTTGCTGCCAGGGCCATACTGCCAGCTCCCTGAGCCCAAGCATGCTTTGGGTCCCCTTGTAACCTTTAAGATCTGCACACCAGCTCTGGGTATTCTCCACGTGCGACCAAGTACATGACCACCTCTGAGGAAGGGTGTCCTATATTCTGGAAAAAGGATTCAGCTCCAGCTGGTGGCTCTGCCTCATCCTCCCTCAAGGCCATTTGTGAGAGGCTTTTGTGAGTGGGGGAAGTGAACAGGGAGGGACAAGTACATTAACAGCTTCTGACAACCCCTTCAAGGATTCACAAGTGATGCTCAAACCAGGTGCCTACAAGTCTTGATTATGAGAAGGTGTTCAGTGTCTGGGACCCCTCTCTATAGGATCAAGTCAGGAAAGCTGTACCCACCTGAAGCCTGACATGGACTCTAAAGTTCTCCTGAAGATGGTGGAAAAGGTGGGGAAAAAATAGACACTGAAATACAAGATACTAGCTAAGGTCTGTTCATCTCACCCTCATACTGGATCCACAGGGCAAAACAGGAAGGCCCATCTGGTGTGATCCTTGGAGATCTCCTGTGGCAGCAGGGCACAACAGGCCCAAAGGCCACCTCCCTGGTGGTGGCTGTACCTGTCTAATGCCTGTGCCAGCATCCAGCTTGGTGACACGAGATAATGCCATGGTGTCTGCTCTCTGCCAGTCCCTGAGCTCCCACATAGTGAAACCCACCCATCGGACACTCAACACCCACCTCTGAAGTCCAGAAACACCTCCAGGAGCAGAGGTGAAGTCCATCAGTGAGCCCACACCAGCTGCCTCCCAGCAGAGATTGTGCAACATTCAGGGAAAAACAGATACAGCACTTTGTGAAATCATCTGGCCACAATCCACACCTTTTTTGCTTTTATGAATCAGACAGTTACACTAACCTGCTTTTTATTTCCCAGCCCCTGCTTCATCTGTCCCCCCCATGTAAGCCTTCTTGTAGGAGCTGAGCTGTGACCCAAGCCAACAATCAAATACATCTCGTTGCACAGCATTTCGAGTGACTCCACCAGTTCTTGGAAGCAGGGGTGATGTAGCACCACTCACACTAACACTGATCAGGGGTTTGACAGATGAGCAGACTCTCTAGAGGTACAAGCCAGCTCTCCGTTTCTTAGTCCCTTTCTCCCTTCCCATACTCACTTTCCCCTCTGCATAAGTTCACTCAGCAGCAGCAGCAACTGCTCCTCTCACACATCACAAGCCCCATGCTCCAGAAGGGGGCAAGTAAGGTGGTGGGTTGTTTCACCGCAGGGCGAACTGATTGTGACCCTCAACATCACCAGCTAATACCAGAGGTGCATTAAAGGGTACTCATGGACTTACCATGCTACATTTGTATCTGTACAGCAGAAAAAAAACCAGCAGAAGACTACATCATACACAGTATTTGGCTCCTTTTTTTGGCTCCTAGCTTGATTTGTACATCTTCCCCCACTTGATTTCCTGAAGCATGTGAAACAAGTTAAATACATAGAATATAGCAAAAAACAAATAACGTAGTTCCTAGATGTTTAATTTTAGTATATTAGCATCTGTTTCATTGTTTTGTGTTGCTGTTTTTGTGTTTTGTGTTTTTTTTGTTGTTGTTTTTAAGAAAACTTCCTGGAGAGGAAGCTATAGTACGTATGGTGCTTTATGGAGTCCACAGGCTATAAAGGAATCTTTGCATCAGCACCAAGACCCCCACACAAGCAGCCCTCACAACAGAACATCAGTGCCCTGCACCCCCTGCTTCCCACTGAAACAGCAGCTTTCACCTTCCCCAAGCAAAGCAGTGCCCTCTGCAGCCCCACCACCTTATCACTGCTGCACTTCCCTAGACCTCGGACCGTTCCTCTATGTTGTAGTCTGATGCATGCTGAAGCATAATCATTTCTGAGAAGAAGCCAGTCATCTGAGGTGTTTTGAAGTCATTATGTGCATAAAAATAAATAGATAGGTAATACAGTAGCATTTATATAATTGTCATTATCTGTGATTGTGTAATGATAGCTTGTGAATAGTGGGTTTTATAATAATACCTCAGTGCCAAGGCTGTAAGTAGTCCTAACCACCACCTGTGCTAATACTTCCTATGTGACATCAGCTTAATGAATATCATAGATATACACCAACACAAAACCCCAGGTCTCAGACACTGTTACCTGCCCAGAGGCATCTGGGGGTGCTGGTCTGCTGCCATAGGATTCAATCCAGCAAAACACTTGTCTGCTATTTATTATTTATATAGCAAAGGCTTCCCATGATTTTAAGTGGGTCTGGCCGTACATCAGAGGTGTCCAAAATAGATCAGCATGGGACCCGGCAGGGACACATGATGTTTGGGGCCTAACAAGTGCCTCAGGTGGCATCAGCCATGGATGAGGCTGCTAGAGGGAGGTGGGCACCCAGTCTCAGTAGTCTTAATGTCCACCACTACACGAGGCTCTTCTCCCACAGTCACTGTCCCACGGGAGTTTACACCTTGGCACAGGCTTGGCATAGTCCATGCTGGCCTTACTGGGAAGCTCATGAAAATGCAACATGAAGCACAGCCACAGACCCAGGCCTGAAGCTGCCTGAACCCAAGCCACAGCTGTGAAGAGCGACCAGTATGCTTCAAGGGATCAAAGACCACCAGAAGCTTAGAATTAGGATTTCACTTTTAATTAGCTGATACATCCTTATTTCTCACTGAATTATCCCCTACTATTTACATATATGCTAGTCACACCAGCTAGTCACCTACTAAGCCTCCACACCTGTGAATGGAGGAGACAGTCCCCAGTTTCTCCTAACTGACCTCACTGTAAGCACACAGCTAGTTTTACTGGCTAATCTAGATGTGATTAGGCCTTTGCAGGGAGAAGGTGCTCTCATGTCAGGGGGGAAAAGTGAGAGGACCAACAGCATTGATCCTTTTGGCTCACTGTGGAGGCCCTGGTCCCAGCTCTGTGCAAGTGATGAGCGAGTCCCTGCGAGAGGGCACAGCAACACAAGCACAGGTCAGTGCCACACAGTCTCTGAGCACCCTGATGTCAGCGAAGGGTTTGCTGACCCACTTCAGCCCAGATGAAAGGATCATTTATGGGATACCACCCTCCTTCATGGTTAGAATTAACAAGCAGGTTGTAATTACCTGGTGGAGTTTAATCAGGATGCCTTTAGCTAACAGGTGAGCAGAGAATTTTTCCTCCAAAAAGCTACCTGTGATACAGAAAGAAGCCCCAGATTAGAAAAAACACATGTGGACTTCTACTGTTTGCTTAGGCATTTCAAAACCAATGTCAAAAACAACTTTGTCACCAGAAATGGTTTCCTACAGCAATAGCTTTACCATAAGAAATTTTACACAGCTGCTGAGAGAGAAGGACAAAGTTTTTTTTATATTTTATTTTATTTATTTTTTTTAATGCACCCCAAACCCCTACCAGAGGCTCCCTACTGCTAAGCACCTCAGACCACACACTAGGGAGACCTGAGCTGATGGCAGGCCACCACAGCAACACCAGCCTCCCCTACACTTCATCACCCAGCTGCGAGGGCGCTTGGTCCCCCTGGGACCCAAAGAACCAGAGAATTGTAGGGGTTGGAAGGGACCTTAAGAGATCATCGGGCCCAACCCCTCTGCCAGAGCAGGTTCCCTAGAGCAGGCTGCCCAGGTTGGCATCCAGACGGGCCTTGAATATCTCCAGAGAAGGAGGCTCCACAACCTCCCTGGGCAGCATGTCCCAGTGCTCCATCACCCTCACTGTGAAGCAGTTCTTTTGCATGTTGAAGCGGAACTTCCTGTGATCCATTCTGTGGCCATTGCCCCTCGTCCTGTCCCCACAAACCACTGAAAAGAGGTTGGCCAAATCCCTCTGTCTCCCACACTTAAGGTATTTGTAAACATTGATAAGATCCAGAGAATCATCACCTTTAAGGCAATGAGCCCATGGAGCCAGAGACTGCCCCTTTCCTGGTGGTATCAAAACTCATGGGTGACATGGGCTAGAGGCCCCCAGGCCTCTCACACTCTTAGCCTGAACAAAGCTAGAAGCCTCCTTTCCATAACAATTATGTTTTAAAAGTAGCACACAACCACAGTAGTGCTACTGACACCACAAAAGTAGCACAGTAACACTCCCAGGAGCAGCTTGCTCACTCGCTGTTAACTTCCAGCATGATCTGCAGTGGGAGCAGCTGCTGAAGTAGCAGGAGTCTCCTTCCTCCAGTGACAGGCAGCAGCACAAGCTGCTACAGGCACAGTCTCTCATCTGGGCTTAAATTCAATTCATTAGCCAAAACACAGAAAAACTTAATTACTCACTAATTGACCAGTCCTCAAGGCTTTCTCAAAGGCTGATATTTTGTCATTGACATGGCTCCTGGTAAGGCAAGACTGACAAATTACAAACTGCCTGCTAATGGATTGTTGTAGTACGAGGTCAGCATCAGGAATATGTTTGTTTGCTTACTACGTGATATAAAAAAAATAAAATACAATTTTAAAAAAATCAATTTTCAACCTGAAGAAAACCAGGGGTTCTCCTGCTTGGACTATTAGTCCTCTGGGTAAATTTTCTGCAGCTTCAGTTTGAGCAGCTAGGGTCCTGCAGTTTTCCCTTTGTGGATAAAAAACAGCCATGTCTTTGGGCAGGTGTGAGCACTGGGCTGTTACTCAGAAACCCTACCCCAACAGGTATTCCAGCATTCCCACCTGATTTTAAAGCACAGCTATTCCGTATGGTAGCCCTGCTAAAGCTCACTTTAGGGAAAGGAACGACAAGAGAGGATTTTGTTGCTGTTGTTGAATATCACAACAGGCTCGCTGCTTTGAGGTTGCCTGTTGGATGCTTGCAAGGCTCCGCATGCCGCCCCACAGCAGAAGCCACGCTGGCCACAGCTGACTTTGCAGCACCGCTGAGGCATGGGAGATAGGAGCTCAGACCCTGTGGGTGTCCTCCATGTAAGGAGTGATGAGGCACCTCCAAAAGATAGGTCAGTGCAGCGGTGAACTGGGTCACCTCGCAGGGGTGAGCACTGAAGCAGGGACCTATTTCCTGACTGTGGCATTTCACTCTGGTGGGATGAATCTGGCCTTAATGACTCTAATGAGTAGATGAATCCACCTCCTGTGAGCCGTCTTGGAGGCCATTGACTGCTGCAGAAGAGGAGACATCCCCATGAAGTGGTGGGCCACATGAAAAAGTATGATAGTACCCTTATAGGATAAACAGGCATCACCCATGGGGTCACATCAGAAAAAAACAACTGCTCGCTGGGAGACCTCAGGAGGTGTTTTATGAGACTGACATGGGTGACGTTTGTCAAACTGGAAGGACAGATTGGGCTGAAGGTAATGTTTAAGTCAACACTCACCCCAGCGCAGAAAGAGAAATGGGCATGGGTGGGCAGATAGCTGTTACGCAGCTAAAGGACATCTTTTGTGACCTCAGAAAATACAGGAAGTATTCCAGGGGCTTAGTCATAAATAACCCTGAAATACACTGCTGCTCATTGAAGAAAACTAGCCTTTATGACAAGTACTGGAACTGTTGGGAAAATTGCACAATGAAGCTGGAAACAAATCACATTTGAAGCCATTTACTTTTTTTTTCTTTCCTTTTTTTTTTGGAAAACCTGGTCAGATTTTTGGGTTAGCAGGGGTAATGGTGAGTGCCAGTTCCCTTCTCACATTAAGAAAGTGAATTGAATGTGGTAGGTAGTTCCAATTTCTACTGAAGAACAAGTGCACGTGGAAGTTGTGACCACACAGGAGTTGTGGTGCCTCTACAGTTTCTGCTTAGCTGAAAATTGCTCACGCTTGTCTGATCAGGAATTTTAAAAATTGCAGAGAAATTCAGAAATGTTGAGTTTTTGCCTTGGAAAACATTTTTTTTCCTGAAGTTGCAAGGTGAGGAGCCAGCAGCTCACTCATCTACCAGGTGGGAAGCTGGGCAGCTTGCCCACTGCCGGCAGCTGGTGGGCTGGCAGGGCACCAGGCATGTTGGCTGCCAACAGCTGGTTTCCATTGGGAGTTTGATGGAATTGACATGTTCCCACCACAAAGCCGGTTCCTCTATCATCAGCAAGATCCTCTGATGGAAAACTGCTGTGCTGGAAGTATTCAGTCTGCTGCATGTGTCATGCATGTTTCTGTCTGGGCCAATGCATTGCCATGCCATTGTTGCACATCGACAGAACAAAACCAGAGCATTGGCTATTAAAAATAAATAAAAAAAAAAATAATAAAAAAGCCAACTCAATAAATAAAATGGCTGTGTTTAAATAAAATTACATCAGTGCTGAATATACTCTGAGCAACCTGGTGGGAAAAAAAATGCATGGGTATTGCCGAAATTTTGAGCTGCAGGTGAAAACGGTGATATGGTTACAAAGGTAATGTCAGGTGAAAATGGTCTTCTCAGTCACTCCCCTCAACCCTCATCCCAAAATCATGTTTCCTGAAAACCAAAACTCTCAAGATCTGTCAGATAATCTGTTGAGGTGAAAAGCTCCACAGACAACACGCTGGGTATTCGAGGATGTGCCACTTGGCAGGAAAATCCTATCTTCAGATGCTGAGTAATGGCAGTTAGGATATAAATATTTAATAGTAAGCATCACCTTAGTATTTGATGCTCAAAAACATAGCTGTGATTGTCCCTTGTGAACACAGTAGGATATGGTCGTGCAAGAAAACTAAGGAGTGTTTTTATCTGAAATGACACAGCTGAGTGTAATGTTTCATTATGTCTTTTGGCAACACAGACCATCACGCCCAGTTCTGCAGGGTTGAGGATGGGAAGGGGGCCTTTGAAGCAGCAGACTTCCCCTACTGCAGCTTCCCGTGGGTCCCCCTCTCACAGGTAGCTCTGGGTGCTCCTGGTATGCCCCAGGTTGTGGTCCCCACCAGGGCAGTGCGAGGGGCCAGGTTTACAGAAATCCTGCACCCCACCTGCAGAGAGAAAAGAGCAATGCTGCAGCAGCACACAGGAGCTGAGCCAGAGCTTGCCCCACTCTCTGTAAATGGATTTACACACATCTCAAAGGCTGTTAAGGGGCCCAGGGGAGGTACTGCTTACAGCTTAACACCATTTACATTTTAGAAAGCAGATAAGAGTCAAGATTCTCATCTATCCTCGTTTATTCTCAAACTTTCTAGTGAGCACCCCAGATATGTTTGATTTGTTCCCATATTTTTTGAACCAAATGTTAATCTTTTTAAAGACAGACAACAAAATGAGATAAATGTCTTTTCACTAATTTTTTAATGTTGCACATACTGCATTTTGTAACATCAGAAGAAAAAAAACGAAGTAAATCTCAAAGACAGAAAATAAATATACACTTTTATGAATGTATGCAGAGAAGAGTGCAAAAAATTGCATCTGTAAAATGTTTAAATGCTAAATCATACAACCAAAATTTTACAAAAGCACTTATTTCTTTATACGTCAGCTTTCTTATAAACACAAAAATATTTTAACAAATCTTACAAAGATCAAACCCTTTTGCCCTTCACCAGGATAAAAGTGGTGAAGAAAGTGTATTACCTGGAGGAAAAGAAGAAACCCAGATAAACTAAACATAAACTTAAACAGGTACCAGGGAAATGACATCTAGACGCTGAAGAGGAGTTCACCCTTGTGCAGCACAGCACAGAAGGCAAGTCCCCCTGAACAGGAAGGGCTGGCCCTCTGAAGAGGAATTTGCTTCCTGCTGTCGAGACAAAACCATTCCTTTCCATGCCACCCACCCAGCCCAGCAATGAAGTGTCCTGTGTCCTGCTCCTGTCAAACCGAGGCTTCGTTTCAAACGCCGACGCGTTGGAAAGCAGCGCAGCGTGTCCAGCCAGGAGACTTCCCACCAGCAAGAACTTACGCACTTTTCCCCAGAAATATGCAACCCTGTGGTAGTTCAAAGTTCTCACAGGGTGGCACTTGGCACCTGCGATGCTAGTATCGTCAGGGCATATAGCAGTTCTGCTGCTCTTCCTAGATATTAGGCAAAATGCACACCTAGACCAGGCCAACTCCAAATAACTCATCTGAACTGCGGTTTCTCTGAGACAGACCAGTAGCAGAGCCTGGAAAACTGAAGGAACAGAGGTTGGCTGTGGAATCTGGGGACTTGGGGGTCAGGCAAGCTAGAGATGGTGGCCCTGATGAAACTCTAGGAGACACACACGCACAGTGACCTGGCCTGGTGTCATGGCTGTGGTGCTGCGCTGGCTTCGCACCACATGTGCCCTACAGCTGGCAGCACCCATGAAGCCTCTCAGACCAGTCCCTTGTGCACCACATCTACTGCATGTGTCCCAGCAAGCTGTAAAAGCCCCAGCACCTTCCTGAAATGTAACTAACTCACTGCACACATGTTGTAGCATCACACATTTGACCTGTCCAGGATCTCCTGGCATGTGGCCACCAGAAGCTGTTGCTTCTGTTTGAATATCCAGAAGGCACAGACAAATTATTTAAGTCTTTAATTTTCAGCTAGGAACAGAAAAAGCTTCTTAGGCAGAAGGGGAAAAAGAAGGGGAAAGAATGATGTCATGTCCTCTAAAAAGGTGGTGGACCTTGTCAACCACCATTATCTTGTATAGCCCAGATTGTGATGGTTAATAAAATTCATTACTAGGAAATTACCTTCCCTACCAATAGGAATTTGCTTGATTCAAAGAACTAACCTGAGGGATTGTAACAAAACTCTCTGATGTAACTAAAAAAACAGTACAAAACATTTGCTGTGGACTGCACCAAACCATAGGAATTTACCCTGCCTGGAACACAATTCTCTCCACAGTAAGTAGAAGAGGAAAGGTTTTCAATATGAATGCAATTAAAAATAAATGTATCACATGATAAAAGCCAACTATACTTCAAAATTGGTATAATTACAAAATATAAATTATATGTGAATTGTATAAATTATAAATTATAAAAATGCATTGTTTCTGAGAAACTGAGTGTAGGAACATAAAATAGAACTTTGGGCTTCTTGTTCTGCAAAAACCATTAGGCTCTCACTGCATTACTAACCAGAGGACAAATAAATATTAGACTGAAGTTTTTCATAATCATAGCAGTAAGTTGACCTTCTGGCAGATTGCAGAAGAATCAACTCTCGTTATTTCAGGAGAAGTACATTTTCACATCTTTATTGCAAGCCACATAAATTAGGGCCTGATACTACATACTTACACATGAGGGAGATGTCCTATTAGCTTATGGTCTTACTTGATTGTCTATAACTAGAACAATCTGTTAAAACTGTTTTATTGAATTTCTTAAATTATCTTACATATAAGTGTAACCGAGAAAGCTTCCAGGGGGTTGAATCCCTAAAATATGGAGACTTACATGAGAATCTTTTTTGATGTATAAAATGAAAACAGGTATGTAAGTTTTATTTTTTTTTTCCCAGTATATTTCCAAAAAGTCTGCTCAACAGTAGAATCATATTTCATGTGAAACTCAAAAAGCTGTTGGGCTCTAATAAAGCAGTCCTTATTTAGGGATTCCAAGGCAACCTCTTAAGTATCAGTGAGTTTTTCTAAACAAGCCAAGTTTGGTACCAAATCTTTGGTCATTATCTAAGCATCAATTTTCTTAATAAAATCTCTTGAGAAATTTGTTGGAAGGTTTATATCCTCATATAAAGAAATCTACTAATTTCACTCTAAAAATCTTTGGCCTGAGACAGGGGATGAAAAGCACGATCTTAAAAGGATTTTGTATGAGAAAAGAAAAGAGTGACTGACAGACAGAGATTACAGTGCAAAACAGATTTCAAATTTTTAAAGTGGCATGGACTGCAACACAACCACCTGCTGTGGTACCAAAGAGAGCAGTCAAAACCTGGTTTCATCGTCCTGTTGTGGAAACACAATTTATTTCTGTCCACTTGCGTATCTTCAAGCAAATATGAAGATAATATCCAGTTTCTCTTAAGTTTATTCAAGTAAAAAAATATGTACATTTTAAACTTATCTTTGGGCTTTATTTTCTGCTATGTTACTGGACAGACAACCGTATGTAGCATTTAGCATCATTAAAGCACTGCGGAAACATTAGTTACTGTAACCCTTCATGCCTTCCTTTGAGATAAGTAACCCCATGTGCCATTAAAAAATAACCAATTACTGAAAGGCCACCTTGACCATCTCCCGTAGTTCTACAATAAATACTGCAGAGAAGTACTTATGCTCTAGCATGAGAGATATTTACTGCTTATTGAGAAGTGGTTTGGAAGCAGGTACTACCACCCTCGTTGTGACACAAGAACAAGAGATGCAGAGTTGGATCCCCAGCTGTATTCAACACAGCTGCCATGATTGCAGAGAAATTATGGTGAGGTATGTGGCCATGGAGATGTGTGGCCAGCTGCATTAAAAATCCAAATTTCCATAACTTTCTAGACTTTTAGGATTGGATTTTAGACATCCATAGCCCAATATTCTGAAGGGCTGAATGCCTCTGACTCATAGGGAATAGACAGTTGTGACTTTCGCTCTCCAAAGGAGTCATCTGCAGACATTGTCAATCTAACATTAATAGCCTAAAAAAGCAAAGTTTGTCTCAGTGGTTAAAGGTCACAGGGAGAACTGGTAACGGAGCCAGGGAGGGTTGCACATGTGCCACACAACCCAGCTCTTGCGCAGCACGCAACCCTACCAAAGCCTGGAATTCTCCCCTGGGTGCTTCCTGCACACCAGCCACGTGCCAACGGAGAACAAGGACAGATGGTGAGAGTGGTGAGGATGAAGGCTGATACTAACACGCACCACATCACATAGATGGAGTTCAAGAGGGCGGACTTACAACTACATTAATTTAGAAGAGTTAAAAGCAGCCAGAGTCCCATTTTTTGGTTTTGTTTGTTTGTTTTTCCTCCCTAATTTCTGTTTGCATTATTTGCCATGCTTGCAATAAATTTCTTACAAAGTGAGTTTGTTGGTTTTTTTTAAAAAAAAAAAAAAAAAAAACTGTAAAAACATTCTTGCTAAAATGGTTCTTTGGAAACCCCGTGCCTATGACCAGTTGGGACAAAATAGTTGCCTGCTGGAAAACAAGGCAACAGGGCCCTACTGCTCCTGGCACTTCAGCACAGGTACAGCTCTACCCGGCAGCTAGTGCATCCTTATGAGCTGGCCAGGTCAGTCTGCTTAGAGTACTTGCTCAGGCATCCCGACATAATGAAAAGCACAGATACATGGTGTACTGGGCAAAGCCTTTTAAATAAATTAATCCTCCTAAGATTTATAGTTTAAGCTCTAAAGTAGTTCTGGAGCTTCCTTCTTGATCAATTTGTTGCATCTACACAGCCAAAGGAAGGAGTGCCTGTAGTTCATGCTCCTTTATCCAGCTTTTGGGTAAAGACCCCCAGCTAATATCTGGGCATACAGGTTCCTTAAATGCCTGGATTGGCATTCTGGCTCTAAGGTTGCCCTAACATCCAGATAATAAACTTCTACTGCTTTTGGTACACCCACCGGACACCTAAACTGGCACAAGCAATAAAAAGTGCACACAAAAGGCACATCTTCCTTCTACTTCGTAGATATTCGTCTCTGAGAGAAGTTATCCTGCACTCAAACTGAGAAGTTAATAAAAACAGACAGAATAGTGTTGCTTTCACAGACTTTGTAGCTATGCACATGTGCACTGCTTTTATAAAACATTACCCTTCAAACCATTTAAACAAATTGGTATTTTCTGGAGGGAGCTACATTAACTTTAGATAGTATTTAAAGAATTAAACAAGGTGGAATTTGTTTTATAACATAAATAGTGACCTTATGTGTATTAGCGTATTCTGGGCAAGATACTGCCTTCAGCTGCATTCCTTTAACAGAGGGAAGAACCTGGCAATTTCATTAATGCAGCAGTATTAATGAAAAACCATGGGACACCTTCATTTCACTGGGCGTTTTAGCAAAAAACTACAAACGAAAGAGGAAGGTAACAAAGAAAGAAATTGGTTAGCAGAAGGTGTATTGAAGACCACAAACCATGAAAAGGAAAAAAAAAAAAAAACTTGAAGCTTAACATGCAAAGGGTATTATTGGTACTTGCTAGTTATGGTTAAAGAGACTGTAGAGCTCCTGTATCTTTGTCCTTGAGGCTTCCTTAAAGTAAAACTCTCAACTGCAAGTTCCTCAATAAGCTGGAAATGGCAGTAGGGCCATAAAAATGTAGGTAGAAAAATCGTGTAAAGCCAAGGGCTAGATACTTTAATCTGTCATGAGTGCCCCCAAGCACAACCATTACTGCTGTTAAAGAAAACACATACAGAAAACATTCTCTACTTATTATAAATCGTAACTGTCTGCATTGCACTCTGTATTTAAAATGCACTACCTTTCTGCTTCCCTTAGAAGCCATGGATGGAGAATAAATATAGCCTTTCAAATTGGCGAGTGCTGCCTGCCCTCCAGTCACGACTAGTAGCAAAGTCAGATAGCATTTATAAGAGAAATCGATTAAAAAGTAAAACAGACAACATCATTTAAGGCCTTTGTCCCTGCTAGTCTGCTCAACAGACTATGCTTAAAATAAGAAAATCTACCACTTATGTTACAGTTAACAGAGGGGGAAGTTAAACAAAAAAGGTCACATTTATGGCTGCCAAGAAGGCAAAGTTCCTGAGGCTCAGCCAAACGCAACAGAAAAGACGTTCTTTGCAGCATTCTTCTGGTGCTTTGCATTGCGTGAATGGAGGAGGGTAGGACCAAAGAGGAAAAGCCTAACATGATGCTCAGGTTGAGCATCCCATTTAAAACTTGCAGCCCGTATTGCAAAGGGTTTGGAATTACAATTGGTTAAATAGTGCAAACTCATATTATTTCCCACACACATAAAATGCACTGCAAGTCCAGAACAAAAGCCACTGCTGGCCAGAGTTTTGAGGAGCACCAGCCATTAAGGAAATAAATGCACGGAGCAGAGTCTGAACTCAGCTACTCCTGGGTGAGCCTGAAGTAACTCCAGCTCTTCAGAGGGGTTGCAGTGAATTTATACAGGTGTAACTGATACCAGGGTCTAAATCAGTTTAGTGGTGAGGCAGATATATGAAAATGAAGGCTGTATTCAATGACACGCTTTCATATTGAGAGTGACTAAAAATGAGCCGTAACAAAGTTTGTTAACCTTGAGTGGGACAGAAGAAATATTCACCAATGGATGGAGCCTACATTTACACAGCATTTCTCAAGTATTCACTTCAGCAGGTCCGTAACGTTCAAGAGAGGGTCTTGGTTTAGCCTGTTCTGAGTAACGTTTTACAGGGTTCTTGCTTCTACCCCAAGTAAACTGCTGAAAAAATATACTGACTGCCTGGAAAATAAATTTTGCATTATGTACTCAGTATATCCACACATGAGGTCAGTGTATATACACACAGCCAAGATCCCAGTACTGCACAACATAGGAGCCTTTCCTAAAACACCAGATTCCCGGTGACTTTACTATACCCGTGTTACTGACAGAAGGCATGCCCAGTAGCAGGGAAATATGCTTAGTCCTTGTATTTCAAGGTAGGTACATCATGTTTGATCTGACAAAAGCATCTGTTTTCCCAAGCTAGTCCAGTCTCTTAAGAAAGAGCTTTGTCTTACAAATAGTTTTGGTTTTTTACTTCTGTATTTGAGATCAGTAATATGAATCCCATTGATTTCAATGCAGAAAGAAATGCCATGGCATCCAGTTGACAGGAAACTGTCAATGTATTTTCTTAACAGTTTTTTACCTCTAATGGGACACAAGCTAGCAGGCAGAAGACCTTTATCAAGCTTTTCCTTCTCCCCATTATAAAATACCCAAAACTTTCTGAGAAATCCAACTGCCACCAAGAACCAACAGAAAGCATGACAGTAACAGTTGGGTCTGCAAAGGCAGAATAATACTGCAGAATCAACTCATGCAGCTGATGGAAGATGGCAATCTTCTAGCAATCTCAAGAGCTGGCTCATACTTAAGGGTATGAACTACCAAACAGCATCCTGTTTTTGTTTTAGAAAGCAAAAAACCTATACCATATGTACTGCACTATTACCTAGACTTTTTCCACACTGCAACTTGTAAGTGATAGAGTAGCCTGTAGAGAATAGGCACTTATCCCAAGAATTGGCCAAAAAAAAAAGGGGGGGGGGGAGCATTATTTGGTAGGTATGGCACCAAAA
This sequence comes from Oxyura jamaicensis, assembly GCF_011077185.1. Lineage (NCBI taxonomy): Eukaryota > Metazoa > Chordata > Aves > Anseriformes > Anatidae > Oxyura > Oxyura jamaicensis. The sequence continues at coordinate 51,656,289 of NC_048894.1, forward strand.
TACAACCATTGTGCTTTCTCACAAACATATGCTGTACAGACAGAGGCTCAAACAGACATAGAGTTAGGTTGCTGGCAGACTTTGTTTTTTCTTTTTGCTTCGGCAAGATTTGCAAATGCAGCAGATGATGCATGGAGATGCCACAAGCAGCAAGGGAGAGGTCACCAATGCTATGATACCTAGTCCAACGAGGATCCCTACAACCTGAAAGACATAGCGGGGAAAAATATATATTTAGCTAATGTGGAAAATAAAATACGTGTGCATTCATAAGCATGGAGTAAGCCACAAAAATAGTTGAAAGCATGAAGAGAATCATCTTGGTCCTTCACTGAAGGGTAAAATCTCAGCTTAACACATGCATGATTGCTCTGCTCAGCTGACTAGAAACACACCTGCGTCCTGTTCCACATCACTGAAGCACGTGAGTGGCCTAGCTTGTTTCTGCAAGGGCCTTTGTCATAATGTCTTAGGAAGATGTCATTCTAAAAAACAAAAGAAGAAGCTGTTAAGAGAAGGTTACAGTATGGGGACATGCAGGGACATGTTCAAGACTGGACTGGAAATACAACTTCCCTGACACTGCTGTAAAATTACCTGCTGCTGGCAGGGAAATTCACCTACCTTCCCAATAATTATATAGAAAACTTTTCTGCAGTTCCAAAAAGTGTAGTGTATTTGGGATCCAAAATATTGTATAGCATCGTCCTTCCCCCACTTTTAAAAAGCTTTGGACAACTATATTTGCATTGCATTTATGACAAAATTACCTAGTCTGTAATTTGGTGATGCTAAATGGGCCTGTAATCAAGACATTTCTGAAAGTTAGCAATCTCAGGTAGCATCTTCCTAAGGTACTTCTACCTTCTGTTCTGCTGTCCCTTCAGGTCATTCTTCTTCCTAGGCTTAACAGGAAAATTGAAAATAAAGTAAAATAAAATAAAGTAAAGTAAAATAATAAAAGGAAATCCCTGTTTCTTTTTGTTTTTATAAAAAAAAAAAAATAGAAATCTCCATTTCTTTTTGTTTTTCCCAATATTACTAAAATATCTATTTTTTCTTCAGAAGATAACTAATGCTCCACATTACTCTACCCTTGCCAGCTGTGCTGTGACCTAATGCTGCTTCCTCTTTTATTCTTCAGCCTTACTCTTCAGCTCTGCAGGTATTACCCCTACGGTTTCTTTGTTCTTTGTCCTCTTGAACAGACTAAAACTTTGTAAGGACATGTCTGCATAAGGGAGAATCTGATGGTCTTTCAGTTCAGCAAAGTTTTAAGCATTCATTTTGTACCGTATGTACTCAAGCCACAAGTCTGATGTCGAAAAAGCACACTCCTGCATCCAAAAATGGGACATAACATTAAGTGGAACTTGCTAAGCATTCTGAGAAAAGGAAGGCTGCAGAATGAGGAAGTCTCATTGTTTGCTAGCTGAGGAGTACGAAAAAAAGAAGAAAAGTCATGCATCTTTCGATATTTTATTTCAAATGCTGGTAAAGTTATTTTCACATTCTCACTGTTGTTACTAATGACTGTGCCAAAAAGGGAAGCAGTCACATATATGAGTACATTACTTCTTGTACTCTTAATCCTACTAGAAAACCTAAGGTCCACCAAAGTTGAGACTAGTCGGTATCACTTGAGAAATAACTAGCCACCTGCGTTTCATAACCCATGCTGATAATGCAACAGTTTTATCTTCAAGCCTACTAACCAATCACTCTCTTCAGCAACACAGCACTAGAGATGGACTAGCAAAGAAGACCAAGTTTATACAAACTCTTAATGCACCCTCCCATGAACCAACTGCCTTCACCCAGTACCATACCATTTTCTGGACAGGCTGCAATTCTTGCAGTTGGAGCAAGCACAATAAACTTATTTCCCTGACTCGCAATTTTTGACTTCTGCATGGGACGAGGGAATCGGTGAAAGGCAGTGCTATAATGACCTCCAGAAAGCAACCAACCTGTCCCAGTTCCCTCAAAAAGCTACTGCGGGACCTCTGCATATGGCTATAATCCTTTATGGAAGAAGGATGTTGATATAAATAAAAGCACTGGATAGTACTTTTATTAGTGAGAAGAAAAGAATGAAGTGAATGAAGTTCCTCTGACTAATGGAAGGGGTCCCTGCCCATGGCAGAGGGGTTGGAATTAGATGATCTTTAAGGTCCTTTCTAACACAAAGCATTCTATGCTTCTAAGTTAGAAGCTGAAATGAGCCAAGAGATTCACTAGAACATCAAGGAGTTGTTAGGATGCTTCTATGGAGCCTCAGACTGACCTCAGCCCCTTTATCTATTTTTAATCTGCAGCACTTACATCCAAGTTCTGTAGACAGTACCAGCAAAATGTGTGTTTGCAGTTCTTGCACATCATCTGAGCACAGCCCTCATTTCTCTCAATGTAGATCCGACAAACTGGGCACTGCTTAATTGGTGCCTCTGTCTCTGTTCCAATAAGTGATCTAGAAGAGTAAGGAAACATTAGAGTGAAATGTAAATACAATTGTAGGTGATACTCAGATTCACTGCCTAATATGTATTGTACTTATTATTCAGAGCATCTAATGTCATTGTCTTAATGCACTTAATGTGTGAGGCTTATTATATTCAGAATACACCAAAGTACACTCAGTAATAAGTGAAGGGTTTTATATCATGTAAAGTTGAAAGGCTATTCCCTTAGTCTTTCATGCTAAATAAAGCCAACATGGACTATACCCACCAACATATCAACTTCAGCATTATAAATCAGCACTTGGTAAGAGTGTTTTCACAACACATTAACAGAACTGGGTTATGCAATTCATGGCATTGTCCTTGCCTAAACAGAGTAACTTGAACTCCACCAAAGCCAAGGATCAAACCTGGGCAAGAGAAATTATGGTGAGACATCTTTGGCAACTCATACCTGATGAAGTCTCTAGCAAGCAGAATCTTTATGGTTTTAAGTCTTTAATTTCTTACAAAAAGCAATAGGAAACTTTGAATATATGTGACTGAACTCTATCTGATGCAGCAAACAAAGATGGATGGCCACAGACATTGTATAATCCAAACAAATAAGTGTTTCCTTCTGTAGATTAATGCTTTATGTAACTTGACCTGTAGGTTGTTTGCATCTATGTCAAATTAACATAAATCATACTTCTCCCACCAAATGGGACACTGCACACCCACTCTTCATAGAAGTTAAGATTTTTCTATGTGAAAATTCTGTAAGTATTAAGCAGAGGTAATTTCTTAATCACAGTACAAGCAAAGTTTGGACCCCAGAATATTAATGTTTTGTACATGTTTTGTACAGGTAAACGTCATAATTCTAGCATGCAAACAAGGCCTTTAGGAGGACTGAAAACCCTGATGGATTTTACCTTTCAGAAGTGTCAGTGGCATCCCAAAATTTGGTAAGAACCCAAATAACATTAAGAATGTTTTTTTTTTAAAAAAAGATATATAATTCCAAATAATCATTAGATTGGAATTATATTTAGGGAACACCAGCAGAGGTGCATAGTATCAGAGATGCACCTAAGAAACCAGATGGAAGCAGTTCCATGAAACTGATGTTAGACACAGAGCGAGCACTTCATGCCAGATTAAACCAAAAGATCACACAGCTCCTGTGGGTTCCCCTCTTACCCCTGCTCAGTTGGTACCAGAGTAGATTGGTTTTCTGGGCACAGGCGCTGTGGGTGCCACGTCTCCTTGCAAGAGGAGCAGAATGTCAGGTGGCAAGCCGGACACTCCACTGGCACCGGCACTCCTGGCTCACTCGGCCCTATACAGCACACCGTTTGGCAGTCAGCCGCAGGGCACCATGTTCTCTCGGGGTCCAAGTGGACTTCTGAAAGATAACAGAGGCAGAAATAAAACTGTTCATATAGTCCCCTTCTCATTCCAGTGACATGTCTAGGTATGCAAGACCCAGTTCTGTATGGGCACGGGGAAGCTGAGGCCCTCTGCACCTGTGCCCATGGGCTTTTGAGCCTACTTTTCTTCAGGCAGGTCTGAAAAGGTATTCTGCAACAGCAGCTGCACTGGAAGCATCACGATAAAAGCAACATACTACAAGGGACATACTCTTTGCCTTTATAAGAGGGTACAAAAGATGAAGACAACTAATGCTCTCTGAGAAGCATGTGCCATCTTGTCTTTCATATTCAGAAACCATGTCACATCTCTCATGTAAATAGCGGGAGAACTGTCATTAAATTAACATCAAGTCATTTTCTGTGCCTTATTTCCCCCACCCTCTTTTAAGTGATTAATATTCACCTTGTTATATAATCAGTATTTGTCAGGTGTCTGATTAGAACAATAGTCAATGTAAGTTCATGAGTGGAAACATTGGCACATGGTAGCAAATGATAAATGTTGATTCTTTCTCTTGCTCCCCAGCCTTTATTTGAGGACTTCGGACTTGCAGCAGAAACCCAGATGAATCACATCCACTGTTAGGGTTGTCTACTGTGTGTACCCTTTACACGGCTCAAGTCAATGCAGCCCAGCCAAACACTCCCACCCTGCATCTCCTCCCTCCCTGGGAGCTCTCTGGGACCACCAATCAAAGTGGATGGGAGGAATGCCTCGGTACAGCGTGGAAATCCCTGACTGTGGGATCTCAAAAGCCATTACAGAGTTCTTCTCTACTTCCAGCAGATAAAAGCAAACAAAAGGCCACACAAGGGCCCCTGACATATGTTCTCTGGCAAATTCTGCTGAAACAGTTGAAGGCATTTCCTGCTATGCACACTCCTGTCTGCAATGCTTCTTTGCAGGAGGTTGCTGGTAGCCCACATTGCAGGGGGCTGGTGGATGGATATCTAGCAGATGCTCCAGCCAGCATGATAAACAATGGTATCAATTCAGCATCCAGACATCTAGAAACTAGAAAACACAGACCTAGAATTGTGTTCAAAGAAGTAAAACAGTAGATACATAAACAGTAGAAAAATAAAACATAAGCAGTAAATAGATAAAAGTACACATGCATCAACACCTGAGGAAGACATCCCACAACCTTTATAACCTAATGTACTTTAGAAACTGAGTTCTTTTCCAGTATGCCAAACATCTGTGTTCAGCTTGAAAACTTCCAGCTTCTTCACAGGTGGCCTGTGCAAACCCCATGAAATTCAGCAAGGCCAAGCGCAAGGTCCTGCACCTGGGTTGGGACAATCCCAAGGACAAATATAGGCTGGGTGGAGAATGGATTGAGAACAGCCATGAGGAGAAGGACCTGGGGGTGTTGAGGGAGGTGATTCTCCCCCTCTACTCTAGGGAGACCCCACCTGGAGTACTGCATTCAGCTCTGGGGACCCTAGCACAAGAAGGACATGGGCATATTAGAACAAGTCCAGAGAAGGGCCACAAAGAAGATCAAGGGCTGGAGCACCTCTCCTATGAAAACAGGCTGAGGGAGTTGGGGCTGTTCAGCCTGAAGAAGAGAAGGCTCCAGGGAGACCTTACAGAGGCCTTCCAGTGCCTAAAGGGGGCCTGCAGGAAAGCTGGGGAGGGACTCTTTGTCAGGGAGTGGGGTGACAGGACAACAGATAATGGCTTTAAACTAAAAGTGGGTAGATTTAGATTAGATATAAGGAGGAAATTCTTCACTGTAGAAGGGCGGTGAGGCACTGGCACAAGCTGCCCAGAGCAGCTGTGGATGCCCTACCCCTGGAGGTGTTCAAAGCCAGGTTAGATGAGGCCCTGAGCAACCTGATCTAGTGGGAGGAGTCTTGCACATGGCAGGGAGGTTGGAAGTAGATATCTCTAAGGTCCCTTCCAATCCAAACCATTCTATGAGTCAAAGCTATGGGAAATCAAACAAACAAAAACCCTTACAGGGAATTTCCCTCCCTAACTGAAACAAACTAACTTCAGCCTAATCCATTGGTCAGAGTTTCCTGATAGTTTTGGAAGTGCCTTTTGGGATGAACAGTAAACTCACACCAAAATGTAACTTGGTTTATCCTAAAACTATTCACACACTCAGGGTGATTCTTGACAGATACTTAGAAAAAAATGACACTTTTTAATGATCATGTTAGCAAAGCCACCAGCAGACGACTAACCACTAATACCTTTTTTTCTATTTAATATTTGAGAGCAAGCATGTAGGAGAGTTTCATTCAAATCCTCTTCTAAAGGCAAGCTGAGGCAAGCTCATTGTTTTTGGAAGGTGTCCTCTGGGTCAGGCTATCACACAGTCCTGTTTTGGCTTTCAGCTTCCATTGATGCTACTTCAGTTTGGATGCACAGTAGTGGCAGGGATGATACTCACCTGGGCCGTGAGCTGACTACCAGGCAAGGCAGTCATTCTCAGTTTCTATCTTAACACTTACCTCTTTTTTTCTTTTTCTTTTTTTTTTTTTTTTTAATACAGAATATGGAATATTTCTAAAAGGGTACTGCAGAAAAGATTCAGGTAGACCTACTTCAGGTTATTCCAAAAGTTTGGACTTTTACATGAGAGGAGGGAGACATGAGTTGGAACTTCTTTCAACAAAGCCTAGCACGTAATCTCCCATATTTAAAGTAGGCATATTGGTCACTGTCATATGGGACACTAAGTCAGGAGCTTTGCTACGTTCACCTATTTTCCATCCCTCCATGTAATTATTGCAATTACAGGTAATATATTAATCCATGTCAGAGTCCTCTGACAGATGTGGAGACTTTCCACATCCACCGCAAAGGTTTTGGTCTATAATTTAGGCAGTGACAGAAAAGCATCCGTACCATCTACCTTATTTTCCAGCCATTTCATGAATCTAGTTCCCTTCTTTCCCCTTATTATCTTACACATGCTTCCTCTACCACCAAAAGCAAACAAACATTTTGCTTTGAACTGAATAAAAGCCAGAAAAAGACAGTTTGTACCTTCATTTGTGAGGAGAAGGAAGAGACAGAGGTGGACAAGCCATCCAAGCATTTTTAAATAGCATCCTGGCTGGGAAATCATTATTTCTGTAGCTTCCTTCAGAGATGATGCTCTGAACTGGGTAAGACCATGCCCTATTATTGACTATTGCATTTAAATCTTCCCACAGTAGGTTCCATACATTTTCTGTTGATAAACAACAATTAAAACAAGAAAAACTGCAATTCCTGCAGATAGGATGCTCAACTTTGGAAACCTAAATTCTCCTATCCTCATTTTGGATGAAAGACAGGATGTCTGGTTTTGACATCCACTGGGCAAAGGGTTGTAAGTCTTACTGATTTTTACAAGGTTTTTTTTTGCAGTAAGATGCGATGCATAAAATGAAACTCCCTCCTCTCTCACTTCCTCCATTTTACAAAGAACCTACAGATGGTGTTTTGCAATCCATGCTGTCTCATACTGTTTGCTTTACCATGGAGTACAAGGGAAACCAGAAAAAAAATAAATAAAATAAAAAGGAGCAGCCAAAAAAAAAAAAAGAGGCTATCATTTTAACTCTGACAAGATGTTCAATCTCTCGGTTAGGGCTATTTCTCTGTTGAGCCTTTTCCCTGCTTCCTCACAGCCAGTTCAGCCACGCTCATTCCACTCTCAGGAGGAAAGCTTCCCCAGACCGTGCCAGTAAGAGGCAGGGGTCTGACCAGATTCCACAAAACACACAAGCAAGCAGGTGACGTGGGATGCAAACGGGAAATGCAGCACTCTGAAGAATTAAGAATTTCTGGCTTAGAAGAGGTACCTACCGAAAAGGTGGCCCCGTGCATTCCACAAAATATTAGGAACACCTGTCTTTTAATGCACTGCTTTTCAGTCAGGCATAAAAAGGAGGTTCTCACTAGGCCTGTTGGGCAACTGTCAGGGAAACAGAAATAGACTGCGTGTGTCCTAACCACATCCTATTCCACTATTTTGTTATTTCTCATGGCTGCAACAACCCCATTCTAAACAGACTTATAGCAATTCCTGTTTCTTCTATTAAGACAGATTGCACAGAAGCCCTGTGACTAGGTCCTGATAAGTTATAGATATGTAGGAAAGCTTGGTTTAAAGCCTGAAAAACATTTGCATACTAAGAACATAAAGAACACAAGAGGACTGAATATTTTCAGTGCTTTCACTGTCAGACTATGCAACTGCATATAGACATGAAATTGTATGCCAGTTACTTCTCACAGCCTTTTAACCCACTATCATCTGTCCAATTTCTTAGAAATAAGGTAATAGAGAGGAAATATATTGTATTAACGCAGCTAGCAAAGATGGGGAAAACAGCTTTTGGAGGTCTAAGCTCTTCATGTCTTCAAAATTTTCCTCAAAATTAATCTCTTAACAAAAAATGTCTGTAAGGATGGGAAGCACTGGCTTTAGCAATCACTTGAAGATTGGTGAGAAAAGACTACAGAGTAGGACCAGAAAGACTTGCCCATGAAGTTGGTTACTTATGTCCAGCATTTCTAGTAAAGCAAAGGGGAAACCGAAGCAAGATGGAGCACAGGCAGCCCATATCTCAACAGAATGCAGCTCAGAGCAGAAGGGTCTCAATATAGCAAGTGGACAGGTTTGAATATTGGGATTTGTTGATCAGAGCAAAAATAACAAAGGACAGCCTAGTACCTGCCTATTTTAAGAATCAGAATTTGGACTACTGTATTTGCAAATGTGGAAAAGAGGACAGTACACTTCAAACAGCAACATCTGGAAAACACATTGCTTTCTATTTCTTTCCCTTACCATACAGAAAAAACAACCCTAGCTAACTCCAGCCAGCCTTTCCCTAGTGCCTGAAGAAAAAAAGTAAGAACCAGGAAGAAAAGGGAGCTCAGAATATTTCATATGTAATTTTTTTCTTCATTTTTAAATGAACTTGAAACGCTGACTACAGCAATGCTACTACTACGCTGTATTTCAGCTCTTTGAGGTATTCTCTGTCATTACGTAATTCCAATGAATCCGTGGTCCTCTGAAGGTGTACTTGGCTTGGCCGACATTAGCTCTGGCCGTTGAGCTGCATCCTGGCTGGAGTTCACGTGTTTTTAGGGAAAGGCCTACGGCTGAATGCAAAAACCAATGGACTACACTTGCTGTTAGGTCAAGGAGCTGCAGCTGAGTTTGCCTTAGGGGTGGTGTGAAAATAGATCGTGAGGCTACACAGTGGTTGTGGTTGGCAGGAGTCTGTGGGAGAGGCAAGAGCAAGGCAGTAGCAGCCTGGGCTTTGTGTAGCACAAGGTTTGAAAAGGGCTGGGCTGCACTTATGCCAACAGAGGCACAAGCTGTGCATTAGATCTCATTTGTCGGGAATCCCTGAGCAGACACCGGGTCAGAAGCTGGACCCAGCAGCTGCCATCATTAAGGCTTATTGCTAGATACAGAAAAGGACCATCAAGTCGGCATTGCTGCTGGTTTGGGCAGGCAAGCTTTGCTGGGCTGTGGTCAGGTCTGAGAAGAGAGCTTCAGCCAGCAGAAGCCCGCAAGCCAGGTTCAGCTGGTAAGTGTAGAAAGGTCAGACTTAGGGGGCAATGCTAAACCTGGTACAGGTGAAAGGTCCTGGCTGGGGTGGCATTAGTGCTGGTGTCCAGGACACAATCTGAGTTAGCAGGTTGTGTTCCCAGGCATCAGTAAGTTCACTTTATTGCTGGGGCACTCGAGGTCAAAAGTCTAGGTTTAAGCCTGCTGCTTGGATGCCAGGTTTACTCATAGAGGAGAAAGGACAGATCTAAAAACATCACGAAAAAAGGCAGTGGAGGTGGAGGAGGATTCGCAAGGCTTAGCCAAGAAGGAAAAGGGAAGGAGGATTTAAAAAACAGACAAGTTCCAGGTTTCTGTGAGTGGGAGACAGTAAAAAAAAAAAAAAAAAAAAAAAAAAGTAACAGGGAGTTGGACAAAAGATCATGAGTTCAGCTTTGGCTAGTTGTAGAGGAAGAGATACCAGGAAATCATTAGTTTCACAGTCGTCAATTAAAACAAGGTTTTATGTAAAAGAGATTAATGTATTGCAAGAATGCCTCACTTTCTTAACCCCTTAATATGTTATTTAACAAGCTGTGATTTCTACTTTCTAGAACTGTAGACAATCCACTGCTTGAGTTATGAACTAGAGGGACTTCCTAAGGAATTAAGGGTAAACAAGAAGAAGGTAGAATGGGAGAAAGAAATCAAAAATGAAAGCTGAGTTTGAGATTTTTTTGTTCTTTGTCCTGAGTACCTGCAAACCACAGCTACAATCTGCATCTGGCCATGACCTCTGCGGCATACTTGGGTGTACTCATTTTGTGGGTTTTGTACTTCATGGTCATCTCACTGAACTTCAGTCCAGATGAGATTCAGTAAAAACCCATATATTCTTCTATCTGACCATTTTTTCAAGTGCATTAACATACCTAACTTTTATGAACCTCTGCATTTTCATACTTATTCCCAATCCCTCTGCATCTAAGCACGCATATAAAGCAGAGCACAAATATAGACTTCAGAGGAAAGCTTGAAGACAGAGTTAGAGCTAATCAGTCCCAGATACCCCACTCTGCAAGCTACCACAATGCAAATTCTTTGAAAAATACTACTACTTCCAGCTGGGCTTTCAAGTTGGTGTCAGTCTTCAAAATCAGCATGGGATCTCATCTTTCTATCAAGTGTCTTCTTCAGCCTTGGCAGGGAATCATCTCCTGAAGCAGAATGCTGACCTCTGACATACCAAAGCTTGGCATCAGTAAGATCTTCAGTTTCAAGATTCCTTACTACTATGCCTCACTCAGCAATGAGGGGTCCAATTATCCCTGAGGAAATACATATATATATACTAGAAGAATACACACAAGGCTTCTCCATGAGAAAAACTGTCTTCTAGGGATGCTTGCAGAAATTTCTAACAGACAGCAGGGTCTGTATCTCCTAGGAATTGTGAAGATCCTCGTGGATGTGTATTTCAGAACAATGACATCTTCTCCATCTCTTCCTTAACTCACCCAGAATGCTTTGTCTTAAGGCAGAGTTCTCTGCAATATGTAATATTGCTGCCTCTACTGACACTTTAAAACTTTAGGTAATAGAAACCAAAAGGGCTCATACCACGTTCAAACTTCAGCCTCTTGTACAACTGAAACTGGTCAACAGGCACCAAACAGGCAATCTGAAATGAGAAACAAGCAGAGAAATCATTAGAAACAATTAGAGACTTGAGAAAATTTAATAAGCACCCTGTTCTACTTTTCTGCTCTCTTGAGCCAGCTCTCAAATCCACCTTCTTTTTCTGCATACTTTTTACCACCACTTTTCTCCACATCTAGACTTCCTTCTCCAAAGTATAAAGTAGTTCTTGGTCTCTCCTATTTCAACCACACGGCACAGTGGTTCAACCCAAGTCCTTCTTACCATGCACAGGAAAGCCTTCTTTTGGGGTTCTGTATTCACTTCAACTTCTTTGTTTTATTTCATGTTTGTTTAATGTAATGAAGGGTGACAGCTAGCCAGCCTTGCAAACTGAAGTCTGTTGTTCATGCACAAGAATACAGTCCAAACAAATGATTGCTCATTCATGTTTCCCAGTCTTTATGGTAGGAGCCAGTTAGCTCTCGGGAACAAAAAAGCCAGTCTGGTTTCCATTTTTTATTCATGTAAAAAATGCATTTCTACTTTTTTTTTCTTTTTTTTTTCTTTTTTTTTGTTTTTGTTTTTCTGGACTAAGATGCCACTGCTATTGGAATTTGCCTTAGACATGCACAAGCCCACTGGGAGCTGAAGTTAACAAATCTAGTTGGCATAGACAATCAGGCTTTGTCAATACATTTTGGTCATTACCATAATTAAGCTAACTTAGCCTAAATGGATAAATGCTCTACTCTCCAGTCCATGTAAAATAACCAAGTATTTAAAAGTAATAACCAAACCTGCATACAGTGTAAGGAAGGCTTCAAATGAAACTTGTCAGATACTTGAGAAGCCAAATGTTTGTTGAATTCAAAATATGAGACAATTCTCTTATTTGATCCATTCATAACATTGCAGAGTGTAGATCAGTCCAGCACTGAAAAAAAATCTGTGCCTACCTAAATGACTTCTCTTTTCCTAAAAATAAACCTGGACTTATACCAATACAAAATCTGATCATTTGAAGCCATGTGAGACAACACAGAACTGACAGCTTTGAAATGAAGGTGTTCTCAACCCTCACATCCAGTACCCCACTGTGGACCTTCAAATTACTGCAAAGGCAAAATTTTGCTCTCACTGACATGGAAATTGGCCTTTGCTATCCTTCTGGTTTATGCTGCAAGGCACTCATGAGAAGAAATACAAGACAAAAAAATCAATATATATTCAGTCTCGTGCTGTAAATACCTGCGCTGTAAATGAAGATAACAAATCACTTTATTAAGATCTCAAATCAAATGAAATTAAAACTGCATTTTGAAGCAGATCTTTGGATCCATTTCTGATCTAAACCAATGTCATACAAAAAATAATGCCACTGATGTCCAGATTTAAGTGTTCGAAGGTGCTTAAAGACTTATAGTTGAAGAAAACAAAGGATTTTTCAGCTAACTGAGAAACCCTGACAAATCTTTACAGACCATACTCGTACTCTACTGAATCAGTTCTATGGTCAAAGTACTGTCCTCATTCAGCTTCTGAATTCAGGGTGTAAAGTATTTTTAATATGAAAGTACTTGCATGGAATAAACAACAGTACTTTAGTATGACTGTAACACAGAGAGCTTCCTGGAAAACTCTTCACCTGTCCATCAGAAGTTAGATGAAACACTCTTGGAAAACAAATAACAACTTAATCAAACGAGTCAAAAAGAGTGAACTTCAGCAGCTTAAGCAAAGAATGAAGCCAACCAACAGAATTACACAAAACCCACAAGACACATCATTTTAGTATTGCCCAGTCTCCCCAGGGCAACTTAAAATCTAAATAGAGTTCTGAAAACAAAGAGAGTCATCTGCCTTTCTCTAGCTGGGTGAGCATTGGCAACTACTTTAAATTTTACTTCATTATGACTAAATTAAAACAGTGAGTCTCAATGCTGTAAGGGTAAGAGCCACGTGAGTGAATTGTGTCGTTGTCTGAGGCCTTTTTGTGCTTGCTCTGGCTTTTAACAAACCGTTTTTCAAGAGCAGCCCTATAGAGCCCAGAATTTCCCATGTATTAAAAATCGGCCTTTTTGATGACAGTGGGAGCAGAGTTAGGAGTTTTATCGCAGATTTTAATAGGCAGCAGAGTCAGTGCTGAAAGCATCCCTTTCTTCTATTGAAAACCCGACCTCACCATGCCAGCCTTCCCCACTGGCTTCCTCCAGCCCTGCTCTTCCTTCTATACGGCCTCTTCGCAGCCCAGGTCCGGCTCCCTGCATGCAGCTCCAGGCACACACAGCCCATCCTTTCTGCCGCTAATCTCATTTACGCTCAATGGTAAAGACAGCTTTTGGACAGCACGGTTGGGCAATTAGGTGCTTATCTCCTCCTACCTGGCATCAGAGTCTAAATGCTCATCTCCACGCAACTTTTTCAGCCCCATCTGGGAGCCCATCCCAAATACCCCTGTCCTGCCCGACTGCACACACCCATGGGCTCGGCACAGGATGGAGACCTGGGGAGGAAGTGAACTGGCAACATGGCAGGTGGCAAAGGGCCAAAGGAAAAAAGAGCACGAGCACGCCAGAAAGCAAGACATTCCTTACTGTAGGCTAAGAAATTACTCAATTATTCAATGCAACAAGAAATTCTACTGGACAAGTTTTAGGTGTTTTTTTGTTTGACTGTTTTATAAAAAAACACTGGGTTAAGGTTACAATTAAACCTCTGAACAAAATTAGAATCTAAGACTCTCCTCTCATGAAAAGACATTGATTTGAGACTTATCAGACTGGTAGAGGTTGAAATAAGTTTTCTGGTTTTCTATGCATCACAGGCAACTTCTGCCTTTAAAGTACTCTTGTCATAGAGCATACGAATACTGGCAGGTCTCACTAAGAACAGCAACTTTCACCTGAAGTAAAAAAATCCATAGGGAAAAAAAAAAAAAAAAAGGCAAAATTTTGAAAGCTTGCTACCACAAAAGGCTCCAGCTGGACCCTTGCCAAGTGTCCCAAAAGATTGCCCACTATGGTACAATAACCGGGGGTGCTATTGCCATGCGAGACAAAAGAGCAAAGGAAGGAAAATGAGAGTTGGAAATAATTGAGTTCAGTTTACACAGGGGCAGACTGTTCCTTGTAACTTGGGCAGTGCAGTAACCAGGAGCCAAGGAAGAACAACTCCCCTGTTTTTAAACACTGGCTTCCACAGTGGAAAGGGAAAATCACCACTCCACCTATTCTCAGGCTTTCAAAGGAGATGCAAGGAGGCAATCAAGAGAACTGAATAGGCCTTACTTCCTTTCACACCCATGTGAATCAAGTCTTGATACTGCCTGGAGAGGAAAGTTCATCAGGACAAGTCCTTCTCCCTTTCTCTCTTTAGCAGACACACAGCAAGCAGGGATCCTGCACTGGCAGCACCAACAGCAAAGGGTTGCACTGCCTGGCTCTGCTGAAGTCCCACTCACAGAGGCAGCGTCTGATTTTGCAAGTAGTGTAAAGCAGTTTTAACTTGGGCTGTGGTTTGTTATGCTCAGTAGTTTAATCATGAAACATTAACCTATTAGTTTTCTCTATCAAGGAGCTCTTCCCTTATTTAATGACACACACACAAGATTCACATTTATTTCCCTCAGATTTAAGAACAAGTAAATAACAAGAACTTTTTTAATTTTGACCCTGAAAAAAGTAGGTTGGCCTGCAATGTTTTACCACCTTCCTCCCCATTTTACCATTTCAATAGCCCCTAGCAAAATGTAAACCAATTTTCAAATTAAAAATAAAGCCTGTATTTTAAAACAACTCCCAGTGGGATTTTTGCTCAGCTATGTATGGAATACAACACAGTAAAGATTCAAAGATCTGGGTCACTGTCCTATTTCATCAGCTCTTTGTGAAGTGTCGACAACCCTCTGCCAGGTTAGCACAGGCATAGATCAGGTATTTACAGACGGAGGGGCAATAAGCAAAAACCACACTGAGTGCAAAGGGAAACTTCTTGCTGAACTCATAAGGCAAAAGGAAAGCCCAAATGATGCTCTCTCCTAGTGCTCCCTGCACAACTGTAATTCAAATCAGATTACATACATCACTGTGCCTCATTGGCATCAACTTTACAAGCTTCAGAACAATGCAGACATCAGGAACAGCACAGCACAACCCACTAGAAATCATACAAGCAAGTACTTCATTGGAAGTCCTTAAATGCACTTGAGACTTACCCTGATTCACACTGGTGATTGCATTTGCACCACGTAAAACCATTTCAAATCATAATAAATTACCCTCTGTTTAGGTTAGGGATATTAACTGTTCCAATTAAATCAATGGAGCAAATCCCCAAGAGAGACAGGGATATTCTAGGCGGGAGAAGTCTGCACAGTTGAAGAGATCTGCATTAGCATAAGATGTTCCTTCTACCTTCTGCTTCCAGGAACAAATCCAAAGCATTTTTGTTTATTGGACTATTAAGAGTGCGAAAGGACAAACATCTTGTTTAACGAGATGGCTTTTAAACTTTCCTTTTTTGTGTAACCAGCTATTTGAAACAGAGCCTGTAGCCAAAACCATTGCGTTCTCACCACTAACATCCATTTATTTCTGCTTTAAAACAAGCTACACTTAAAGCAGCTGATATATTGATGTAACAGGTCAAGATATGATCTAGGCTTAGACTTGATTTCAAGCTCTGTAATGGAACAGTTCCTTCTATTCAAGTGCACTGTTTGTCAAAACCAAAAACAGCCAGGGAAAGTACAATTTTCTAGTTCAAATTACCTACGCAAATTTTTCTAAGAATAAAAAACCTGTAACATTTTCTTCTGAGGTCCAGAGAGACACAATGTTCTAGTTCACCAGAAGTTAAGCCTTAACTCCCAACATCTCCTACACTCTGTGAATAAGTAGTTTACTCCCCAAACACCGATGAAATATTTAGCTGCTTTAGAGACACATGCCTACCATTCAGACTTGTTAATTTCTTCATGACAAATATAGGAAGAAATTCTATCACACGTTTACAATGTTAACCTGAGTTTTTGCCCTCTCCACTGCCAAAAGCAACACAAGAAGCACATGGGTCAGAATTTAGTCCAGAGCAGTGAAAAGGCTCTAATAATTTAGTACCAAACAACAGTAACACTGAGGAATTTTACTGAGAAGATAAAACATACTTTATTCACAGAGAAGACAAATAGGTCATTGGTAAGTACTGAAGAAATGTTACACACCTTGAATAAAGACCTTGACAGAGGGAAGTAGATGAACTTTCATAAATATTACGTGTTCTAGGTTACTTATAAACTGTAGTATTAATTGTTCAGGTTTCTTATTGAACAAGACCCAATCCAAAATGCACTGAAGTCAATGGAAAGGCTTTTCTTCACTTCAAATTATGTCTAAGTTCACCTTATCTCCCTTGTGCAGGCTAGGGCAAAAGGCATTTAAAAAGCAAACAAGGCAACTGTGTTAGCTAACGTAATTAGACTCAATTTAGCCCAAAGTAGAGGAACCTATTTAACACCACATTCATGAGAAAGACAGTTTGAACTGCTGTTTTTTTTCTCCAAACTCCAACAGTGCCTGCTAAACATTAGTTACAGCAGGGTCTGAAATGGATGTGACCTGAAGAATACACTTTTTCAAACCCCTGGGAGAAACACAGGGGAGAAAAAAGGACCAATGTATTTTTCCCCCCAGGAGAGGTAACACATAATTTTCAGAAAATAAATAAATAAAATAAAATAAAATAAAATAAAATAAAATAAAATAAAATAAAATAAAATAAA
>NC_048894.1:51673114-51681956 GCF_011077185.1 Oxyura jamaicensis
AAATAAAATAAAATAAAATAAAATAAAATAAAATAAAATAAAATAAAGTCTACATGCATATATTCACATATTTTATTGAATGTTTACTGGAAGATAAACTTTTAAATGCACAATAAATTTAAGTTATATGTTACTGAATGGCTGAGAAAGTGTTGCCAGAGGTATGACATTTCTCATGGCACTGTTGTGGTGAGGAACATTTTCCTGCCGGAGGCCAGAGAGCAATCAACCAGCCCTTCCAGAGGTGAGGAGGCTGATGTTTCCACACCTGGAGTTTCTGAGTGTGTAATGAATAAATTGTAAGGCTAAATAGTACTTCCATGCCAAACAATAGCCATATGTAACAATATTCTCTCCCATCTGAATAAGGTTCTATTTTTTGAACAGTAGCTTTTAAAGGCCACATTTCCACATAGAACAGCCTTTACAGAAAACAAAAGAAAAAAAGAATACAGAGTGCTCATACATAATTTGTGGTTTACATACTAATCTTACAGATTATTAATAGAGACAGTCTATTAATTCTATTGTTCGTGTTATATTTTGTTTTCCCTTTTTTTTCATTAAAAAAATAAGTATTTGGTAAAATACATAAGCAGTTCCTTTAATGAGGTTGGGAGCTTGTTTGCTTTTCAAGCAGAGGGTTGTGTTTCAAGTGCATCACCAAGAGGAAGTGTCAGAATATTCATTCATCCACCAGACACTAATGCACATCTTGGGCTGTTTAGTCATTCTGCCTTTAGCCCCAAAAAGCACACAAGGATTAACTTAATGGTCCATTAATACATGCCCTCAAGTGCCCTTCTGCTTACTAATGGGAAATACATCCTTACAGTTCCTATAGCAAATATAGTTCCTAATTTAACAGTGCAGAATTCTTCCTACCATTTGCTAATTTTCTTTTAAAACAGCATTTTCAATAAATGTTATTTGTCTTCAGTCTGGTGCTACAGGTGAGAGGGACAACACTACACCTTCTCAGCATCTATGCAGAAGAAAGGAGGACGGGAAACAGCTAACTTCTTTCCACAACGGCTGGATTCAGCCAAAGAAAAGCTCCACCATGTGCCAGCACAGCATAAAAACAGTAATAAGGATAAGAATAATTGGAACTCCCAGACCTTGATTCAGCTAAGCACTGTGTCTCAAATTCACGCTGGAGAGGAGATCATGCTTTTGGGGGGGAGAAATGTAATTCTTGGTAACTCTCCACTGTGAGAAGGTGTTTCTGTCTGCTTTTCCTTATGCAAGCAGAGCCACTGCAACTCAGCTGCACTCCATCCCTGGTTAGAGGTGATCCCCTTGATGTGTGCCATCTTCCCAGCCCCGTGGCAGAGCAGAGAGGAGGCGTACAGCTGCCAGTGTCAATTGAACAAATGAGGACCTTCATTTTCAGTCAAAACTTTTGCCTCCCAATGGGTCTAACTCTCACATGGCTGCTTGGAGGAAAATCCCATTCCATAATGAATGGAATTGAGTTTACTCCTTAATACAGAGTTAATATTGAGTTTACTCCTTTCTCTCCAGCAGAAAATAACCACGCACACAAAAAAAATGTGAGAAAGAGCATGATTGCATTTGAATACAATTATACACCTCTAGCACAGCTATGTCATCTGTATAAACAGGGAACCCAGAAGATAAATAAATAAACTGCTTTTCTTTAGTTCTGGATGGAGGTCTGATTCTCTTTGACATTGTTCCTGCACACAAATGCAGAGAGAATGCACTGAATGAGCCCAAATAATTTAGCCACCTTTTTTTTTTTTTCTCTGCTTGCATTCCCATGCCCAGCAGTGGCTCACCTGGCTCACAAAGCGAGCAAGCAAGCAAGAATAGCTGCAGGGTGAAATCAGATTTGCCCACGTTTTTCCATGGCTTTCTAGATGTGCAGAATAGCTGGCATGCGTAAAGGTTCCAGCCACGCTGCCAGCAGCTCCTCCCCATGTCATGGGTTTGGCGCTAAGCCCAATTCAGAAACTTTACACCCGCCCTGGGTCAGCCTGGAGGCTGTTGGAGCTCTGCTGGGAGGCCACCAGGCAGCCTGGTGGGGGCCACTGACAGCCCCCTTGAACCCTTTTGCCCCAGGCCACTGCCTGGAGGAGGTCTAGGAGCTACATTTTCCCTCTGATTTCTCTGCCTCCAACTTTCAAATTGAACCTTCATGTTACTTTTGGGGATTGTGCATGTGCCAGATGTGCAAACAGCTGTGCCCAAACCTTGTTTAGCTTCTGAGTTCTCAATCTCTCCCATCTCTGCCCTGGGAACTAAGCCACTTTTCTCTTAAGACCTACTTCCACCCAGTGCTGTGCAGATACCTCTCTTTGAATACAATTGAACAGTCTTGCATGTTTATACGGGCTGCAAATTGGCTGTTGCAGCCCAATATGAACATGGAGGAAGAAGTTCTGGCTTTGCAGACAATCAGTTTGCGTTCTCACTCTTGGGTTTAAAGAGGTGCTGGAATTTCAGTGTTTATAGTCATATCAAATCTGTTTTAATTGACAGCACTAAGGGAGGCTCAGCAATTCTAGGTTACAAGGTGTTCTGGTTAAGTCACCTGCACGGGTAATTCAGAAGTTGTCTGGATGCCAAGTAAGCCCTTCCTCAAGGCACAGAGAAGGAAAAAAGGAGCAAAACCCTTGAAAAACATCTGCTTGTTTCTAGTTCCTCTTGTCAGTCAGGCTTCCTGCCAAAAACTCATTAAAGGTAATTAAAGGGAGGAAAAAGTACATGATCATATTTATTATGTAGATGAAGAAAAGTACTTGGGGGGGTTTATGTTAAGAAAGAGGAAGAAAGAAGTGTTGATACCTCTGCTTCTTGTAGGGTCCCATGGTTCAAGCATACCATGTCTGGACAAGTGATAGGAGATCCACAACCTTCTTGAATTGCCAGCTGCATGTACTGTTTCAGGCACTAGGAAGAAGAAAATAAAAAAAAGTTACAGCCCACATGTTGGGAACACACAGATGTTGGAGATACTACACAGCTACCACCTCCACTGCCTTAATTGGCTGTCCTGAAGCTTCAGCACACAGAAAACATCAATTATTACAAGCGTGAATGTTACAAGTCATTACATTGGAAAGAATGCAACAAAGAACAATTAATTATGCATGACTTCATCTGCCAAGCATTGTGTTTACCCAAGTCAGCAAGTCAGACCCTTCAGTGCTAACAGCCCCTATGCTCTGCTCAACTGGGTTGAGTAGATTATGGGGGGGTGGGGGGGGAACTTCATCCTAATTAAACAGGCTTCTTTCTTTTGTCTTTCCTCCTGCATTCTTAATTCAGACTCTCAGCCAGCAGTCCCCATTGCAGGAGACCTCATTTACAAGAAGGAGGCTACTGTTCTCAGCTCCATAAAAGGGGGAGGGCTAGGAGGTTAGAGGAGGTTATAATCTGTCCTACAAGATGTGCAGCTATCAGGTCTCTCCTCCCTCTCAAGGCCCCAGGTAATTTCCATGATTTACCTTGATTTATCATCAGCCTCTAAGCTATTGAGCAAGAGTTCAAGGTCCATTTCCAGCATGGAAACCTTCTGACGAATGTTTCCGAATTGTTTCATCACACAAAAATGGCAGGCCTCTCCTCTCCAAAAAAACAAGCCCTCTGCTCCCCCTCACATTTTATTTAGCATGCCAGTTTCAAATGTATCCGGCTTGGATTTCAGGGATCCACAGCTCTTTCGTCTATTTAACACTTATTATAGAGCCTTCAGTAAAGTCGTGAAATAAAACTGGGGCAATGGACTGAAGAGCACTGTTCTAATTTTATCTCCAAAGTACACAGGCAAGTAAGTGAACTCACTTCTAAATAAATAAAGCAACCTTCTCCTTGAAAACACTCAAAAAGCATACAGTAAATTGCAAATCACTCTAAAAAGTAAAAAGTAACAAGACATGGATTTCTGGCAGATTTTGCTATCAGCTTGCATAGTTTACTGTAAAAGAAAAACACCATATTTTATGAGCAGCAGGACTAAGGAAGCTTTGTTCTCAGCAGCTTTGTATTACATGCCCATCTAGTAAACCTGTCCTCCTCCTCAGTGCTGCTGGCTGCTTCTCCGGATGCCCCCATTCCCCTCCTCCTCCCTGCTCCCAGCCCCAAAGGCCAGCAGCAGCACTGGGTGCCTCTGAGGACAGCTACGAGGTTAAACACTACCTGCCCATCCCTCGTTAGGGCATCTAATTTGGGTTTCCCTTGCTAAACACCTGTCAGTTTTCAAGAAGTATGTCCAAGTGTAAGGTCCCCAAGACCTCTGCCTCTCTGCCAACCTTAGGAACAGGCGCTGAGTCCAGAAGCCACCAAGTGGAATATGGTGAAATCAGAGCGTAAAGTCCCAGGACTCTTCACAAAGTGCTTTTCCAGTATTTATGGGTATTTAACATTCAAGTCCGCAATAGTTTGGACTGTTCTGAGAATGCTTTGCGTAACGGGCTCCAATTAAAGAAATTTCCTCATTTGTATTTTTATTGGAAAGCTGGTATCCTCTTAAATGTCAGGCTACCTAGGAGTTCAAAAAAGAGAACCGAGGTTTCCTCTTTATTCTGTCCCTCCACTGAAATCTCCCTGTCCACACCTTCTTGGTTAATTCGGATGGACTACACACTTCAAGCAAGTAGAAGCAGATTAACTTAGTGGCATTTTAAACGAATTTACATTTGATTTATAAATGTCTGAATAGTATTCATTTAGAGGAATAGAGGGATATAACCTACTGGTAAGCTTTAAATATCGAGCACATTAAGCACTAAATGGATTCAGATCCAGCACACGTTCCTGTAAGAAAGCGGCAGAGCAGTCTGTAAGGAAGAGGTGGTACACAAGCAGTATGGGGGAGGTGAAGCAGATATTCACAGGTCAAGGGGGGGAAAGAAATCAGTAATTGAAGATGCTATGAACCACCTACGTAGCAACAGCCCAGATTCACCCAGGAGCTACTCTTTTGTTATTCAAACAGCAGACTCAGTGCCTTCTCCCATCCACTTGTCCACCCTCCCTGAAGGAATCCAGGCACAGTGCTTACAAACACTCAGTGTAACCACCAGACCAGTGACCCCAGTATAACACGCAGCTCCACCACAGAGCAGTAAGCAGAAAACCAGCCACAACCACGGCAGTGGTAAAAAAGTGTCCACAGATCCCAGGGCAGCTCCCAGCCCCGCTGCTGATGCGGATGGAGACCATGGGTGCCCACACCCTTCAGATCATACAGGAGGAGGAACGGGGCACCAGGCATCGACTCCCGACACAGCTTCCCTCCCTGGTTTGTGCCTGTGCTCTCTACCATGAGTGATGCTCAGCCCTCCGAGTCCTGTCCCCAAAGCCTGCATGCACTGCAATGTGCAACATTTGAGGAAGGGGGAAAGCTCCCCTCCTACCAAAAACTTTCATCTGCCTTAGTTCATCAGCAAACATGGGAGAACAACCTTTTACTTTCACTGAGATCCTGGCTTCTGTCTCCTCTGTGGTGCTGCCTGATACTTAGTAATTTGTTTTGACAGCGTGGTACAGAGGATTTGTATGCTGCGGGCAGCTCAGGTCAGCCAGTTACAGAATGAGGACAAAGCCTGAGAAGTTCCTGCAGGCCTAGCAGCAGCCCAGAGGCTTGTTCTTAATTTAGACTTCCAGGACAGAAGCTCAGAGTGCTGGCAATTGCCCTCCCCTGCCACGATGGGCAGGAAGCGCTTAAGGAGCTCTCATCCACAGCACTGATTTTGATTTCAGCTTTTATATGCACTCGTTGAACCATTAGGGATACCAAGGCAGGAGAGCAGAGATTGCTGAGGATTATTAATGCATCTGGATTCTCCTTCTCTTCGCTCACCACCTGATCATGGGTGAGGACAGCAAGCTGAGCCTTCCTGTGATACCTTTATAGGGCACTGTGCTTTTAGGGGGTGACCTGGGGAGATTTTGTAACAGGTTTGTGCAGTGCCACAGATCTTCGAATGCTTCACCGCAAACCTCCATGTTAAACAGCTTTTATAGTTATTAAACATTTTGCCTTGATTTTCTGAGCTTGGAGAATGTGTTCTGCGTGCAATTCAAGAAAGTGATAGAAGGATGTAAAGGAAGCATTCACATTAATCACTGAAGGATTAAGCTTTTTACCTAAGTCTGTACATGAATGAAGATGTGAACCTTTTCCCTCTTTCACAAGTTAGCAGCAAAGAAGAGATTGTGGAAAATTACTAAAATTTTCAAATACCCTTCCACGTTAACAGCAAGACTGTTTTTAAAGAAGTTTTACTATTATTTACAGCTCAGCAACTAATTTAGCTACTTCCTTGAAAAGTGGCAAATAAAAGTATCTCAAAAGATGTAAAAGCTGCAAATGTGACAAAAAGATGATTCACTGTTTATACAACGCATCATGATTCATTTTCTCAGCAGTATGTTCTCCTACACTATGAAGAATTCATTACATAGACATAAAATGTTAAGAGTTTTTTTTTTTTTTCCCTATGGTTTTTGTCTACAAAAATCAGAAATATCCCACTAAGGGAAAAGGGTATTTATTTATTACACATGCTATTTAGTCACTCTGCAAAATGAAGGTAAGATCAAGATATTCAGCATTCTGTGACACCAGAGTTCCTTGAAAGGATCTTAACCTTGACACCCAATAAACCACCAGGATGTGACACCCACGGGCTGCACGCCCCCTCCAATTTCCCACAGTGCGGTGATCTACAAGCATGGGGAGCAGTCAGTGGCCAGAGAAGCTGAACCACAGGACTTGTGGCTTTCAGTGGCAGTCATACCACAGGCTTGCTCTCCAGAGTCACCAGCAGTGCCCTTCCTAGCAGCAAGCAAGGTTTCCACAAACGCCTCTCCTGGTCGAGGCAGAACGCCTCTCCTGGTCGAAGGCAACAGACTAAAAACCCTCTGAGGTGATGCTCAATACATTTGAATCCTGCTGCCTACAAATGAAATCAGAAGATTAGCTCCCCTATGTCTGCTCCTCAAATAAATGGTAGAAGCCAACCAAGGGAATTTTAACTCCCATACCTGCAAATGAACCCTGATCGCTTTACATTCATCTTAACTGAGATTCTGCCCACTGAGCAGCTATACCACGTAGATACTTGTGTTCTGGAAGGCATTGGGTAATCCTGATGCAACCAAGGAAGAGGGACCGGTTACAATGTGGAAATATTAGGAAGAACTTCTTTACTGAACAGGTTGTTAGTCACTGGAATAGGCTGCCCAGGGAAGTGGTGGAGTCACCATCCCTGGAGGTCTTTAAAAGACGTTTAGATGTAGAGCTTAGGGATATGGTTTAGTGGAGGACTTGTTAGTGTTAGGTCAGAGGTTGGACTCAGTGATCTTGGAGGTCTCTTCCAACCTAGACTATTCTGTGATTCTGTGTAATACTACTCCACTAGTAAAAATCAGTACACCTAACAGAAGGTTTTGGTGCCAATCTAATATTGACAAACAACTTTTGCTCCTGCTGGACTACTGTCAACTTCAGTGAAAATAGTACTACAAATATTTTTTCTTCTACCTGAGATTCAAAATGCATAATGAGACTTTTTTTTTTCAAATAGTTTGCTTTCTAGGCATTTGGGGGCAATAATTTGTTTTTCACAATAAGATGCTTTTGTCTTTCAAGCCATCACCCTCTGCCATTTAACAAAATAAGACAAGTGTCTATTTACCTACTTCAAAAAATGCTACTTGTGAGTATCTAGTAAGTTAAGGCATGTAAAGTATTCAGATTGTATTCTCATAGTACTTGCAATATATATGCATTTATTTTTATTTTACAGGGCTTGTAAAAGAGATTACGATTTAGGCAAATATTTACATATGCCCAAGTACACATTCCTCTCCCGGAGCTAATGTTTGTTGAAAGTCTAAGTTGAAACGTGAAAGAAGACTATTTTAAAAAAGCACTGAAAATCCCAACACAGCAATGCACAAATGAATGACAAATCCTTTTTCAGTAATAAACACTTCCTGTACTTTTCAAGAGTGTTTGCTATGGTCACCTGTGAACTCCAGGAACAGAAAATTCTGTTCAGACTACTCACAGATTCTCCATTTCAACACATCTTGTGCATAGTTCAACCTCTTTCTTTCTTTCTTTCTTTCTTTTCCCAAATCGTACTGTATGGCAGGGATTTTTAATATGCTGACCAAAAAAAAAAGTAAGTCTGTTTGGCAATGTCTTTAAACTGCAGAAGGACCATGACAGTTCTGCATTTTAACTTAAGAATGAGTTCAAAGTATAATTTCAGTACTATGTTGATAGGTAATGATGTAACAAAGGCATTATATCCTTCTCCCAGGCAAATCTAATGCTTCTGTTCAAAGGCATTTTCAGGTCATCTCTATACCAGAGACAAAAGCAGGATCCCGGATGATAGTCTTGGGGTATCCCTGATGGCAGCACTGAAAGAGGTCACCTAACCATTGTGAGACAATGCTGACATGAGATGCCTGCTCCATGCTGACAGGAGCCACGACTGCCAGGCTAAGGTCAAGGCCAGGAGGTCGACCTGGGAAATGCCCCTGATAACAAGGGATGTCCTTGACGTGCAGCTGGACACCTGAGAATTGGAGACATCCTGAAGGATGGAAAAAAACAAGTATAAAATACAAAATATGTAACAGTGACCTGAAGGGATTGCTGAAATGGCTCAGTTGTTGTATCAGCCTTGTGTGATAAGAAGATTCAGCTCTATCCACAAATTCCAGGCTGAAGAAGGATCATGGTGCCCAAAGTAGAACTTAAATAAGGTAGCTGAGTTTGTAAAAGATAAAAAGTGGTGACATAGGGTGACATCACCAGGGTCTTGGGGTGCCCCTGATGCCAGCACTGACT
>NC_048894.1:51686956-51822886 GCF_011077185.1 Oxyura jamaicensis
GTTCCCGAGTGAGACTTGTGGATGAGAAGTCATTTGGGGGATGGGAATTACACCAATAAAACATGTACTTGTATTGCCTGATCTGTATTTTAACTGCTGTGTACCAGATGCAGTGATAAATGAATTTTCCTTCAAATGGTTACAAGATCAGACCACACAAAAGCCTTAATGAGGAAGACGCTTGAAACAAAGTGAAGAAAATCCCTTTTAGTCTCAAATGGCAAATTGTGGCTGAGTAGAAGGGAAAGAGAAATATGACTAACAAGCACCTAATTTTGTTATGACCAAGTGAAAATATCAACAAGGAAAGACGACAGTGGACTAGAATATAAAGGCCTCTTGCTGCTCCACAAGCCAGGATTATTAGGGGATCTTTCAAATAAGCCTGAGGAATCTGCTGTAGTCAGCCTTGTCTCAACAAATCTACAGCCAATGGTGCTAGGCTCTGCTCAAGTGCACAGTCTAAAACCAATTTACACATGGCCCTCCCCTTGATGGACACCTTTCAGAAAAGTCAGGGTAGGTTCCCCATAATCTTTGCCATCAAACGGCACTACAAAACTAAAAATGACCAGAAATGCATATGAAATGTTTTGAAACCCTCTAAATTACTATAAAATTAGTACGTGTTCAGTACCGATGTTAGCAGGCGTGGGAATTTTCTTTTTTATAACTTTAAAACAAAGCTATTCTGCAACATTTCAAATGTCAAGCTGAGGGGAAAAATCTGAAATGTCAAAATTTGACAGGTTTCTACCTGTGGGTGGAAACAGGAAACCATCTGAGGTGAGCTTACATAAAGTAAGTGGGGCATCACAGCACAAGGGCTATTTAGGAAAAGGAGAACACAGTGTTCTGGTGCAGCCGCAAGCACATACAGATGTCTCTTAGGATGGAGAAAAGAGGTGGAAGAGAGGATCAAGAAATCTCCTGAAAATTAGCACAAAGAAACAGAAGAGAGATTAAAACCCAGAGCTTGCTAGACAAAGGCAAATCCAAAATTTCCCTTACTCGTAAGTTTTACTAGGTAGTCTTTCACTGTCGTATTTGTGCATATTTGCTTCATTTCGCAGACATCCCACGCTCTTTGTCATCTGCCTCCCTCTTGTCTTTGATGTGTTCAATCTCCTCCTGAGGTTTTTCTTCAAATGTTTTTTGCTGATGCTGATCCTCCACATCAGTTTGTCTACAGTCCTCCAACTTTACCCTGCACAAGCAGCCAGAGACTGTGCAGTACTAAGGACAAAATGTCAACATTTGGCCACCCGAAGAAGGAAGTAGGGCAGCACACAGCTGCTCCTAAAAGGCACAAGGAAAGCAGAGGAGCCTTAGAGCGTCTTGCTGGCCAAGCACAACAGAGAAAGTCCTGTTTCTGTGGAAGGGTTTTCCCTTCCGCTCTAGCGAAAATGGCTGGCTGCAGCACGCAAGCTCCTCTTTGAGAGGCTGCAGCTTCCTCACCAGGCAGGCAAGAGCTGCCCAGGGCACTAAGCTGTCAACAGTGGGGGAAAAAAAGCCTTTTTGCCCATGCCTAGAGCCCTGGCCTTGCTGTCACACATAGCTACAGCAGCAAATCTTGTTCTCCCGAACACCACGGGATCACCTTCGACTTGTAGAATACTTAAGGCAGAAGCTACCTGTGCTTCTATTCAGCGTTGCACGTTGACTTCTCCTTTTAAGGTTGCAGGAAGTTTAATCTTAGACTGTATTCTGTGGACCAAAATAACAAACAGGTGATCATCATGGTGTTTGTTTTGTATGTTTTGTAACTCAGTTACCTCACACACTTCTCAGAAATACAAGACCTAACAAAGAATTTGCTTGGGGAAAAAAAAAAGGGTGATTCATGCTGGTCCTGCATAAACATGTGCTGACAACACAGGAGCAAATACATAAAAGTATCTTTTGTGTTCAGAGTTTGTTGTATGTTGTTTTTTGCATCTCAAACCCTATTCTAGTAAATAACATGTAAGATGGATAAAAGCTGCTGCTTGACGTAAATATAGCGATGCTATAGTGAGTGATTGCTCACCTGGCTCACGTCAGGAGCCTGAAATGCTCAGAAAGATTGGTGGAAAGAGCAAAGGCAAAGCCAAGCAGAACTGTTGTGGGGGAAAAAGCCGACACCAGCATGCTCACACATTTGAAGAACCCCCCCAAAACCACGTTCTCCTTAACAGCAATGTTGTTAACAGTAAGTGACCCACCAGAGCACTCCTGATGTTTGCCCAAGCAAGGCAAAAATATATTTTTTTAAGTGTATTAATCAGGGTATAATAAATATTAGTTTACTTTGGACTCAGAGAGAAGTGCACTAAAATACTGTATTTCTTAACACTCTGATGGCTTAGCCAGACAAGGAGTATAATCATTTTATGTACATATATGAGCTGTGTGACCACCAAAGGGGCAAAGACCTGTGTAGATGCATGTGTGTGGCATCCAAGGACAAAGAGGCTGCAAGACAAGGCAACCACATTGTATTGCAGATAAGAAGGACATCCTGCCAAATATGCAAGAAGGATGGCTGGAGAGATGAAATAAAACAAGATAAACAGTATGGGGAACAGATGAGACACCCCCTACCCCCCTTTTCTGAATGGGACAAGTAGCATAAAACCATGTGGTACAAGCAATACATATTGTTGAATATATACATATGTATTTTCATTTATAATATTATACACCACTGCAAGCATTTTATGGATATAGGAAGTGACAAGAGTTACAAAGAACAGTCAACAGAAGTTTTGCAGAGAAAATATACCTCACCATTTCCCTGCCCAGTCCTCTTTAGAGATCAGTCTTTCATTCAAAACTAGTATTAAAAAAACACAGCGAACCCAAGCCATGATGTGCATTATAGCTGTTTCTAAATTCTTGGGATATGTAAATGTGTGCTTCATCTCACATTTCAGTGGAGTCTTATGCCAACTGCAACAAATATGGAGAAATACAAGGTTGATGACTCCTCAGACCTGATTGGGCTACCAAATAAGACATCACGTGTGTTCCACAAGGCTATCTGCTTTTCCTTCTCTGAACAGAGTAAAACTGGTTATAGCTATTTGAAAAGCTCCTGCCTTAATAGCAACTTTCCACCAAAATTCAAGCATACCCCTTCTTAAGCAGAGTTTTCTTACTTTAGCTAGAACACATCTTTTGTGAAATATGTGAGTATCTAAGCTGAAAACATAGCTGTATACAACTTGAATGAAAAGGAGGTATGATCTCCCCCTGCAGATGTCTAAACAGTAACAATTTCCAATTATTTCCACAGTTAAAAATGCAGTAGTGAAAAAGTTATAGACAGAGAAGCATCATTACAGCTAGCAAAAAAAAAAGGCCTCACACATGTAATAGAACAAAAAGTTAACCAAATCAGTGGCTTCAACTTAGAGCATACTATGCCCATGTCAAGTCCTTTTCTATTAAATTTCAATTTCAGTACTAGTCTTGAATCTATAGAATTAACCTTAGTGATAAAAGATAAGAATAAGCTATACAGGCCGAAAGCATTGCTAGCTCAAAAACTAATATGGGCTTGATGCCATAGCTCAAGGTTGCCATTCTCACTGCAATCTCTGTCTTAAAGGCAGCATGAAGGTATCTAAAAGCCTTGTCATGGGTGGAAAGGAAAGTTATGGCATTGCATACCAGAGCAGCTACAGCAGGTTCTGCCCTGAGCAATGC
Source organism: Oxyura jamaicensis (assembly GCF_011077185.1). Taxonomy (NCBI): domain Eukaryota; kingdom Metazoa; phylum Chordata; class Aves; order Anseriformes; family Anatidae; genus Oxyura; species Oxyura jamaicensis. Next base: position 51,690,647 of record NC_048894.1, read on the forward strand.
CTGGTGCAAGCCCCGGCACTGAGGCACTCTGTGTCGAGGTGATTCTGCTACTGCTCTTTGGAGGCTGCCTAAAGGTATCGGTGCAACTTAGCTTCCCAGTAACTGCTCTGGGTTGAAGATGGAAAAGCATTTAGGTAGGTTAAAAGTTTGCAGACCCCCCTTTGTCACAGGATGTAAGATATACATTTGTGTTGCATCAGCACAGAAGTGTATTGGGAGGGTGCTCAGACACAGATTACCATTCAAGACCTGTGCTACAGGTATCAACCAACCTTCCTCTGTCACATATCTCACCTTTCAAATAAGTGCTTTATAACTCCCTTTCTCTTTATAACCACCACAAAATGTCTCAGTGCTTTTTGAGACCCTTGATCTCAAGAGAGTAGCCTTCCTGTGCCCACGCCACAGCAGCAGTAGGTAGAACTGAACTTTGTCGTGGGCACAGAGGGACCCCAGGGAGCAAAGACATGTCAAAAGCTGTGCTGCTGCCAGCCCCACTCATATTTGTTTCCATCTCAGCACACGTGGTGAGCAACAGGAAAGGGAGCAGGAAAGCACAGAGCACTCTGCAGGCAGTGACTCAGCCCCTGTCCAACTTTTCCACACTGGCAGCCACAGAAATAAGGAGACAGCAGCCTCTCCTCACAGACAGCCTGGTCACAAAGGAGCTGTTCCTTTCCTTACCTGCCCCGACCATAAAAGACGGAGGTAAGCAGACAACAACAGCCAAAGGGTAAACACAGAGTATAAGCACAACCGAGGCATATTAGGCACACTGCAATAACTAGAGTTGAAAGACTTCTCACAGCTGCATTCAGTACTCACCCAAGGCTGTCTCTAGCCTTAGAAAAAGGCAGCAAAGTCTGCACAGATGCAAAGCAACTGTGACTGCACTTTCCAATTTTTTGCAATGGCACTAGAGAGCCAAGCTCAGAGCAGGTGCTTGTCATGCTGCTGGCCAGGTAAGGGCTGTATGTATGGGGTGGGGGATGCAGCAACCACAAGGGACAGGTGGGGACCACAACCACATACAGCCATCACTGAACTCTCCCTTTAGCCAGGGCCCTGATGGATTGGAGAGCACAGCTCTGCCCGGCAGTCCTCAGCAGTCCTCCCTTCCCCTGGGGGAAAGGAATTGCTCTGCCCAGCTAACCCTGAGGTCAGAATCATGTGCTATTAATGATACTAAATCAGAGTCACTGAATTCTTGAAGAAGAGTGGGACCACTTTAAATGTATCCACATTTCAAAATTTTTAAATCTAAAGTTGTATCCTCCTTCATATCTACCTGTTCAGCATGTTCTTCTAAAACCTATGTTACAAACTAAAGAGTGGAAATGTTTTGTGGAAGTCATCAAGGAAAAGACACTACATGAAGTTCAGGTTGAAAATGCACATTAACCAATCTTACACTAGCTTTTGAAACATGTAACTAGATTCTTGCCTCTCAAGCTGGCCTTAACTCAGTGTAAATGAGGATACTGTGACTCAAGCAGGCTTGACAAATATCTAATTTTTTCCATGAGTTCAAACAATCAAGCACAAAACTTAAAAGTACTTGTTTGATGCTCATCCACGAGTTTTTTTAAAAACAAAACCAAGTTTATTCTGTAATTTTTAAAAAGGCAAAACAAAACAAAAACTTCTGTACAGCAGCTTCTGACCTACTTCCAATATCCATTAGTCAGGTACATCAAAGTCACTACTGCCAGAGAAACAGGGCTCATTTTCCCATGCTGACAAAAAGAAACCAGAAGAGCACTAATATTTGTAGGGCTTTCATGAGATCACTCAACCTCTACCTTTATCACTTCCAGCAGCTTTATTTGATCTGAATTTGCAGGATAGAAAGTCCTCACTGACAACTATAGGCAATGCATGACCTGGGTAATTTCTCTGCAGCATAGACTGCAGAGACAAAAGGTTCAATAGGCCAAGGTTAATTTTTGTTTAGGTTTTCTGATTGCCCTTGAAAAATACATACAAGACTTAAAAGAAAAAAAGGCCTCTGACTACTCAGAAAATAACAGGGAATAGAACCTAACAAAATCTCAGTCGTCCTATGACATTTCAAGATTTCGCTTAAGAAAAAATAAATGCTGTGACTGTATATAGATGGCATATGTTCTCTGTTCTCTATGTCTTAAAATGCATATTTTCCCCATTTAATACTGGGATTTATTACTATTTACTATGTAAATATCTCTTTAGAGTTACACATTATCAAAAACCGAATGGTAGATAATTCTCTAGATAAGGCAAGACAGACTAATACCAACTGTTGTTTAGCAAAGCATCTTATACCAGAGCGGTAACATCCTTCTAGCAGGGGACAAGCAATCCCAAGCAACCCTATCTCACAGCTCTTTCTATCCCCCATCACTCTGCTCCTGTAACCTAAATGTGCTGCTGGATCTTACCGATGTACAAAAGATGCAGCTGCATTCCTGAAGAGTGGTCATCTTATCCAGGGAATATTCACAGAGACATAGCTTGCAGGTGAGCAGCGGCTCCAGAGCTAACTCTCCAGCTTCTGACTTATCAGCTGTCATGGTGAGAGGGCAAGCCTTCCCAGCAGAGCCCATCTGCTCACCAATCGTCCACTCTGCCTGAAAAGAGAAATCAACAGCTGAAATATCGCACAGGCCACGTAGTCACTTCTCATTGATCTGAGAATTTACAGCTTGGATCCATAAAAGCCCCTGCACACCCAAATTTACTACTTCAGCATCTCAGTGCCAGTCTCACGCTTCAGGATGTTCAAGATTTACCAAGAAGATGCTTGAGAGCTCAGCTCCCCAGAAGGCCTGAACTGGGTTGCATTCTCAGAGAATATTTACCTCATTGGCATGAAGCCTGTCAGTCAGGCTATTTATCATCAAATAAAAAAAAAAAGTCACAAAGATGAGATATTATCTATGTTGTATGCAACGGAACATCAGTCAAAGCCCTCACCAAAGTCCTAGGAGCAGGGATCTGACCTGGGACAATGAAAAAAATTTGAAAAAATGCTTATATGTGTACACATCACTTTGCCCCCTCAAAGAAGTTTCAGAGTCATACCCCTTCTGTTCCTGTGAATCCTGCAGTCCTTGATGCACCCACACAGTTTCAGCTCCACTCCCACCTTCCATTTGACCTGGGGCTCTCCTGGGCAGTGCAAAACAACTGCAAGTACAGACTCCCACTCCATATGCAAGCACTTCAAACATTTAGCCTCTAATATAAGCGGCAGATACCATGAACTGCACCTTCTCTTTGAGTTGTCACTGAGACAGTGAGCCAGAAGTCCCTACCAAGACGGGTAGCAAAGGCATGTAAATTCACATTGCATGTCCTACATGATATGGGGCTGAAACTTAAACCCAAAGGAGGAAGAGTGTTTCATGGATAGTTCTTTCTGCACTCCCTTGACTATGGTGGATAGCTGCCTGCTCAGGTATGTGGCTTTTTGGTATCCCACTCACTGGCATCCAACTGTTCAATCTACATCACAGGGCTCTTGGGCATGTAAATGAGGTTTGTGAAGCATAAACTAAGTGCACTAGCACTTTGACATAAGGATACTCAAAACAGTCATGTCTCTACCACACATTATGTCACACCAGTGCTTGGGTAAGAAGTGTCTCTCCCTTGAGAAGGAGCAATGGATTTGAATCTGATTCCATTATATGTGGAGATACCATGCTCATATATGTAATGTTTTCTGACCTAAGCATTTGAAGACACCGTACCATAACCATTAAAAAATTAATGATCTCCATTCTTATCCACTTACACTGAAAGAGAAATTAAATATTCTCATGCTTAAACTGAAACAACTGTAAGCAAGTTTGCAGATTTTGCTCACCTCAAAATAGACAGTGTGTTTTGGTGCAGTATTTAGGGCACAGGAAAATCTATCGCCATCTCCAAAAAGCATGGCCTGAATTCCAGACTTGTTTCTGAATATACTTGGCTGATGCCAAGAGGACCTTCACACACGTTTCTTATAAGGAAAGACCCAGTGGCCAGCTGCACATGGCCACTTGCACCAGCACAAAGCGAGAGCACAGCACTACTAAATCTAAAAGGCCTCATTACAAATGGAGGCTACAGGACCATGAAAACTGCAGAGGATCAAGACCTGTCACCTGTCCCTTCGGATGTCTTTCCTTTAATCACCCGGCCTGAGAGACATAAAAGTCATAGCCAAGATTCTGGCAACCAACTTCCTTGAGGTTAACCCAAAGCAAATTCTCCCTTTAATGGCTTGCTATCTCTTGTTCAAAACATATGCTATGCTTGCATTATTCTTGGCTCAGTCCCCACTGGCTGTCACACAGACCCCCACAACTCGCCCCATATGGCTGCTGAGCTGGGCCGCCCGCAGGGCCAGGAGCCTTGGAGCAAAGCCTCCCTGAGTCAGAAACTGCAACACTCTTCTGTCATTACTGCAACAGGGGGGGAAAGGGAGTGAGTCACTGGAAACGCTAGGGCAGATCAAGAACTACCTGTTATTTAGAACATGCTAGACATTATCTCAATATTTAGCAGGATTATAACGCGTTTACTCAGGTATGCTTTTCAACATCAGCTGCATCCGTTTGGGTAAGCCACTCGCCTCCATGAGCAGCACACCCAGCAGACAGCACCACGCAAACCTGGCCAACCAGAGAATCCTGCCCCCGGTGCAGGCCTGGCTGCCTCACCTCACCACAACCTCGTTAACCCCAGTGGGGTTCAGCAAACAAAGCAGCCGTGACCACAGCCATGGGCACAGCACCCAGAGGAGGTACCACGGCTACCACAGGCAGTGCTCTCTCCATGCCCCCTGAGGAGCTGGCTTGTCCACAAGCACTTCTCCAGGTCAGGCTGGCACAGGTAAAGCTACACGGTTAGTACCTGAAAACCTGTCCATCATAGAAGGAGAGCGTGTACAGCCTGCTCCTTTTCCTGGAGCAACCCAACCAACTGGTCTCTGCTTCTGCCCACCAGAATAGCAACTTGTGCTGCCAGTGCCAAGGAAAGCACACAGCGAGAAGAGTTAATGGTCATGGAGAGGGATAGCCCCATCCAGTGGCACGAGAAACTGGGCCTGGGGAGGAGGTTCAATCCCATGTTTCAGATGGTAGAAATGATGGGGAGAGAAATTCACTTGTCTTCCTCCAGCTCTCACCCTTTCCTTCTTCTTTCCCAACGCTTTATGGTCCATTGTCCTCTCCTGAGCTCTCAAACCATCCCCTCAACTTTACTCCCCCTGGCAGAACTGACTTCTCCATCCACTGCAGAGCAGCTGTGAACTTCCAACTCATCCGCTCCAAGTTTTTATGGCTTTCACTCTGCCTGGCCTAGTCCCACAGACTGTCATTAGTTAATTATACATCCATTAGCTCTCTTTATAGTGGATTAAAATTCCTACTGTAATTACAAGTTGCCAAGAGTTTAGGCTGAAAGCAAAACATCTTGGATGTATGCGTCCTGCAGGGGAAGAGGGAATCACTGAAGAACGAGTTGGGGACAAAGAAGACAGCATTCCATATCTGATTGTATTAGCAAAAATGACCTAAAAAAAAGGAACCACATACAGGCAAGATACATCTGTAAGAGGCAAGATACATCTGTAAGCACTGAGATCTTCCTTTTCTTCTTTTTCATACTCACACACAAATACCCCAGTTATGACAGAATCCCATATAAAGCAAAATATGCCTCATGGAAATACAAATACAGCACATAATTTCTCACAAAAACCTCCACTGAACAACAACAAAGGCTGCATGATATGTTGTAGAACAAAGATAAACACATCTCAGGGACGCTCTAACCCAGAGGAACACATTAGACTAAATTCTGTACCAGCATAAATCAGTCAAACTGGGTCAAACTGGCCAAACTAGCCCCAGTGAGCATAAACACTCCTGTCTAAGGGCCCAAGATCCAAGTCTTTTTGCTTGCATCTATCAGCCACATACTCGCACACACACACAGGCCGTGTTCCTTTTACATTACATGGAATTTCCAGGAAATGGGATGTATTTCCTCAAATTGTGTGCTGCAAGGCTTATAAGGAAGGGGACCTGTTGAGGACATTCATCCTTCCCCGGCTCTGACGCTAGTGGTGTCAATGCTCTAGGATAAGGCATGATGAGAAAGCCTGAACAAATGCAAGCGAGATAGATGGGGTCAATCCTAGGAGGGGGTAAATTGCACAGTCACCAGGAGCACAGTTTTCTGACCTGTCCAACCCTTCTGCTTCCTTCAAATGCCTGCAGGCTCTTTTGCTTTGCCTTAGGGAGGTGACAAAGCTTTCACATAGAACTGAAATGTCTCAGCACCTTCCATAAGCAAGAAGACATACAGGCACACTCAAAGTGAGTGAGAAAGGACTCCGGAGGGACAGGAGGATAAGTAAAAACAAACTACACAAGAGCAGCAGAGGTTTTGAGCAAAGTAAGAAAAACACAGCAGCAAAAGCACAGGGGGAAGGTATACAGAACTTGTCTGCCTTCAGGGCCTCCTGACACCACAGACCACCAAGTCAGGAAAACTACTTCCCTACAGCAAATAGCCGCTGTACCTACTCGTGGACAGGTACCGTTGCACATCTTGATATTAGTGTCCTCAAGTGGAAACTATTAACTACCACAGGTATGCTGAACTGGCTACATTTACTCCTGTGGGTATGGAGCAGAACAGGTTATAGCATTTGTCTTGTTTTATGGCCTCTAGATCAAGAGCTGGGACAGAACCAGCAGACACATCCCCCGTGGGAAAGTCTTCCAGGGCCTACACCATGAGATCCCATCAAGGTATTCACCTCACACATCTACAGGATGGACGCTTCAAATAGCATCTGCGAGTGTGCATTTCAGAAGGTAAAAAGAAGTATGAGAAGGAACCCGGCAAGCACCGAAGTCAGAGGAGAAGGAAAGAGAAGAGGCACTCCAGGCACTGGAGCAGAGATTCCCCTACAGCTCATGAGAAGACCACCATGGAGCAGGAATTTCCCTGCAGCTCGTGACGAGGACCACACCAAGTTTGTCCTGAAGGGCTGCAGCCTGCAGAGAGCCCATGCAGGAGCAGGGAAAAGCATAGGGAGGAAGGAGCTGAAGAGAGGACCTGGCCAAAACAGGCTGGCCAAAACCCCTCTGCTCCCCAGCCCCTGTACCACTTATGGGAAGAGGTAGAGGAGCTAGGAATGAAGGACTGAAGCTGAGCCTAGGAAAAATGGGAGGCTGGGGAGGTGTTGTGTTAATTTGGGGGTCAGTTTCTCACCATCCAAATCTATTCTAATTGGTAATAAACTAATTTTCCCCAAGTAGAGTCTGTTTTGCCCATGCTGGTACCTGGCAAGCCATCTCCTTGCCTTTACCTCAACCCAGTGAGTTTTCCCCCTGACTTCCCCCCTGTCCTGCTGAGGAGGGGGAGTGAGAGCACAGCTGGGTGGGCATCGGGCAGCCAGCCAAGGTCAAGCCACCACAGCTCCACAGAGGTGTTAAAAACCAATGCAAGCAAGGGCTGAAACTTCTCCCTGTGAGCACGCACTGTAAGGTAACATCCTTGTCACGGTCATACAAAGGCTCGCTTAAGTCTGCCCAGGTGCCTCAAACCCAGATTACCAGGCTCAAAGAACAAAAGTTGCTCTGTGTATGTGACAGAGCAAACAAGCCAGGCAGTCTGCTAAGCTGCAACATCAGAAGGACATTGTCTGTGTGCCTGCAATCAACTCACTGTTCTTAGCTTTAAAAAATGTGTCTGGGTGTGACTTCCACTTCTTAGAAACATCACATAAAATCATGAAAGCCTTCTGCACTGATGCTGGAGGAGAATGAATGGATTACATTCAGCAACATAAGCCATCCTTTCATTTCTCACACACTGCATCCAATAACAACAGTTCTTAGAGAAGCGACGTCGAGCCTCCTGTTTACAAACAATTCTGCTGGAGTTAATAGTTCTACGCTTTTAGCTCAATGCTGAGTTTAAAGGAAGTCAAGAAATGTACAAAAATGTACAAACTACTCCAAGAAACACTCACAAGATAAAAAGGGCCCTTCATGTGTTTTTTGGGCAGGTGGCCCATCCTGTGGGACAGGGTAAGCCCTCATGTCCCCTCTACCCCAGCATCCTCCACCGGCTTGCAATTGACCAGCACCCAAGCATGGACCTGCATGAACATGGGACCATGAAGAGGTCTGGGATTAGGCGTAAGGTCATGTGTTGCCCTAACACATAACGTAGCACTTTCCCATTTTACAAAAAAAAAAAAAAAAAAAAAAAAAAAAAACTTTCAGTATCAGAATGAAAGTACTGACAGCACCTGCCCAAAGTTCCCATTTAGTGTACCAGGTAATCACCAAGCTTTACTAAAGAAGAATTTGCAAGTGCTGTAATTGTTTCTCATGCCCTAGAGATTTTTGAAGTACTCCACCCATCAGAAAATGACTTCAATGCCATATAAAAACCTGTTTTGACATTGTTCAACTCAGCATTTGGTTGTTTCCTGTAACTAAGGTTCCCCCCTTAATAATAATAGCAATTCCTGAAAAATACAAGTATGCAAAACCAATCCTAAAAATCAGGCCCCTGGGGAAAAAGAGTAATTATAGAAATATGACAAAAATATAACAGAGTGGTATTAAGGTAATGGGGTCAGATCACAGAAGATAAAAACCAAGCTGTGAAATTAGGACACATGAAGACAGATGTCAGAAACCTATGTGTTTCTAAGATCAGCTTCAACAAAACTCTATCCTCTTTACCAGCTTTGGTTACAAGTTCTTAGCTGTCCCAGTTCTCTCAAGACAACATTATTCAAATCATAGAATCACAGAATGGCTTGGGCTGGAAGGGACCCTAAAGACCATGAAGACCATCCAGTTCCAACCCCCTGCCATGGGCAGGGGCACCTCCCACCACACCAGGTTGCCCAAAGCCCCAGCCAGCCTGGCCCTGAGCAGCTCCAGGGATGGGGCATCCACAGCTTCTCTGGGCAGCCTGTGCCAGTGCCTCACCACCCTCTGAGTAAATAATTTCTTCCTTTTATCTAATCTAGATCTCCCCTCTTTTAGTTTAAAGCCTCATCTTATCATTATCTGCCCAAGCAAAAAGTTGCTCTCCATCTTTATCATAAGCCCCCTTGAAGTACTGAGAAGCTGCAATGAGGTCTCCCCAGAGCTTTCAGTTCTGCAGGCTGAACACCCCCAGCTCTCTCAGCCTTTCTTCACAGGAGAGGTGCTCCAGCCCTCTGATCATCTTCCTGGCCCTCCTCTGGACCTACTCTAACACCTCCACATCTTTCTTGTGCTGTTACTCAAAATCCACATTTAAGGCGGGTTTTTTAAACTCAACGGTTCGGCACAAGGTATTGGTGTGAATCAAGCATGCTATTATTTCTGTGGTCTAATAGACTCGCCACTAACCCACAATGCATTAATTTCTTCTTTTGATAAGCACTACCTACACAGAGCTGCCAATCTTGTCTATACAGCATTACTTATGAAGTACTGGTTCAGTAAGGCTGTAAAACATATGATTAAAGCTCCTGTTCAGGAAAGCCTTCATCTTCAAGGAGGACACTTAATCATATGCTTAAGTGTTCCTGTGTATCAAAGCCTAAGTATTTTGCTTTATTACAATAGGATTATTAACAAGTTGAACAAGTACTTAGATTTTTTCAAAATTCTGCTGTCCAAAAAAAACAAACATGAACGAAAGGTCTAATTTAAAATAGATTTTAATATATTCAGCATTAATATATTCAAAATTGCTGTATTACACCAGTGCCTTAATGCAAGCAAGCCAATGACTCGATTACAGGCATGTCTAAGGAAAACCCATTTTTGGACTACCATAATATGCCACCAAGCTGAAGTATCAGAAAGTGTATCAGCATCTGTTCTGTTTGAGCAGAGCTTAAGAAAAATGGACGCATAATACTTCATGCACTGTAAAAATTGTATTTTAAGAAAATGTTTAAGAACAAGCAGTCAAAGTAAATGTGCTGTCTGGTACATGGGAACACACTGAAGGCAATTTCTCTCACTTGTTTTTGTTGGGAAGGTGGGAAAAAACAAGCCCTTGAGCTCCTGTTGAAGAAGCACTGGCTGCATGGAGTATTTTCGTATCATGCTAGCAACCAAGAAATAAATATGTAAAATATTTTGGAAGGAAATGTAGTAAGCAGGAAGCCTCTTGCACAGACACACAACGAAAAAAAGTAAGGGACAGACTGCACTAATTAAGAATTTCATCCAGCTTCCTGCCAGGTATTTTTATACTAGCATTTTAGGAAGACTAAAGCACACATTGAACAGCTTCCCAAATCCCACATGAACCCAGTAATTTCACATCATTCTAATAAATCAAACCATCATTAAGGCACATGTAAATCATGACACTCCACAACTCTGTGGGCATACTTGCTGGGGAACACTGCATCTCTGCTGTAATGCTGTACTGTAAAACTGCAAGGAAAGAATAACTTGGAGATTTTAGAACAGTTTTTAACTGTAACTTTTAGCAACCCTACATTGGTATGTCCTCAGGGAATTCTTTCGCAAGATGATTGTGGATATTAACTGAATATAACAAACCTCTATTTTTTTCCCAAATAGATGTGATTCATTGCAATTGTGGGAATCCTTTGTGTTTCCTTGTAATACTGCTTTAGAATAAAGTAGGGGAAAAAATGTGGGTTTTTCCCCTTTCCATTCCTAAAAAGCTGAGGAGTCCAAGAAAAGGGAATCCAACAGCTAACGGTGAAATAATTGATGTTACTCCTAGCTGACAGGCAGCTAGGAAGAACATTTTTCAATCGCTTACTTACAAAGACTGAAAAAGAAACAACGCACCCTGATGCTAAACTGCAGTGCACAATCCAAGCATGGTCTTCATCTCTCTTCAGCACTGACAGCAGCCACACCACAGCAGTACTGCCCAACTCCATGAGGACAGACATAAGCCTTCCTGCATGGGAGGCCGTCAGACCGTTGTATCGCAGAAGCCACCACCTTCAGCCAGTTCTGCTGGAACTGAGCCTTGAACTGGGACATCCCGATGCTCAGGATGCAGCTCTGTCAATGTCAGCAGATCTACTGCCCACAGGTCCTGCGGCCATCACGTTGGGAACAAGCCAGATGAACCAAGCTTGCTCTGCTCGGGCAGTGTGGTGGTGCTCCGGTCCAGCAGATGGTCACTAGCTGGATTCTCCTGAAGTTTTACATTCACCCTGGCAGTCACAGAGCTGTAGGAAGTTATCAGCACAAAATGCAGTGGAGCGGGCAAACTGCAGCTAGATGATAGCACTGGCGTATTTTGACATCAAACTTCTCCAAATATTTCCACAACACATCCAAACAACAAAATTGTACCAACTGGAATTTCAAGTATTAGTTACCAAGGTGAGATTAGACTCTAAAGCTTATCTAAATAACACTCCCTTTTCTTAATGATACTATGCAATGCCTGCCAATGCGAAGCTACGAGGAATTTCCATCCTAACTAGTTTGCTCTACTTTATTTTTAACTTCCTGTTGACAAGAGGTGATATAACACTATTAAAAAAAATCCCACTCTTCATGACATTAGTGACAAAAGCAAATGATGAGTCTTCCTTTTTGATCACATGAAGGGTTTTGGTAACTGCAGCATAAGTAAAAAGGAATTAAGCCGTTGGGATGTCAAGTGGGTTGATAACTCAGCTAGCTGTCTCAGCCAAAACAGGAATAGGAAGTGAAATGTAAAAATTTGCCTTTGACATAGAAAAAGGTTTGTTTTTGCTAATCGGGTAACAAAACCTTGGGATACGTTAACTCCTTGAACTAGTTTGTTTATAGTTTAGATAGGATATTTTCAGAACATATTTGTGACATTGGCCAGTTCTAACATCAAGGATTTTTGGAAGGTATTTGTAAACTCACGTCATTGAAGTGAAAGCAGTGGCACTGTATTTGACAGAGGGGCCAACTTTATCTGTTTGCTCAGAGCGTGTTCTCTTCTCAGAAGACCCTAACTGGGCCATCGGGCTTCTCTGCCTGCAGATGGTTCCTTCTTCAGAGCAGCGTCCCAACTGCAAGGCAAGCAGTCCAAGGCAAGCAGAGACACAACCCAGAGCCAGGCCTCAAACGTGACAGCAAAACACTTCTTAGTGCCAAGATAAGCATGCAGAACTTTCCAGAAGCCAAAAACCAACTGAGCTGACCAAAACAATGAAAAAGATCCTCCACTGACTTCTGTAGAAACACCGTACACTAAAGAAATTAACTGAACCCCATATGTTGGACAAAAAAAAAAAAAAAAAAAAAACACCTGTTTAGTTGTTTATTTCTAGAAGAGATTACCTTGGTATTTTTTTTTCTCTCCAGAGTTTGCAATAGAACGATGCCTTTGAAATCTGTCCTTTCATTCAGCCAGGCCAAGAAATCTGCAAACTTGCAAGACTGTGGTCCTACAGTCCTATTTCCTGCAAGCATCAAGAAGCACTTTCACACGATTTTGGATTTACATCAACAGGAATCAAAGAACAAGTTCATTTTCCTTTTACAACAATTTTTGTGTGACTGCTCAGTGAATAAAACTAACAAGTATGATGGTTTACTTTGCCCTTATCTAATCTTTCAGTCAAACATGCTGCCCATTATTATGGCAGAAATATGCTGTTCAAGGTAATCAAGATAAAAAAGGCAAAATATTGAAAAATGTCTTTGATCCAAACAGGTCTCAATGACTTAGAAAGTTGGGAGGGGTGACCCTGGGGGTACAACTGCGAGTCAAGTCTGAAGATGAGACCTTGGGGAAGTCACTGTAGCTAGTATCACACTTTGCATTACGCAAACAACATGAGTAACTACTGACGGTGCTAGAGCTCAATAAGAAATAATACAGTCATTAAGAAGCAATACCAGAAGTCTGGACCCTGCCATGCGCAGCTTGTTTTGAAATAAACACTTGCATTTATTGAAGCAACTGCCACTGCTTCTCACAGTGATTTTCTCAATGAAACTAATTGGACTGTACCCCTAAACTCCTCTGTCAGAGCGCTGAATGAGCCCCAGCTCCAAACAGATCTGCAAAGGAAGAAAGGGAAACAAACTCCCGGAGCAATGCCTGTCAGAGCTTCTCTCTGCTTGTTCTCTCAACATCCAGTTTTTCTTCTCCCTCTTTTCCAGCCTGCCCATGGGAAGACTAATGAGCCCAGCACAATGGGGAGAGCTGCTGGGAGGGGACCTGCTGCTGGCATGTCCCTCCACCCCACCTGCTGCCCCTCTGCTTCCTTCTGGGGATGCTCTGGGGAGCTGCCCTCTGGTGCCTGCCCCAGCCACCAGGACATGAACAGCGCACACCTCTGCCAGGCTTCAGGTGCCCTCTACCCAACCAAAGCCACAAACTCTCCTGGAGTAACCATAACAGCTTCAACTATAACTAGTCTTACATTCTTGATTAAATGTAATGTATTTTTAAATCACCTTTATACTCGCACTTTTTTTCTGAACAGCTCAGCAATGACACTGCCTATTGTGCAATGCAATGTTGTCTCTTCGCTGCCCTGACCTCTCCCACCTACCTTTCTGCATCTCCTCTCTGTCTCTGTTTCAGGATGTAAGGAGGTTTTTGCCAGCACAGTGTCAAGCACAGGGAACCCAATTAGCTTCTTAGAGACTCTATGAAGCCAAGAAATCCAGATGCTACTACTACGTATATCATAACACACAAATGTACAGCAAATGGAAATAGAGGCTTGCATTCCCTCGTTCCAATTCCAAATTTCAACCTTCATTACAGAAATAATTTCAAAGGAGACAGAAAGCTGGAAACACAGATCTCAGCCTTAGTATCTGTTAACAACTGATTGGTCCCTGCCTGATCCCAGGCATAAAATCAAAGCCCTGCCAATGGGAACTCTTCCAAGAGCTCCAAGTGGGTCTGCTTATGTGTGCATAGACAACAGGAATAGTTAAAGGAAGCTGCCCTTCCAAAACCTCCCAAACACTCAGAAAATTGAACATCTAGAGCACAGTACTGAAGGACCTCGTAGCCTTGCTATACTATAGCATGACAATCTTACAAAAGTCTTTCTAAGGTAGTCTTTCTGGAGGCTGGTCTCTTAATTATGACCATAAGAACCAATGCCCCTCAAAGAGGCATTTTGTCATCTCTGTTAAGTAATGAGGAAGAAGAGCTACAGCAAGAATTCTCAACTCCTTGTCTATTCCTCTCCCCACAAGTGCTTGTTTCCTCCATTTGTTGGCCCATCGTGTCAAAATGTGGGAAGCTAAGTCAACAAGGGGGCTGAAAATGGCCAAGCCATGTATGCTACTTGGGTATTTGCAATAAAAACATTAACCAGTCCAAAAAACACATGTCCTTAAAGTGGCATCAGCTAAATTATATGTATACATATGACTTTCACTCCACTTTAGGCAAAGGTTATGATTTTCTTTCCCACAAATCCTCCCTGGAGAGCGTGATGGAGACTCCCCACCACCAAACTCATTGGTACAACTGCGAAGGGGTCAGGAGGGTGCAAGATTGCATCCTCTCAGTTATGCAAAACTTCACCAAGCAAGTCATTGCTGGCCCTGTGCGTGTTATCTTAGCCCTATACTGGGAAACTCCACTGGGAAAGGCTCCAGGATCAGTGATCAGCCAACAGCAAGCTGCTTGAGAAAGCTTCAAGTGCATGCACTGGTAGATAGCCCACAAGCTCAGCTAGTTTTTCCCACTGACATCTTTGTACCTTTTCCTTTGGGGGCAGGGGACAGGACCGGTCAGGACAGGGGAACACCAGCTATTTTTCCTTCATCTTCTCCCCATCTCCACCCATCAAAATGCTTCCAAAATTAAGCAGAGACAGAACACATGCTCATTCCCATCTACGGCTCAGACGTAACCAGTGTCAGCCTGCACGTCACAGCCTCTAGTTAACGCCGGATTTTTCCTTGCATGCAAATGATTAGCCTGTATGCTAGCTGTCATGAAATGTGTTTTTCCTTCTATGTACACAGGGCTTTAGAGCATTCAATCTTGAATGATTTCTGGCTACATATTCATGAGCAAGGAATTCTCCTCTAAGCCACAGTAATATATAATACATAGAAGTGCAAGTAAACATGGCCATGAAGGCCCTGTTTCAGCCCCTGAACGCAGGGAGATAGCTCTTCTGTTGCAATGTTCTTTCCTTTTTGCAAACATACAGAGCACATAAAGGTTTTCAGATCTGCACATTTACTCACTGGAAGTCTGGGGATACAACATTTTGTACAATCTAGCATGAATATCAAAGCTGCTGTTAGACACCCAGACAGCGTCCATGCTTTGAATGATTCGTGTCTTATATTTTGCCTTCTCTCCTCATTATTACAAAGTGAAAGCCAGAAAAGCTTGCAACAGACACAAATAGCAATGTTCTCAATTAAAGGGGAGGAACGTGCATGATGGTAAAATGTGTTTGTTTTTTTTTCCCCTTCCCATAAAAAGTAATTCTGTACTCTGTCTCCTAATCAGCATCTCTTGTCTTTCTGTCGCGCAAGAAGCATGTAGAACAGCTCTCCGTGACCGCTGTGTCTACAACAAGCTCTAGTGCACAGGAAGAAACCGCATACAAGAGACGTGCTCTAGCACGCACAACGCCCCCCCCACACAAGTTGGAGTATTCCACAGTAATACATTGGCCAAGGTTTTCTTGACCAGCACATCGTGACTTCATCTTCTTCACTGGTAACAGCTCCAGACAAAAGTCAAAGCACACTTGTATCAAGTCCCAGTTCTGGAGCCACACTTCAGTCCCACCCTGACTCACTTAAGTGCCCGTATTTATGGGGTTTGAAGTCTGCCAGAAGGGTACAGAATTTCTCATTAGCTTTTACACAAACATAATTTAAACAGACAGTCCCTTAAACAGACAGTCCCTTGACTGCAGCATGTCTAAGACTGCAGAGATCTCAACCAGGGGAAACCTGAGGCGCAAGGATGCTCACAGGTCCCAGGGCTGCGTGGCCCAAACTCCTCCAAAGCCAGAACTGCATGTGCAGGCACTAGGGACATTCAAAGAATCAGATGGCCAGACCACCATCTGACACCAATCTGTGTTTAAGCGTGGGGGTGCTCAAACAATAGATTTTACTGTGGAGGCTGAGCAGATTCCCCTAGAAACGCAGCAAAAAAAAAAAAAAAACACCCAGACCTTGGACAACCCATCTCTTTTCTGTATTAAAATAGAATAAGAGGAACCAGAAATGGGGAACACATGTCATGGTGTGCAATCCTCTACACATACAAAGAGATCTAGGAAACAGCATCAAAATATTATTTTATACAGCTACATTTTTTATTTGAAAGTGTGTTTGCAATGCAGTTAACCTTGTCATGCTATCAAGCCTTGAATTTTTCACTCAGCACCTCTGCTCCTCCCTGGAAGACGAGGAGTTGGAAAAGTCCCACTTCAGTAGGAAGTACAATCTTTAGGAAGTAGGAAGTGCTATCTTTATTTTTTTAAAGAGAATTTTAATATCTGCCAGTAATGATCTACTTCATGAACGTAATGCCCACTCAGTTCCCACCAAGTTGAAAACATTTACGAGACCGAAAAAGATTACTGAACACTATTTTCTTACTGATCAGCACAATGCTATTTGGCACAAGCACCTCTGTAAATATTTGTCCAACACTGGGTAAATTTGCAGTGTATGATGGCCCTCCGACCTGTACTTCTCTCTGTCAGGTTAGAAGGCTCACAGTCGAGCACTGGAGCTCAGCTTTGGCAGAAATACAGCACATTGGAGGCAGACCTTTGTGTCACTGCTGTCTTTCCCTTACGAGCTGTTCTTTTCAGGTTTATTCAATGTTCCCCTTCACAAGCAAAAAGAAGATTAAATTTGAGGTGGAGTGCCTATAAGGTTGCTCCTGGCTGTTGTGTAACGAAGGGAATTTGTGCAGTGCGTTACACCGGGCCAGCCTTTGGCATGGGGAAGCCAGAGGGCGAGAAGGGAACTGTGCCCACCTCCCCATGAGCACGTGGAGGGAAAGGGCAGATCCAGCCGCACCAGGCTGGCGGCAATGTCTCCTTTGCTGTGTGCCAGGAGGTCCGATGGACTCGGTTCATGGCGACACTGGCGGCCTGCCACGGTATTTTGTTCACATGTGCTTGTGATCATGGGCCTGGAGCTGTAATTACAGTCTCAGATTTCACAATACCACCAGCCCGGGAGATATTTATGGATCTGATCTGTAGGATCTATCGGCATCGTGCCGTTTCACACATATTCAAGAAAACTCGCCACTCACAAAGAGGGTCAGCAAGTCTGCTGCAGTTTCTTTAAACCACACATTCAAGCAATACACTTCACTAGTTCACACCACTAAAAGGCACTGAAGTGTCTGGAGCAGGCAGATCACAGGCACAGGACTCCTATGACAGGTATCACCAGTATACTCGTGAACGGGGAACCAGGTTAAGTATTCATGCTGCCTGTTTTACTGTAAAGCAGCTTGCTGCTTTCCATAGTTGCATTTTCAACTGAAGATGTTAATAAGATCAAGTCCATACTTTCCCCCCTCCAACGGGAGAGGAAGGTCAGATAGCCACTTCCACATTGTTTGTTTTCACAAAGCTTGTGAAGCACTTCAAGAATAGTGTGATCCAAGAACCTAGCTGAAGAGGAACAACTCCATACTGTTGGCTATTTTTATTATTAACTTCTGCTCCAAGGTACGCCACTGCACAGACAAAAATCGCCAGTATCACCATATGCAGGAACGAAGAGTGCCTGTCAGTGTGGAGCGCACAGGATACAGTGCGACACGGGGAACAGAAACAAGCAAGTCGCCAAATGCTGTTCCTACACAAAGTGTAGGGAGGTTTCCATGTCCTTATGTAAGTGGGCAGCGCCGTGGGTTAAATAACCCCACCAGACAGTACGAAGCCTGGCAGAAAAGGAGTCTGAGTCTCATCATACTGGCTTGGCTCTGGAATAGCTCCAGCTTCTTCTGAAGGAATACTTCCCACTTTACCACAGCTCTGGATGCTCTGCAAACACATTCTCCCTAATCCATAATGTAAAGCATTACTTTCAGTACCACCACTACAGCCATCCCCTTTCCAGCGTGCTGTATTTTTTTCCAATGCTCCCTGTGAGAAGGGCTTCAGCCACTTTCATGCTGTGACAACAACCCACACACCCACTCACATTTTCAGGCATGGACAAGTCCTGAACAGGAGGAGGATCAGGCCAATACATTTGTTTGGGAAAATATTTAAGGACGGGGTTTTGAAACTTGTTTCCAGAAAAATTGCTATTCCAGACCCTGTGCTTGCCCTTAACAAAGACCACTTGCCCTTCAGGCTGCGGGCAGCAAAACAGATCGCGTTACTGTGCCTGCTCACGGCCAGCTCTAAAGCGGCACCGGGGTATTTCAGTCACAGCCTCTCTCTCTGCTCAAATGTACTTCTTAAAAGCCTTCACTGTTTTTACAGAGGATAGGAAGTCACCCTGTAATGTTTCCTTAACTATCGCCATCCTAAATATTTTACTACTTGCAGTACTCTCTACAAGGAGCGTATTTGATATTGCCACACAGAGCTGGGAAGCAGAGTGCCTTTTTATTACAGAAAATACAGAGCCTTATAATAAGCCTGAGTGAAACATCTTCATTACCAAAGCAGCTCTGTACTGGGAAAGCCTACCACGGGAAGAGAAAGCAGTACAACCATACCAATAAAGGCTATTTTCTGTTTAGTGCAAAGGAACAAGAAACAGAAAAACTAATGCATACTAGAAAACAAATCTATTGCATATGTAGTATGTGTTTAGGTAAACTACATAACCCTAGACCCCGATCAGTTTAGACCTGTACATTAACACTAAGATACAGATAAGTATATTTTTTCCTTCATGACAGCAGCCATACCATACTGTGACATAAGGAACAGCTTTAAACCAGGAGGAAACCTGAATTTTAAACTCAGGCTCCCTCCAACCTAATCTGATGTGTCTTCAGCATGAAATGAGTTCTTGTATTTAAGCTACCACCGATATGACATAGTATGCCATCTTAGCAACTGCTTCCCACACAACGACATGTCCTAATACTGCAGCATTTTCAACCTCCTCGTACAGATTTTCCTTTAAAAGTTACACTGGCAGAAGTAATTTCACCCTTCTGGGAAGTACCTCACGTCTGTTTCATTTTCTGTGCCTTTAATCGTCCAGACTCCAAGACTGCCTTTTTGCCTCAGTCCTATGCACCACACAGCTCAGTTTTAGCCAGAACACAAATAATATTTATTCTAGCTCTTCAATCATTCTATTCCTTACCTTTTCTGTTTTCTTCCATTTTAAGCAAACATCGGTTTTCTGCTCCTTCATGATTTTTGTTAAGGGAAATATAGGCAGAAAGCTGTATTCCAACATACCTTGAAAGCAGAGCAGTCTTCACTCCCAGCTGTTTGACTTTTCAATAGCTTCACTCACACTTCAGCGCTCCCAAGAATCATAATGTCACAACCACTGTAGCTTGCAATCAGAGGCAGAGGCAGATCTCTCTCGCACACCCTTCCTCCTCTCTGTCTATCTGACAGCTGTGCACTTTTTAGGACTGCAGCAGGACTTGCCTCCCAGTCCCTTTGCCACTCTGATAAATAATCCCCTCCCTGCTATTAAGAGCACGCTGCCATTATATCTTTAAAGCACGCCACAGCTTGCATGCAGTAGCTGTGGGAAAGCTGCATTTATTTATACAGGAAGCTTCAGCACAGCACTTCCTACTTCCCATCCGAGGCTCAATTCAACTGCAGGTGACTGCTTACACCCTGCCACGTTCCTGCCAGTGCACACCCTGTGTTCTTACTTCGGTACCCGTGCCACTTTTAACTCCCATCTGAGCCCCGACAAGATGAAACTGAAGGAGATAAAGCATCCGAGGTGAGACCCCACTTGCCTTTAACCTGTCTCAGGATAGCAGTTTGTGCAGCAGCCGACCTACCAGCAGGCGATGTCTGCGGCGCTGCTCCTCCTGCTTCTCTCCAGATGTGAAAAACGTGGTCTAAGAGCAAAGTGATTTCTTCACCAGCGAGAGATCTGAACTCCCAAGCAGCGCTGTAATTTCAAATCCCGAGTGCCTGTGCTCAGCTCGCTGTGGCAATGCTACGTTTTGACTCTAAACTGAGCTTGTGTGCAAGAGGGGTGGGAAGTTCTGCAATTCTCTTCCCTAATCCTGCAGGTGTGATTCACACCTGCAAAGAAGCAGGAGGAGGTACGGTGGGGCCACTTGACACCAAACCCTCAGGAACTTTTCCTGCTGTAGGAAATGTACCACACCCGCAGATACGAAGGACAGATACATCCCAGTGCAGTGGGTGCAGAAGAACGGGGAGAAACAAGCACAGATGCTAATCTGTGATTTTATTTTTATGGTGAAATGTATTTGCTTTGTGCAATTATTGCTGGCATTTTGCCTTTGGTACGTTACTGGGAAGACTGAGGTACAGGCATTTCTTCAGGAGTTTACAGAAGCTCAGTTCTGAGCTTCTATCTATTTTCAGACAATTATACTGCAGCAGGTGAATTTAAGGAAAAGGCAGGAAGCTCACAGCACTTTAATTCAGCTTACTTGCACCTCTACGATACAGCTTTATTTAACAGCACGGACAATTTTCCCCTTGATATAAGCACAGATTTTATCAGCCTATTTGACATTGCTATAATTTTGTACCTGTGCAGGGAGCGAACAGCATCCAGGAAAAATACAGCCGTCCCAATATATGGAATTGTGGTGATCCCTACGGGATTTGTCAGTAGGATTTGGCAACCTAAAGCCATATCACAGACCTGAGCTAGCCACTCGAGCTAGCAGAGCACTTCTTGCCAGTAGCAGACCTTTATCCTTGGCAGCAACCAATCCTAGGCAGTACTTAAGAAGCACTTGGGGTTCAGAGCTACATTTTAGGCTGCAGAGTAGTGGTGAAAATACGGAATTCTGCATCTAAGTTCACAATTAGAAAAAAGAACCCTTCAGTGGTTAGGTTTTTAGCCCCCATCTTCTGTTCCAGTATGAAATATTTAAAGCCCCCATCACTTTTCCACTACATTCTCTTCTCCTTCCCTCCGTTCCAGCTCCTTTTCCCGCAGCTTCTGCCTTTGCTACTCTGCCTCCATCACCCAGGTATGTGTTAGGCAACAGATGAAGCGCAGCAAGAAAGCCCTCCCTGCTCAGCTCCTGCGCCCAGCACCACAGCACTTCAACAGCAGAAGGACAACCTGCTCAAGGAGGAGAGTGGTGCTACAGGGAGGATGATGGGAGTCAGTCTAGTTGGGATGGGGAAAGTGGTGGGGTGGGAGCTCCAGAAGTAGAGCAGGGAAGCAGCCAGTAACAGCATCTGCTTGGTACTTACTCCTTGCTGGCACAGTAAAACTGAACCAGGCTTCACTGCAATAGCCTCTACCAGTCGAGAGAAACAACTGCAAATAAAGGCTAATCATGTTTTCAGATTTGTGATTAGTCCTGCTAACAGGGGAACTGCTAACAGGAACAGGGGAGCTGTTCTTCTGAATTAAGAAAACCAGAATAGTCTACTAAAATGCAGATGAATTCTGGAAGCTTCAGCTGCAAACCTCACATGAGATCTTTATCCAGTTTCCCTCATCTCTCTGCATGGAAGTTAGAACATGACTGCGGAAACATGCAAAACTGCTTGCAGCAAGTTTAGTTTCCCCAAAACACCACAGAATTAGTGAGAAACATCATGAATGCTTCTTCAGACATTTAGTTTTCTGGAGAACATTAAAATGATCTTATTCCAAGCATTCCACTCCAAGCATAGCAAAACCTAGACCGTGATCCCCATATTTATACGCAGGACAATCACTTACTGATGCTGGGTGGGCAGCTGGCTGCTCCCTTGCTCCCACCTTCAGTTCTGTGCCTGCCCCTGCCTCTGGGCCTATCCGGGACTGCTGCAGCAACGTGGAGCTGAAGGTGACGTGGCACCGTGCCAGAGCTATAAGGACTTGGGATGATCAATACCGATGATTCTTTCCCTTGCTGTTACCAAAGGTCCTGAGCCAGACTGTTATGAGCTCTGCTATCAAAATGATTTCTCCTCCAGCCCAGGTACTTCCGAGTTTTATAGAAGCACATTTTCTTGGCAAGCTAATTTTGTCAAGTGTTATGAGTCATGCTGAAATTGCTATCCAGCTGAAATCCCTGATTCTCTTAACCCAGACTGATTGATTTCCTTTCTGAGCCAACAAATAAATAAAAAACACAAGTATGGCCATCACACAATGCCAGTCATGGCAGAAACTAAGCCCACCCCATTTTCTGTCTTCTTCAATAGCAGTAACACAAAGCACAAAACAGAGAGGGTCCGGCTAAGTTTGTGGGTGTTCTTAACTGACAGTTTTACAGCTCAGGGGTGGGGGAATCTGCCAGTCTCTGAGGTGGTACATGCCAGAGCACAACATCACAAGGAATTTTCGGTTGAGTTAACAGCCAGAGTAAGAGTAAAGGTTGGCATAGTTAATTGCTAACGTTGCTGTGTCATCCCTGCAGCTACTTGAAATATTTACAAAATGACTAAGCCACCCTGGCATTAACTAAAATTACTAATTAATTAATGAGGTAGTTGGGTAAAAAAGTGATAGCGTGACCCCTGAAATGCTCTCTCACATCCCACAAACAGAACACCATTAACTGCAAATGTAAACACTAAGTTAGCGTAAAACTCAGTTTCGTTATACTTCTATGTAGGGAACCAGAATTAGCCTATGACCAAAAACAAATTGTCACTACCCTGATTCAGTTTTTCAACTAATAAAGAAGAAATATTGTGAAAAATAATTGCTAGCCATAGGTGTAAAATAAAAACAGGTTTTGTAACAAACTTCCTAAAACCAGAGCATGACTTTCAGTAAAATGTCTTTATTCATTTCATTTATTGTGCATGCAAATTATCCATTCTCCTATGCACAAAAATGTATTTTTATATACAAGAGAAACAGTTTCACGAGCAGAATAGATGCTGATGTGTAACATAACCAATGCTGAAAACAAAACAGAAAAGTTTTTTTTTGCACAATGAGTACAAATATATTATCTGAAGTTGACAACTGTGACACCCCTCAGTTCATGGGCTAAGGAGTTTCCTTCAAGGGGAACTATTTCAAAGGAGGATTCCACCCTCAAAAGTCATTTGTGCTAGCTTCATGAAGTTACTACTTGAAAAAAAGCATCTCTATTCAACATATGTTGATTTATATAATCACATAAGCAATGACAGAAATTAGATGTCAGTGCAAAAACACAGAGCTGAGTAATATTTTGCGTGCAGACAAGCTTTTCTCAGAATAGCTGCAAGAAAATCAGGATCCCATCTTTTTCTGTTTAAATAACCCTATTGTTCTACAATTCAGACTCGGTATGTAAGTCACCCTCTGACAAACCAGGCTTGAAATCTTCATTATTCCCTTCAGCTAAAAGATACTAAAACTTTATTATAAGGTGTTTTGTGGTGGAGTGAAATAAATCGAGTTAAATCGTTTCGAAAGAATAGTAGGTATAAACCTAAAGAGCTTTTCATTTTACACTAAAAAAGTGAGTGGGATGGTGCGCTCTCTACTGAACGTTCACAGTGATGATCTCAGAACACGTGGATTTGTCTCAGACAGACACAGAGAAAAGCGGTAAGCTGAGTTACAGTCATCCTGCTCTATGAATAAAACAAAATGCAAGTCATTACACCATGCTGGCACAGCCGGCCCTCTCCAAAGAAAACACAATCACGTCTTCCACAAATATCTGTATTTCTTCTCTACTGATCCTTTCTCCTGTGTTTGTAATTTGAAATACTTCCTGGGATATTGGAAACGAGTTGTTAGCGTTTGACCCACGCAGAACAGTGCTGTATGAAAGAAACACAGCCTCAGCAGAGGACAGTGAGAAGACAGCCTGCTAACCCAGCAAAACAGCTGTGCTTGGGGTGCTCAGAAATCCTGGTTTATGGGTCAGGGCTGATGGCTTTGACAGTACGTTACTGGAGTGCCAGGGCAACCTTGGGACCTGCAAGTATTAAGGGTATGTGTATTTCCCCCACGAAAGATGCTGCTGATAGCGTAGGTCAGTTGGTGATGTTGCCAGGAGTAGGCTTTTTTCACCAGCAACAGCTCTACGTACATTTTTAACTTCTACCAACTCCTGCCTGTTCACTAGGTGTGTGAAGAACCAGCCTGTAAAAAGAAAACAGGCCGAGCTGCCACGAGTCTGCCGTAACTAAAATGCTGATGAATTTTCCCCGAATGGCAAACATCCAGCCCAGGAAGAGCCAGCGCAACACCCTCAGCCTAGGGCTCATCCTCAGCCACCTCTCCATACTCAGACACGAGGAAGAGACAGGTTACTGTCACCCTCCCCCCGGGACAAGAGACATGCCAGTTGTCAGCTCACAAAGCTGTAGCATCCCTCATCCCCTCCACAGTAAGCACAGCCCCAGACCCTCAGGATGGGAAGAGCTGGCACCTCGGTGACGTGATGACACTGCTTCACATGGCAGCAGAGGACGCAGGACACCTTGGGGGCTTGGAGGTGACCTTGCACAAACGGGTCCCGTTCCCCAGCCGGACAGCACACGTAGCTTCCCACACACCAGCACCACCTCATGAGCTGCTGGAAAAAAAATATCAAACTAAACAGCTTGCCTTGCTCTCAGGTGTAACACATGCAGATACGGACTTACTCGGTTCTTCTGAGGGCCAGGTAACAGGTGGGAGTTTATAGCTGCAAAAAGAGCAATTCATAAGGCCGTACTGAGAGGACCATATCGCATGCACACAAAGAGGAGACAGTGAAGTTGTCCTCCTGCTCTTTCTTAAAGTAAGCAGGCATTTTTGACAAGAGATTGTATGGGAAAACGTCAAGGCTTGGTTAAACGAATTTATTTTCTACCAGCTGTGCTCACAGATAGCTTCAGAGCATGGCACAGAATAAATTATGCAGTTGGTTTTAGTTTTTTTTTCCTTTTGACTGTGTGCCCAAAGTGACACAATTTGTTGACTTCTGACCAAGTGTTTTGGTAATGTACCTAGAATTGCAGTGATTCCAGACATTGGAATCACAGTCGCTTTAAAAACTGAGAGGGCAAAACCATACCGGCAGCCAACACAGGAAGCTTCCTCTGCAACAGAGGAGGTCACCAACCTGTCTTTGTCATGAGAAAAAAATGTGCATGCTGTTTTCACTTCTTGGCTTCTACTGCTTCTCCTGTCCTGCCTCGAGTTCTTAGCTGCCCTTTTTTGGGAACGTTAAAAGGCAGCTTTATTCCTTTCAACCCAAACCAGTGAAACGCCTGGTGTGGCTCCATCTCCAGGCTTAAAAGACAACTAGAATTGGAGGGTGTGGGGGGGGGCTTAACAATTCATCTCAGCCCAGACCTTACTGCTTTAACTATACCTTTGGAGTCGGGGACAGGCAGGTCTGAGATGAGATATGATTGAGGCACCTCATTTTATGGCGTTCACAGCCCTGTTACAGGGCCTCCACAGACAACCAACAGACAGGACCAAGGCGTGGAGCTAGAGCACACCCTCGATTCATACCTTTTCTTCAGTGTTTAGGTGTGACACTGACAAATCCTTTGATTAATATAGGGTGAGAAATGATTTCCAAGTTGAGAGGGGTTACTCCAGTGGACTGAATGTGCAGGGAAATGCTCGGCAGAAACACACCCATACAGGAAATTCAAGAACTTGTCCCTGTTGCCCAGTCTCCCTCCTCTTACCCGGCTTCCAGGGAGGGCTGCCCACCCCATTTCCCTCCCTCACCACCCCACCGAGCAAGTGGTTAAATTGAACAAGCGTAGTGTGAACTCAAAACCAAACAAACTGCTTACTCGCAGCAAATGACATAAAGATTTTTTTTCGGGTGCCCTGAAATAATTTTGTAGTTTTTAGCTCTATGTTGTTTATTTTTGCATCTGTTCAAGTGCCAGATAAATTTATGAAACATACATGGTTTTTACCTCGTAATATCAAAAATCTCTTATAAAACTAGGCACATCCTTTTGGGCAGAGAGGTTCTCTATGAAAAGAAAGGCAAGCTTTGTAAGACAGCAGGGGTTGAAGGGCAGGAGGCGTACCAAAACCTTTGCTTTTCTAAACACTGCTGAAACCCAAGCAAATAGTGCTTTCTGCTTCACTACTATCTGCAGTCACTGAAGAACTGACAAGGGAACTCATCTTTTCGTTAAAGCATGGCCTCTGTGAAAACCTACCGGCTCTGCTCACCTCCCCTGCGCTTCTCAGGCAGAAATTTAAATCAAATCTAGGTCTATTCTCTAACTTTTTATTTTGCAGATACACAGACATTTCCTGTGACATAACAAGACAAACTAGTCAGGGGCAAAATGTGCTCCCACAGAGAATCACTTTGCACTGTAAGCTGTAAGCAAAGCTTTGAAGTGTGAACTCTGAATCTGATTCCAGGAGTTCTGTCTTTCTGCAGCCAGGGCATACAAATGCAACGTGGGGAAAACGTGCTCAGTGAACTCTGTCTACTAGTCAATAACTAACTTGTTCTCCTTACATTATCCTGAGGACAACTGTCTCCATTTGCAGATCCGGAGAAAAGGCAATTTCCCAAGTTACAAGGCAGTCACGGGAGCAGAGACACTGCCTCGTGGAGTAAGAAAAGGAGGACAAGAGTAGAAACAACTGGCCTACTTACATGGGAGATGTCCTGACAATTCTCTCGCTTCCCATTAGTAAGGTCAGCTCCCTCTGCGGGAGGCTGATAGTAAGAAGCCTCCAGGATCTTGAAGTCTGCCAAGGACATCTGAGAGAACATGAAATTTAGGGAGAAATGGGCCAAAAGGAAACCATTTGACTCCCCTGACTATGAGATTAACATCATGAAAAGGCTGAGGATAACTTTCTCCTGTCCCTCCCTGCTTTTGGTTCACACATGGAGTACATTTGCTATATAGAAAAAAAACACGTGAAAGGAAGAAAAAATTATACACTTTCAGGAATATTCTAACAATGCATGAAAAATATACAAAAAAATGAAAAAGTTATTTCAATGCAATATATATATATATATTCTTTTTAAGACCAGCTCTTCCAGCTCTTAAAATAATCTTTCACGTTATTGTCTAACTTCGTGGCTTTTTGAGCAACATAACTTAAAAGCTGATAAACAGCATTTCCCAGCAGCCTTGCAGCGGCAGACGCCAGACCTGTAGCATCTCCAGCATCCCTTCTGGCGATCACAAACATCTCACCAGTTTCTGGGTATCCCAGGGC
The DNA here is from genome assembly GCF_011077185.1 of Oxyura jamaicensis. Taxonomy (NCBI): domain Eukaryota; kingdom Metazoa; phylum Chordata; class Aves; order Anseriformes; family Anatidae; genus Oxyura; species Oxyura jamaicensis. Next base: position 51,717,919 of record NC_048894.1, read on the forward strand.
ACAAGCTGCAGCAGGTTTCAGCTGAGAACGTGGCAGGAGCATCTCAGTGGGCTGCCAAGAACTAGAACAAATGTGCTGCTTCCTACTGAGCAAACCTCAAAGAAATTATCCAGCACAGCTTAGGAAGAACCGGGAGGCTCCACCTGAGATCCTTCTGAAATACGGTCATTATCAGAATATGCCACAGAAACGGTGTTTAATATAATGGATTCTTTAGGTTAAAGTAGTATGAAATCACGATGTCATATGTAGTACAAACTCTGTATGTGAAAACAGAATTTGGAGAGCAGAGGATAGGATAATTGTTTTTCTTGTGGTTTTATTCTTGATCATATTGATTTAAAGCACTGAAGACTTTTCAGCAGTTTGACTGTTTTGAAAAGTTTCCAGCAGTTTTACTGTTTTTTGTTGTTGTTGTTGTTGTTTTGTTTTTCTATTTTGTTTTTTTGAGGAATAGTCATTTCTCTTTCCCCAAGCAAAATGACAGGAAGCATGAATCAAGACTGTTTAAAAAGTCACATAACAACTTCCTTTGTCCTTATTGATAACATTTTTGGTTTTGTGACCTAAGTGAATACTTGTGTATGTGTGTTCACTGTGGGAAATCTTTTTCCAGTGACTAATCATTTTGATGCAATATTTTACAGAAAGCCAACAGTTGATCTTTTGTGTCATTCCTTCTGTTTTCAACAGGCTTACGAGAGAGGAGGTAACTAAAAGAAATGTAGGAAGAATAAATAGAATTAATGTTTTACAGGAAATTAAATGGATGTTCTGCTGCAGTTAATTTCCACTAAACACAATAGAGTATGGAGTGAATGTCGATAGTGATGGTCAAGGAAAAATTCCAAGAATCAGCTTTAGCTCTTTGACTCTCTTTCCAGGAAACACCAACATCCTTTCAGCCTGCTTTCAACCGGCAACAGGTCCCCAAGAAATCTGTTGTCATTTAGTAAAAACCAGAAATCACAACGCTCCATGAAATGCCATGAAGTTTTACATTTAGATACCGCCTGAGCCAACAGGTCCATCCATCACTCCGTTGTGATCCAGACCACCTGAAGCTTGTCACTGTCCTTGCATCAAGGTTTAAGATTCCTTCATGTTAGAGGGTCCCCGGACTGATGACCAAAGAGATCTCTGCTGCTTCTGTACCATCAACTGCCCCCCAAAATTATCTTTTCGACTGAAAGCTCTATGGGAAGATTACAAAATGCTGTTGAAGTTAAAATAATGAAGGATTTGATTGTTGAACAACTGTTTCCAGGCATGTTGCTGAAAAAGAGACAACGAGAAAGGGACTTCTTCATTTATTCAGAAGGTATTATAAACCATGGCTTTCCTCAGGAATAAGTATTTATTAAATAGGCAGATTTCATGCTCCCAACTTATATGTGAAATCATTTGGTGAGCAGCAAAGCTAATGAAGCATGATTTCTAAGGATTCGCGTGCCTTAAACACTACTGAGCTTTACCACTAAAACAGTAACCCTCCTCTTCCAGGTATAACTTACAGTGTGCCCCTGGACCCACGGCAATGCAAATTATGATTTGCACCAATCCACATGCATGACAGTTTGTAAGTCCTGTACGTGATGCTGTTTTTCTGACTGGATCCTACCAGAAAATGGAGCACTGCCCTGAAAAGTTGTCAAAGGTACTCTAAGAGAAACAGTCTGAGGAGTACCCCAAGCACAAAGCTGATGTTTTGTGGTGGGTTTCATTGCACACAGTGAGAAGCAAAGAGGGAAAGCCTTCATCTGACAATCTGCTTTTGGCTGAAAAGTCAGTCATGACAGAAAAAGCTTTCATTTTGTTGTGAGCATCAGTGATCTGATGAAGTGGATGGTATTTGTTTGGAAGGTAATGCAAATGATCGTTCAAACAATACAAAGTGTGTGTAGCCTATTTCAGTCAAGCTTGCCTAGCTAAAAAAGACTGGTAGAAGAGACAAATGCCTTACACACCATCACTGCTTGAATGCGAAATGCTAATCTGAAATGAATGCTCAATGCCTGCAGAGAAGCCATGGGGCCACGGGGGGCCACTCCACATCTCATTTCTGAATCATGCCCTGATTTCTTCCTTCTGACTTCACACCTTCTTCCATTTGACTCTTCAGGGTATGTGGTGTATGTCTTGTGATCTCAGCCACACAAAGACTTGGGCAGGCAATTCCTGAAACCTCCTGGCTGCCCAACCCTGCACTACCCGTGTGAAACCTGCTTAAATCCACTCAAAGTCCAAATCTTCTCACCTTTTCTTTAGAATACGTATTTTACCCAGTCAGCAAAAGCTCATCTATCTCACTGTGAATATGGCAGTAGTTCATGATTTGTTTTGTATCTGTACAAGTATATAACGTGCACCAGTATGTTTGATGCTGTTTCTGCCTTAAAGGCTTTCTCTGTGAAATGTGTTGAACCAACAGTTTTTCTGTTAGTATATATAGCTTAGTTCCTGTTTTACTGGAAATGTAGTATGCGTGACCTCATGTTTTTGTTTGCCATTAACGTGTGCAGAGGTTTATCAGGAGGTAACTTCTCCAGGCAACACCAGTTTGACAGTTTCTAATCTACTATTAAAATGCAAGGAATGCTTAAAGGCTGTATTTTGTGAGACTGCGTTAAATTCACCAGGTAGCCTGGTATAATTACATTTCATTGTATAGCTTTTCTGTATCCCACCCCAAACAGGTCCCCTTGCAAGGCAACGGGCAGGAAGCTCCAGCATTTCAAAGAGCTCATAGCCTGAGTTTCAATCAGAGATAACAAGGAGGAGTTGTAAAACAATACAAAAAGAAAAGCGAGGGGGAGAAGTGTGACTGGAAAAAGATACAAGCTACCTTTGCGTATAAAGAAGTTACTCGGGACATTTGAAATTTCTTCTTCAGCCTCCTTTCCTCCTCCTCAAGAAAATAAATAACCAAACACACAAATTCTTGCCCGATACGAGTCACCACTGTTTGCTGACCACAGAAGACACGGGGGAAGCCGTGAGCTGTGGAGGAGCTGGAAAGCAGAGGGAGGCAGCAGCCAAAGGGCTCCAGGAGAGAGGGCACGGGGCCACTGGGCAGCCGAAGAGCCACGCGCACAGCTGAGCAGCTGCAGCCACCGGGTGGTTGGTGGTAACACCCAGCACCTGAGAAATGCTAACTCAGACCACACGTTTCCTTTCGCTATTTCCAGAATCGCTCATCTTGACACTTAAAAGAGAAGAGAAAAATCACAGATGCCCTTCCAAGCAGACGTTATGGAGTGAGGCAGAACGCTCCTCCAGACCTGAGCACTACAAGAAACGCTGCAGCATCAGATGCTCTCAAACACTTCTCAGCCACCTGATTTCATTGGAAAGCTGAAAGTTCCTGCATGGGGGTAACTGAAGCATAAATACTGGATGGTGGTTTTTTTTCCCTTTTTTCACCTTTTTTCAGTTCGGCCACTGACCCCATCCTCACTGGTCCTCTCCTCCTGCAAACTCCTCGCTGTTTCAGACGGGTTTATGAAGATCCTGTTTTGGTAATCAGTGGGGCGCTCTAATTGCTTCACCATGGCACAGATACTGTCAGCACCTCACTGCGGAGGTGTTTCTGGCAGGGTTCATGTTTGGCTTTGTAGCCTTCCTCCACAATGCAAGCCATAAAGAAGCTGTTTTATTGACACTAACAACTGAGAGGGACTTTCCCTGGCATCTGTAATTAGAGCTTTGGTAAATGATTGTACTGAAAAATGATAGGAAGAAACTATTCTAGAAAGGATTAGGTCTCCTTTAGTGCCTGTAAGAAGCTAGAAACAAAGCGGAGTGTTGCAACACCACAAAATTAAGCTGTGCTCCACATACCATTCTGAAAAACAGCTCTGTACAGATCAGTTTCCTGAAACAGAGACAACAGGAGGATGCTGCGAGCAGGCTCTGGAAAGCTGTCTGTCTGTCCTTGTCTGCTGGGGGGCTTGGCAGCAGCTTGGCAGAGAAGCTACCAGCAGCAGGACTCAGGCCCAGGGCAGTCACACAAAGCTCCCCCTCTCCTCAGATACAAAGTCCCAAATCCCACTAACACAACCAGCAAGGGGACAACTGCCCCTGTCCTCGGGTACACATTTCTACTTTTCAAAGCACATTTCAGCCATTCAAGTAGCAGATTCTCAACAATACCAGGCAGAACACCTGCTGCCCAAGGTGCACAGAGGATACCCTGCTCCCCGTGTCCTCACACCCTGAGCATTGCCTTCCACGTTGTTTGGCTCTGCGAAAACCTTTTACCTTTGAGAAGTGTCACAGCCTCCACAGCTCCTCCTCCATTTCTGACTCTTCTTTCCAAGCGAGAACAATTTAGCCCAGACATCCCCTACTGAATCAGCTTTATTTTATTTATTTTATTTTATGTATTTTTTCAGCCCCTTCCCACCACGCTGTTACCCTCCACAAGAACGCATGACCAGTCCATTTGAGCTCCCCATGGCTCTTCAGCCTCTTCCGGACTGTGCTACATTTGTAGGCTTCCCCACAGGAAAAATGCCCCGTGTTGGGTAAAACTACAGTAAAGCAGCAACAGTTGGCAGCAGGGTCCAGCCTGAAAGTTTACAGGATGTTGTCAACATTTGGAGTGCTAACCAGCCTTCAGTCAAGTGTATCTGCCATGTTCTGTGATCGTACAATTGCATTATTTAATTCCATGCCCCAAACGAAACCGATTGTTGGTAATGAGCTTTTCAACCTCTGTAAAGGCAAAAATCACTCATGCTCCTAATGCTGTCTGGGTAGTTGCAAGGAAATTTGGAAGTAGGCTTTCCAAGGAAAAAAAAATGTGATAGAGAGGCCTCTGCTCCGTACCCCATCTCCTTTAGAAAGCTGCTGAGCAAAGTGCTAAACGAACACGCTAAGGTCACCTGAAAACTGCCTCTTAACAGTTACTGAATGGCTCTTGAAGAACAAAATAAATACTGAATGCTTTCAAACACTGTTTATATTTCATATCTACTCTAACATAACAGAGGAATAGTCAATAATATATGAGAATACCTAGTCAATGCTAGCACAGAAAGGAACCAGAAAATATTAAAGAAAGAAGGAAAATTAAAAGCCATTGTGATACCTGGATAGTGTCTGGCATTGTAAGATTGAATAGAAACACACTGCTGTGTAGAGGGAGCATAACACCTTAAAAAGATGTGTAACTAGGACCAACTATCAGAGGGATTAACACATCAGATCTTCAGTCTCCACCAAACTGATTCATGAGGACCTTTAACTGGAAACAGACACAGCTGGCAGAGGAAGCTGCTGCTGTCCCCAACTGCTCTCTTGTGGAATAAATGCCTCTGAGATCCTGAGCACCAAACAATGCACCAAAACACAGTTTGCCTTTTCGTTGTACCTTGCTCACTGAGTCTCATCCACCCATCCTGCTGCCTTCCTTTTATTTGCCTCTCTCTCCTTCTATAGTACAAGGTGCATTACAATGTTATGAAACCTCTCTGAATGGAAGAAAATACACCTTTTTCAATTCACTCTGGAATAACACCAGGGGAGTTGCATACACGGACCAAAGATGATTATCTCCATCCACTCGGAAGCTGTGGCTCTTCACAAGCACATGCCAGGCTTGATTTTGAAACTGCCTTTTGATGCAACTCCACACCGGCCTCAACTTTGAAGTTCCCTTTCAGTAAAACTACTGCCTCGGCTTCCTCTTTTAACTACTGTGAAGAAATATGAATGTGTAAAGCCATTCTTTTATTTCAATACAACAGATACACATAAAAGAGAATCTAGCTCTGCCTGCATAATTTATACCGTCAATAGGAACCTTTCACTAAGTTACGGTAATACTATTCAGTTGAATTTAGTTTGTTGTATAGCAAACATACGTGAGCTATAAATTTCAAGAAACAAAATATCTGTTTAGCTGCGGGCACTTTTATACCACCAGTGGGCTTAGGTATGCTTTCAGCATTTTGCCTATTCCAGTGGATCAGGCAGATTAGATATGCCTACCGGTGCAGCTCCCCGATAAATGACGGGCTTTCCATCCACAGCGGGCCCTCAATAATTCCATCCCTGTGGAGATGGAAATGTTCCTTTGGCACAACACAAAGCCCTCCACTATTGAGCTGTTGACTGAAAGTTTTGTTAGTATCTGAAGAGCACAGCCATACCTAGAAGCACGCCTACCCTTCTCCAAGCCACTCTGGGCGCAGCAGAACAAATGACGCCCGGTTTCCTGTGGAACAACGGCCTGCATTTAGCACCCACAGCCTAACTGTGGATATACTGGATCTAGAGAGCATGCCTGTATGTTTTGCTCTGGAGTAAAGGTTGTTTTTTACCTCAGCCCACATAATGCTTCCCACTTCCAGCACAACCACAAAGCAGAAAACTTGTAGCCATCGCCTTTAGATAATGGGAAGAGAGACTCCTACCTATATATAGATCCATCGCAGTATTCAGTAGTAGTTATAGTAGCATAGGAGTAGTTTAAATGTCAAAGTGTTCAGCTGCAGTCCTAGTGGCCAACGCCCACTTTCTTAGATTATCAATAAACTGCATTTCTGTGAAAACAGGTTAGCATTAATTACTGACACATATATGGCTTCGTAGGTATCAGTGGGCTTGATAAACTTAATCAAAACCACGGAAGCACAGACCTCAGCAGTGTTTCCACCCGTACTGGCACAGCAAAGTAACGGGAATTGGGTTAGATCATTACCACCAGTTTTTACTGGCAGAAGTCGGGGCCTAACACAAACACCATGCCAGCACAGCGTTTTCTTCCCTTTGTTTTTCCCCCCTCTCTCTGCAGCCCAGGAACACAATACCTCTTCCTCCAGAAAAAGTCATGCCTTTGAAGGACAACGTTACTATGACTTAATATGAGGTGTTAAGGCAAGTAAGGCTATACATGAGAAAGGATTCCCCACATCTGCAAGACCCCCAGTTGGATTTCCTTCATCATAAAGAAAGAGTTCTGAATGTGCTTTTAATTCCTGGTTTGTAGTTGATGATTAAGCTTGGCACAAGCTTCTTATTGTTCACTAAATGTCAAAGGGATGCATTTACTTTCTCAAGATGTTCTTAACAGAAACGTAGTTGGATGTTCCTTGTCTAGAACCAGTTTTGGTTTCAAAATTTATGTAACACAGAATACAAACACCCTCCTTCTGAGAGTCCTGGATCTCAGTGCTAAGGAATTGTAGTCATTTGTAATGTATGCTCAAACAAATTCACACTTCAGAATTATTTGACTCTCTTAAACATAAGACTTTATCTTCTAATAATTTGAAATGCCCTAATTGTTCCTGACTCGGCACAATTTAGCTTTGCCCTGAAATGTTGCAATTCTCAGCATTATTTGAATCTTGCTCTGAGACCTAGAATTGTGAGAAAAAATCTCAAATAATTTTCTTCAGACAGGATCTTCTGTGAAGCTATTTTATTCATGATTGCAATGGCGGGTGTCTTGTCAATCTGGAGTGCATTTTCGTAAACAATTCATAACCTTTATTCCCTGTTACTCGACGCCTGATCACCTCCCCTGTTTCCTCATTGGCTGAGTACTACAGGTTCACAAGCTTCTCGACGCTCCTCTACACCATATATGCATAATTTTTCTTTTTTTCAACCCTTTAATTTCTCCTTTCTTATGTTTTGAGAACTTGTGGTCTTTGCCTTACTGTTCTCACACTGCTCATCCTCTTTTTCTCAAGCTTCTACCTTATTTTGGAACAGTGAGGCCTTCTACTGTCCACTTATCTACTTAGCATTTCTCCTTATTATGACTACACAACTACCTTGGAATAAAGAAAAATAATTCTCTGCTGCAAAAACACAACTTTGTTTCTCACAGAATTGCAAAAGCTAAAACTATTAAAATACACTATTTCAAGTAAGAAGCACAGACATTAATTCACAGTAGCAAGAACGGAGTAGAGTTAATGTAAGCTCAAGCCTTCCAAAACCACTATATTTTTTATTTCATTTTGTAGCCAAACAAAGCCTAGGCAAGTACAACTAACCACAATGCAGAAGACTGAAATCATTTTTAAATCTATTATGTTCTTTTCACTGAGCATCGAAGTCTGTTCAGCTTAGCACCAACAGCGGCTCTCCTTAAATCCTGGACTGGGATGAACTGACAGTTACACCAAAGGAACCTTCTCCTTGCCAAAGTATTTGATACCTGGCTGGTATTTTCACTAGCCAGGTCTGCTTTGCAAGCTTTACAAACTGTGCTGTAGCCCATGCTATTTTGGGTCTGTGATAGCTAGAAGCAGCAGCTGAAACAGATCCAAGCCTGTCATTTTCTAATCTCAGTCACCACATGCATCATGCTTCATCAGTGATGAAAAATAGAAATATAACAGCCACACATACCTTAGGAGGAGCGGTGTCTTTGGCCATCCAGTGTCCAGAAGACACTTTAATAAAGTCTTGTGTCTATTGCTCTAATTTTTGTGTGCAGCAAACCAATCTACGCACATACACATAAGGCAGACCACGGATTCATCCTCAAAGACAACTGAAAGCACTTGATTCTGGTAATAGATGGGTATAACATCAACAGCGTTTAGGGAAAGAGAGCTGTGCCCCATGGAAGCACTTCAGTGCTTCTCAGGAAGACAGACAAAACTGAATTCTACTGCCCTGAGCATGAGAAGAAATAAGCAATTTTGCCCTCATACCTGGGCTAGAAACATGCAACTTAGTAGTGACAGCAGAGCAGAGAGAAAGGCGAGATGGAGGTGCTAGGAGGGGAGTTAGAGGGGCTGGTCAAATTACTGGAATCCATGGGGGGTAAGCATCAAGACTTGGAGGAAGTCTGAAGGGATTCCCAAATACTCCTAAGGAGTGGGTACTGCAACTGCCAGTGCTATTTAACACACACACACACAAAAAACTCCTCTGTATTTTAGGACGTCAGTCCCACGAAACAAATATCTCTCAAACTATCTTTCAAGTCTCATTTGCTTCTTCGATGATTGACTCGCCACAGGGAAAAAATGTCCTTCATTTTTCTAAACAAGAAACCTACATTGTTCTCCACAAACTCTTCTTGAAATGCGCATGCACACCTGTGTGTATGTAAAAGCTTTAAATTTCAAAGCACAGTTGTATTAATTTTGGTGCACAATTTTGGTCTTCTTTCTGACAATATGAAACTGTGCTGCCCAGAGTGATGTAAATTGGGTACCACAATAACTAATTCAATTTGTATTGTCTCTCCCTTTCTCTGATATCAATTGTCTTCTACAACACCACAGTCTCATTGAAAAACACTCAAACAAATTATGCACAAGAACTAGTTTACAAGGAAAAAATCAAGAGGATGTGTAAAATATATATATATATATGATTACAAGGATTGTGTAAACTGAGGCAATGAGATCACTGTTCTACAGCTCACAGAGCAGTGCTATTTTATGTTTTTTCCCCATCAACATACAGCAGGGTTTTCAGGGCTTTTTTTTTCTTTTTTTCTTTCTTTTTTTTTTTTTTTTTCCCAAATAGTATCAGTTAACACTGGAATAAACTCACTGGGTGTGAGTTTCAGACAGTATAAGATGACAAAGCCTTTCCAGGCTGCTCTAGAAATTCACACCAGCTAAGAATCACTCTTGACATCCATGAAATGTATGATGTTTGACCCTTTTCTGAAAGGCATGCATAAAGCAATTGAAAAACACTTCCAAACAAGCACAGCAACGTTTTACACTCATTTCTTCATACAGTGATCGTGTATAGTAAAATGCCATGCAGCCTTGGGCTTCATAATACAAGGGCTTCTGTAAATTAATGCCCAGGGAAGGAAAGAAATTTGAAGGTAGGGAGGGCAGACAAGCAGAAAGAAACATAGACCAAATAGTTAAATAAAGTTAAATAGTTAAATAGTTTAAAATAAAGCACCTGGAATGGGAGCATGAAAAAAAAAATCAGAAAAATTTATAACAAATTAAACCAATCAGACTACAGCATTCAAAAGCCCCACCTCTCAAAATCTCAAATACTTGCTACATAACAGGCTATATTTCTCTTCTTTCAAAGACACCAATTTCATTTTTTATTGAAAAGAAAAGCTTTATTCTAATGAAAATAACAACTTTCATTATTTAATTCAGGATACAGAATGACTCAGACTTGTCTTCAATTCTAAAGACACCGCTATTATTTTGCATTGGTCTAGAAGAGCCCTCTAGTGCTCACCTAGTGAAGGCATAAAAAACTTTTAAATGACTAAAGAACTTCCGTGCAAATTTCTACCTATCAGCTCCACCCAACTGCTCTAGCTAGCAGAAAGAAAGCAAATTTTAGACACTGGGTGATACATCTGCATGAAGAAAGTTATTTTGGTTAATGGGCTTAAGCAGCATTTCAGCCAAGCATTTATATAAATAAATACGTATTAATGAGTATTGAGAGCCTTCAGCCTTCAAAATCACAGAATCACAGAATCACAGAATTTTCTAGGTTGGAAGAGACCTCAAGATCATCAAGTCCAACCTCTGACCTAACACTAACAGTCCCCACTAAACCATATCCCTAAGCTCTACATCTAAACGACTTTTAAAGACCTCCAGGGATGGTGACTCCACCACTTCCCTGGGCAGCCCGTTCCAGTGTCTAACAACCCTTTCGGTAAAGAAGTTCTTCCTAACATCCAACCTAAACCTCCCCTGGCGCAACTTAATCCCATTCCCCCTCGTCCTGTCACCAGGCACGTGGGAAAACAGACCAACCCCCACCTCGCTACAGCCTCCCTTGAGGTACCTGTAGAGAGCAATAAGGTCACCCCTGAGCCTCCTTTTCTCCAGGCTGAACAAGCCCAGCTCCCTCAGCCGCTCCTCGTAAGACTTGTTCTCCAGGCCCCTCACCAGCTAATTCTCTCATTCAGTCACCACTACTGATAGTCTGCAACTAACAGGTAATGCTGCTAGCATCTCCAAAGAGTCGTTTTTTCACTGGGGTTTTGTTCAGTTCACTTCTTGAAGGGCCATCCCATTTCAGTTTAAAAAAGGCAAAATGAGCTTAAGATTCTTTACTCATCCACGTCCCACTCCCTCCATTGGGCCAACAAAACTGCCTGTGAAGATAAGCTATGAGGCACACCCCAGCGTGTCCCAGGACTATCAGGGAGGTCTATCAGTGAAATAAAATACCTTCAATCCATCTATAAAGACTAACGTTACTTCTGTAACAACTCTCTGATTTTTAGAAAGCATGTGCACAAGTTTTGAGAACAAAGTTTGACGGCAAAGACATCCCTTCTGCCAAGACTGATATTCACGATCGGGATGTGTCAGACTGCCACTCCAGAGTCCCTCAGACCCACAGTTAGGGCCTAGCAATACGCTACGTACAAACAGAAATACTGCTAAAATAATGGGATTGGGAAGCATAACATCAGCCTTCATGTCTTCAGACTCGGTCTGAACTCTCACACACTTATTTAAAGGATTCTTACTTCAGGGATTTGAGAGGATATTTTTGTGTTGCAGTTAAGTACAAAACGTGTGATTTATTTTTTTTAATGTGGACTGAAAATGTCAATCCACTGACCTCAGTTACCTGTACATAAGGTTTACAAGAACTGCTTTTAGCTTCTAGAAGTAGTACAAGTTTCTTATCTAAATGTAAATGAAATTTATGTTTCCCATCAGTATCAATAAAATTATCAAGGGATAACAAGCAAAAGGAAAATACATAAAACCCTGCAGTGATTTAAGTGTATGATGTGACTCTATTGAGGTCATTAACTGCAAGGTCAAAGCATATACAATTTTATGAGGAACAGCAGTACCAAAGAAGAAAACCTTGTTTTCCCAGAGGAAATTCAGTGCTTCTTTACTATTATTATATTTTCCCATCTAAATGAGTTCCATTCTCTGTGTCCTGTTATGATTTCTCTCTTCCTGTAACCTTTGATAGAAAACGAAAAGCAGCATGAAAGAAAGCAGACTGACACTAGAACAAATTAATTATGATGCTTCGACACAGGGGATTTGATTTTTTTCTTATATTAATGATAATACAGATTCATTTGAAAGAACCCTACCAGTCCCACTTCACAGAGATTACAGAGGTGAGAAGAACAGTTTGTTGAAACAAGCAATGATTTCCAAGGTCAGGAAAGAACTGTGTATGCCATTATTGGACAGAAACATTTTCAAACATTTTTCACGACTCAAAATCATGTTTGACAGCTTCTATCAAGTCCATTGTCACAAAAGCAAGGTTTTGATTTCTCCCTGACATAGCCCCAAACTATTCATTAGTCTATCCCCCGAGAAAGTCAAAATATTATATATCCAATTGATTCGGTATTTCCCCCCCCACAGCACACCATCCCAAAAAAAAGTCAAGGTAAGGATAAATACATGCCCAGCAGATCTCTGTTCAGAGGTGACTGCAGAGGGCAGCTCAAGTAAGCAAGCACATTTTCCTCACCTGGAAAGTGAAGAAGTTCTGCAAACACATTAAAGAGAGCTGCAATTCCATAGTTATAACGGTTACAAGTACTCCTGTCCTCATCTGTTAGAAGTACATTGAACAGAGATCATGGGCGAGATATAAATTTTGTATTTCAGACCAGACAGGAATAGCAAACCAGCAGAAATCTGGTACCCAAAGACTTGGGCCTCCAGAGACAGATGGGGTGGACACCTCTAAATAGTGGCTGCCCTCCTGGCCTGGCTGCCCATACCCCTGCACAAACTGCCAGCAAATGGGGTTCATTGTAATTCCTAATGTAATCATTGTCCTTCTCAGAAAAATACACTCAAACCTTTATGTCCATGTCTCCAAAACACACATTTACCAACACTGGCATAATCAGAAAGAAAAAAAAAAAAAAAACAAGTGCTAAAATTCAAAACTTAATATATTATAAAGCATCAAGTTTTGTTTTATTAAAAAAAAAAAAAATGAGGGAGAGAGCAATAGGGTTGTAGGATCTGGGAACTTTTAATAGTATTCTTCATAGCACTCAATGCAAATATTTGCTCAAAATTTAATAATAAATAGGGAAGAAAAAAATGCTCTGGAAAGTTGTCTAGTTCCACAGTGCTTCACTATGTACTTTAATATCTCTGGATATTCTCTCTGGATATTTCTAGACTTACAATGATATATTGTACAAGTAGAAGTCTTAAACCTCCAAAAATAATGCATGCGAACAAACAGCTCACTATTTTCTCAGAAGTTTCCCTAGCTGTTATGCTATCAGGCTATCTGGGTTGAGCTGGAAGTAACAGCTTCACATCCCAAGCTCCTCTGTCAGACGACCAAGGTGGAGAAGAAAGGACTGTGAAACAGCAGCAGTGAATCAGTGCTCAGTGGCACTCACCTAGGAGCTGGGCACTGAGAGGCAATAGCTCAGGAAATCCATAGACATCGGTGCCCTCGATGAGAACATTGCTTTGGGCCCCAGACCCCTGCAGCCAACCCAACCACACCATCACACAGACACTCTCAGTCACGTTGTACCAGCCCAGCTTCTCCCCTCAACATAGGCTTGAATTGGCTCCTGCACACCCTCCTACACCAGTGGGATCTCGTGCGCTGATGGAAGACGACCGTCAGAGCTCCGCTGGTGCCTAGGCTGCAACTCAGAGCAAAGCAGTACACGTGCATGGCTTCTGAGGACAAGGAGCCAGGAGACAAACCAAATGAGGGGACTGGGAGCTAATGAGCATGTAATCAGTGCTGAAGGGCACACTGAGCAGTCTGTGACTTTTTTAATGCCTGCATTTTATAGCATTTGCAAATTAACACACTCAGCAGGCTGATGGGAATCTGAGTCATCTAAGGCATAAAAATAAATGTATTCAGATGTCAAAACAAACAAGCGTGAGCTCCAATTTTTAAGAGCCGTATTTCTAATGACAAAATAAAAGAAATCCCAACTCTAATATGTCCATTTTGACTCTGTCAAAAATCTAATGTTTTATTCAATAAATGAAATGTAGAGCTATTATTCAAACTACTTTCCATCTGGTTTTAAACCCTCTAAGTCAGCTAATCTTTGTGGATATTTCAAAGTCCTATCATTAAGACTGACTATATATAATGAAAAAGCAACATTTAATACCAGCTAAAAACAAGCTAGCAAAAGAATGAAAGGATTCAAACAGTTTTTTGTTTTGTTCATGACAAAATACTTCTAATTTTTACTGTGTTTTCCTTTGACGAGAAAGAAAACTCATTGATTCAAAAGTAATTACAACTGTGAGGAAAGAAAAAAAAAAATCACCACTGAACTGAAACTTAACTCACACTGTAATTTATGATTGTAAATGTTTAGATGTGGTGCAATATCCCTCTAGTATCTTCCAATATGGTGCAACTGTGGGTTTCCCCTGGAAGAAGAGCCCCAGTTTGCCTCCGTCCCCTCATCCCTCCGCGTCCTGCCCACCACGTCTACTAACTGACCTAACCTTATCTTGTCCCCAAAAAGGATGGTACTGACTTCTCACTTGTGCCATAACAGATCAGCAGATGAGCCGCAAGGTCTGGGAGATGCTCGGAGCTTAAACCACTCGTTCCTTTCCAGCTGGACCGCGTCTATTAACCAGCGATTCCCCTGGCTGGCCGGAGCCGAGGCAAGCAAGGAGAGGAGCTCCATCTAGCGAGAGCAGCAGGCACAGAGCTGGTTGCCAGCTGGGAACTGTGTCCCACTGCAATGGATGGACAGGCAGGCAGCTGTGAAACTCTCCTGGGTTTGGCTGGAGGTGATGGTTTCAGCATCCTTCGCTCTGAGGGGACCACTCCATACTGTTCTTGTCCTTCCAGCCGCTCACGGGATGAACGAGCAGAACGGTCCCGCTAGGGCAGCACCACTTTGCGGAGAAACACGAGTTCTCTTCCCGGGTCCAGCACTACCGACTAACCAAAATCAGTCGCTTCATTCCTCCGCTTTCCTCCTCCCAGCCTCACCACGCTGTATGCTGAAAGCATCTGGAAGTGTACTGCCATCTGAATGTACAACTGCACATGCGACATTTGTCCCTTCACCCCTCTCCCCATAAGCTACAGCTAAGCATCACTTGGTTAAAATAATCTATAAAATACCCTGAAACACTTTGAGTTTTGTTGGACTACTTCAAATGCATATGAAAATGTCAACTGGCATAAACAAACAGATAGACACGTATTATAGACGATTTGCTAGAATAAAACACAACATGTAAAGGAAACATGGGACAGTTCTCAGCTTTGCAAGGACGGAGTTAACAGAAAACAAGTATCAAGAAAAAAAAAAAAAAAAAAAACATTTGAAAAAATTTTAGAAGTCCTAGTATATTGTGAGGATGAAACATTTCTGCCTTTTGGAAATAGGTGACTAAAGGTCTATGACCAATACTCACATCAGCCCTGACAAAAGAACGTGAGGCACAGAACCAGGTATCCTCGGAAGGGAGCAGAAACTAGTATCTAGCAGCACTTCCAAAAAAGCTGTTTCCAGCTGCTCTGAACCGTTTGAATTCATTTTCAAGACTGTTTTTCTGAGGTCAGGAGCAGAACCCACGCCAAAGAATGTGTTCTGTTTGGTTACTCAAAAGGGAGTATTTAGTTGGGGAAGTATTGGGAATGTTTAAGGGGACATATTTTCTAGCTTTTTGCAAGTTATTACCTGGCCAAATTCCAGGTTATTGGGCCTAAATTAGAGAATGATGTGTAACTATATAAAGGTTATAAAGACATTTAATATTCATTATTGCACACTAGTTTTGAAAAGCAGTCAGTGTTCCTAGCCAGAACATACACTAGAGAGATTCCATATGTTCATCCAAATCAACGTTTGCAGAAACTAATCATAATTCCAGAGAAGGAAGAGACTGCCTCGTCCCACCACTAACTGCATTCAAAATTTCCTCTCGCACAGCTTTTGCAGGACGGCCTCACTGTACGAGTATCTTTGGCATCAGGGATGTCCACATGAGGAACAGACTTTTGTGCTTCTTAGCGAATGTGGAAAGCGGGCCAAGGATACACGTGCCTGGGTGAACGACAAAGGACTCTCACAGTTTATCTACCCAGAAAAACATACCGTCACCTACTGCAGAAAAGTTTACAACACAAATTCAGCTGCTCAATAGCTCCTGCCACGTGAAAGAAATTGAACACTCCAGGATAGTAAACTTCTTCACATTCAACAAGAAAATTCAAGAATACCCAAGCCAGAAGCCAGTGTGGCACACCAGGCATTCTGCACGTCCTACCTTATTCCATGGGAACTTCTGTGGGGAGACACACCTTCAATATCAATAAAAGAACAACTCCAAAAAATACATATCTAACCAATTTAACTTAACGTCTTCACTCTCTGCAGATTTCCAGGAAAAAGCACGTTTCCACTTCACAGTTTGCAGAAAGAACGCTTGTTTACACAGAGGCACTCGTGCTACTGACGCAAGGCTCGCCAAATCCCGCGGCTGAAGATGTCATTGCCTCTTCTCGCTGCCTGCCTCACGTACCACCACCGACGGCCACTGGTGCAGCACAGCAAGCGATCTGCTCCTGCCTTACGATGCCACAGTTCACGGTCCACTGCGTTTGCTTTCTCTGAATGTAAATCTGTGCTGTATGCCATTTGCAAACTACCCCGGCCACACAGCAGCCATACGTGCTGTCCTGACCACTTTGTCTGGCAGCATAAGGAGAGGGGAACAGAGAGCTGGACGTCACAGCCTCATCAATCACCCTACCAAAACTTCACAGGGTTTGTTGGCCAGAGCCTTCAGGAAGATTAATTTGAATCAGCTTTTATAATGCAATAATTAAACCATAAATAGAATTTAAAAGTGACCTTAAAGTGCTTTTGTTTAATTTCTTTTGAAGTTAGTTAAATAAACAAAACCCACTGCCAAATAAGAGTATCCATAACAGATTTGAATGAGATTTAACTAGCACGCCTTAGAAGTTAGCTCATATTAACATTTCAGACTGTCCATGCAGTTAGCTTGGAATATTTTTTCTGAATGTTCCTATGTATACAAGCCCAGAAACTGCTACTCATTTTTCCTGAGACACCAAAACGCAGAGAAGACGGAGGGCTGTGTTTAGCACTGGGCAGGAAGGTAGCTGTGAAGAAGTGTGAAGTGAGAGTGTTCCAAGCAAGTATTTTTGAAAGTTACTCACAAAAATGACAAAAATGGCTCTGTTGCTTAGCTCATTTTTCAACTGAATTACTTAACCAGATGGAAAGCCAAGATATGTGACCTTCTGTGCCAAGTAAGGTCACTCGCTTTTTTTTTTTTTTCCTTTTAATAGAGTTTAAAAGTAGAAACTACTCTGAAAAGACAAGCAAAACTTTTGATGAAAACTCAAGGTGAACACGTTTTCTAAAGGGTGATTGCAAAGGCAATTAAACACACAAAACAAATTTATTCTAACAGCGCTCAGATTGCTGGGGGAAAAAATACCTATATATATTTATACCACTGTGATATTATTGATCATTCTGATGCTGGAAGTACACGTTGCAGGCAAAATTCTTCTCTGGTAAGTCACCTCTTAAGCACACCAGAAAAAAAGAAAATTATATGGCTACAAATTTTAAGGGAAAAAGAAATGGCAGAGCTAAAGTCATGCTCTAATGAGAAGCATGGCATTTGTTTTTAAGATCTAATTTCTGCAGTTTAACTAGACTCTGCTGTACTTTTCAGCATCCGTACTCCCTCCCAACAAAGCTCGGAGTGGACAAAGCAGCTACACAGGCTCCAGCTCACAAACTGAACTGACATTTCCATCTCAGAAGTGATGCAGGAACTCTGCACAACTAAATCACTCAACCTCCATCCTTCCCTAGCTGGCTTTAATAGCGGGGTATACCAGCTCCCAGTTTACTGTGGGCAAAAAGACCTTCCTCTGAGTACCTTCATTCAGAACTCATTTAAACCACCGGAGAGATTTCAGCAGGTTTTAGGACACGACAGATCTTACACACAATTTTAACTGAAATTAAGCAAATTTTAATGTTAAGTACGTTTACTATTCAAGACCAAAATAGGGAGTTTTCCAAACAAGCAGATCTAATAAAACTGTATAGTAATTTTCTATACAGCTTTAAAACCTGTTACAGAGATACGGGCTGTGTTACATTATTAGATAAGTCCACACACATCTGTACAAACCTTCGGCTATGTGAATATTCTATCTTTATTCAAGTAGGCAAATGAGGCAACTAGTCTCATAGGTATTTATAGCATTGGGATTTGAGGACCTATTTCTGAGAGGTGACGGGCAGCTACTTCTTCCAACGTACCAGAACACTCAGGTTACAGGGCTCATGTGTGATCAAGGATCTTGTAACCAATGCTGCAACCCACCTCCAAAAAGTCCAGCTCTCATCAATAATAAAAGCTGCTTTACACAGTGGGTATAACTATCTCCCTCAAGCCTAACTAAGCATCCGAGAATCCTTACCCCACCAAAGGTAGTACCAAATGTAATAAGTGTTTATTCGTGCTGACTTACA
Organism: Oxyura jamaicensis; assembly: GCF_011077185.1. Lineage (NCBI taxonomy): Eukaryota > Metazoa > Chordata > Aves > Anseriformes > Anatidae > Oxyura > Oxyura jamaicensis. The sequence continues at coordinate 51,736,388 of NC_048894.1, forward strand.
GCAGTTTAAATGCACCAATGCACAAAGCCTCACCACTAGCAAATAGGGTACAAGTCTTTCAAGAAACAGATAGTATAAATCGACTAGGAATAAATTAGAAACAGGCAACAGGTTTATTTTTTTTAAGTATTTGTTCAATTTTTTATCTCCAAAAGTGATTAAGCAGTCAAGAAGAAATAGCCAGGCTAAAAATGTCAAATTATATAGTATTTTATATATATAGATATATGACAGCAACCTCTTTCCCCAGCTACATTTTAAATAGGAAAATAACTTTTTTTTTTTTTTTAATTCAAAAGCAGGCAAAGGATAAGCCCATAAGCTTACCAGGAAAGTTAAGCTCTGGACCAAAACCAAATAGAAAAATTCCATCAGAGAAGGAGAATAATTCATTAAGTTGCAAAGCCCACATTCAGCCACAAGACCGTGGTGAGAATTCTTACGTAACTTCAATTTCGCAGAGCAGTACAGACTACCAGCTAGTATATAACAAAAATGTACCACCGAATTTCAAATAAATCCAACTGAATTCAAAGCACAGGCGTTATGCAGAGTATCATACTTTGCTCTCAACTTTCGTCTGATTTTCCTGTATTAATCTTCAATATCCAGAACAAATGCTTCAAAAGAGTAAGAATGTGGTCCATCCCACAAAGACACTTGTCCATGAAGTTATGCACGACTTGCTCCAAAAAAAGCAGCAGATAATTTCATTGAATCACAAGATTTGCTGGAAGTTTGACAGTTAAAATTTTTGCCAAAATTAAGCAGTTTCAAATTATTTCTAAAATAATTACTTGGGGGAGCTATGATGTTTGTTTTGAAATTTCATACACTGTAACACCTTTCTGAAAGCCAAAGCACTGTAACAGATACCTATAACAACAAAGATTCCGTATCCAGAAAAATTTTGAAGTGTCATGTGAAACTATTTTTATAAAAGCTTGAAAGAGTAGTATCTGAAACACTCCAAAAGCTTTTGGAAAATATCAATAAAACCAAGATCCATTTTATGAATTCTGAAATCCTTTAAAAATTGCTGGGAGCCACACATCTCTGTGCATACTGGACCATTCATAAGGTTTACGGGAGACAGGTGCTCAACATATGCCTAAAAAAATCATCATTGTAACCAACACATTGAACACCAGTTTTAAGGTTCATTTTGCATATCAAGGTCTTCCTTAAAATCAGCCTGCGACGTACCTAGAAGCATGGAGGGAGGACACAGGAGACATGTGGATAATTTTGCTCACTAACACCTCTTCGCCCTGACAACAGGATACCAACAGTAGCAGCTGGTTGATTGGCTTGTTGCTGAAATCCTGAAAAGCACAGATGACACACGGGCTGAAGTCACTTGCATAATAAAATGCATAGACATGCACAAACATAGATGGGAATATCTGGAATTAGAAGTAGGCCACCTTACATTGAACACATGTATATACAACATGAGCTCAGTTTCCTGTCCAACAGCTGTCACACATCACAACCTCTGATGTCCAACTGAATGTCAAAGTGTGGAAAAAAAATAAGACTACCTGAGTACCCGAGCAGATATCCCAAATTTGGGGTTTTCAAAATTGTTTCACTTAAGACTGACAAATAGGTGGAGAAATCCAGTATTCCATTAATAGCAGTTTCCTTATTTACAGCAAATGTATGTGGGGCAGAAGAGGACAGGATAGTGGAAAGGTGAGACAAAAAAAATCCAACTCTTCTTCCAATAGACTTATGATCTCTTCCGTTAATCAGTCTACACAGTTTATATACATAATCAAGAGATGAATATTAACTACCTAGCCTGTGAAGTTTCTGAGAAACTTTGACCAACTACCCACAGATGTGCGTGGGTAATGATGTGACGTTCTGGAAAGCCTATTTGTAACGTCCACATTCTAGAAGTGGTATCACACATCCTCAGGCAATCAAGATCTGCCTTCTCTGGCATCCTTGCAACAGTTTTGACTTGTACAGGGAGTACTGGAACCAGAGTGTTCTACAGAACAGCCTAATTTTGGGAATTACATTGAGTAATACAGTGGCCTGACACTGCCTGAAAAATAAGCAAAATAACTAAAGTACTGATTTGCATTTAAGTAACTGTGTTTGGATATTTTCACCAAGGAGAAAGTCCAACTTTGTAGGAATTACTTAAAATGCATGTATACATACACAATTCCACTGAACATTTTAAGATCCTATAGCTTCCATTCACTAGGCATCACGTAGTGTTTCATTTTTCAAGCATGCTTCAAAATATTCCTCTTAAGTATTTTCTCCATAGTATACCTGCAAAATCCAGGTCAGGAGACCTTCACAAACTTGTCTTTGATGACACAGAAAGTGGCTGTTAGATTCACACACACACACGAGACAGAAAACTTGTCTTTCAGCTCCATACTCAAAAAGCCTTTCTACTTTTCTTTTTCAAATATGAAAATTTAAGCAATAAACAATACTTTAGCATAGAACAATTCAAATCTTGAGCAAGTGTTTTCTAAAATTGTTCATTAAAGGTAAATATACTGTTTCCACTAGGAAGACTTCAGAATCTATTTCTGTTATGGCCATGAAATAAAGACTGGAATAAGAAAAAGTCTTTCTGTTCAAAGAAGCAATAACATTTGCAAAGACTACAAGCTTCTCTTCTGCATAGACATCTAAAAAAGGTAGAGCAGCTGTTCAAGATCAGTGAGTTTAAATCAGTGTCTTCCTCCACAAAGAACAGCTCAAGTCCTTGTGACAAAATTAGGGAGAACTTGAATTCTGCGTGACAGTGGACTTCCCAGTAAATATCCAGCTACCATCCCCTTAGCATCGCAGTATTTCTAATCACTCCTATGCCAGCATCTTTGTTCATTTATACCGTATTAAAGTACTGAATGCCCTTGAACTTCATCTGGGCTTGTTGTGAGGGAAATCTTCCTTGTGTCAAAACATCAGGTGGACTCTTCACTTATCCACCTTAATTCCCATAAGCCAGATTGCTTTATCTACTAATTACCAAGGTGCAGTCTTTATTTTAACCTCAGTGAGGGAAGACATTTTTATCAGTATGTCCACAGCTGCTAGGCAGGAATGATTAGTTTCACAGCTTTCAAACCTTTCCACATCATTTAAATGCACTATACAATGGCACTTTTCAAAACGATGGGCTTCAGCCAGCTAAATCCATGGGAAGAAGTAGGCACAGTTCAGTCCTCTCAGCCTAAATGTACTCTTCCTTTTACACTCGCTCTTAATTATTACTGTGTACAGATGCCTCTTGGAACTATGTAATGAATGCACGTCAAAGCAAATCTACCACGCTCCAAGCTTTAAATGAGAGGAATCAACTGAGATTTAGCTGGGGAAAAAATTATAAATTAAAAAGAAACATGATAAAGAAACATAGCGACAGAAGTCACAATTAAAGACTTTTTACCTTTGTACAATGTTTAGCTTAGGGCTGCAGCTCAGCAGAGACTTCAGGATATTTACCTTAACTTTCCCCTTCACATGACAAACAGTTCTTTGAGTCTCACACTCCCGGTTAAGCCTTAAATCATCTTTCCTCTTCAAAACAAGAATACTGCTGTCAAAAGTGGTACTTCAAATAAGCATTATCAGATTTGTTTCCACTTAAAGCAGTGTGGCAATGTTTAAGTAAGCTTTTGCCAAGCTGTTTCTAATAACCCATACCTAAATGTCAGATTTCTGTTATATAATACGTTGGCACATTTTTCCTTCACAGACTTCAGTAAGTTAAAATGTCTTTCTAGGTTCTTACACTGCAGAGAGACTTTACCCAAATACCCCATAAAATGCATTAACGGAGAACAAGATCAAACCAGAAACCTGCTTTAAAACTGTAAATCTTCTGGCCCATGTTAACCCCCTGCAGCTCTATACCAGCCTCCTCTAACTTTCCTTGGGGTCCTAGACCACAGTGGAGCCCACCTTACATTAAGGGGATGCTAGAAATCTGCAAAGCTTTTGAGGTCCAGCCACCAGAGGGGAAAATATGAGCTTCCTATATTTGTCTCTATTTCAGAATGTCATTACTGGAATTCTTTAAGACTTTTTTTTTTTTAACTTTAAAAGTCCTTCTCATCTTGACTTTGCTATTTATGTGTGCACACAAAATAGTTTCCCTAAAGCTTTTAGTTCTGTCATACCAGAATTTCCACTAAGAAGGTCATCAGTACCAAATGCTTATAGCTTTTAGCCACACAAAACACCATTGTGGTTTCTTGCCTCTACTGAAATCACGTGTTATAGCTATACTTCCAATTCTGCAAGTCCTGTTAAAGGGAATTACCAGTTAAATTGTGCATCGTCCAATTTATAAATAAATCCTGGACTAGAAGCCTGGCTTAAGCTGACAAAATTCACAAAATACGGCAGAAGCTATTGAACAAATTCAGTATCCAGTGACAGCCCTGTGAAGCCAGAATAACAGCACTGAACCAAATGGAGTTACCATGGCGTGAAGTCAGAACTGGGAGCAGAACTTGGCCACCTGGTGTTTACTCACTTCACTAAACCTAAAGCCCTGGTCAAACAATGAATAACTATATAATCTGTGAGGAGAAATGTCTGGAAACCCAGGACACGGAGGTAAAATGAGGATAAACGTTTTGCTTCCGTGCTGGACTTTCTGGGTTTTGTTAGTCTAAGCCAGACCATCGATGTTACTTAAACATTTTACCGTGAATATTTTCAGTGTGAAATTCCATTCATTTTAAAATAAGGCATGATTCACAGAGAATTCACAGAGCAGGAATTCTAAAGTAGCTTGACTGCAACATGCAGATGTATAAACGTTTATAGGAGGTAGGATTTCTTTCTCTAGATAGTCAATATAGTTGTTACAGCCCTGGACTGTAAATCCCTGGAACTTTAATATTTCTCTACGAATCCAGTTTAAGTATTCCGAGATAAATACGCTGAAAAGCGAGGAGGTTTCTCCCAGCAGCAGCCTCTCCCTGCCCTAGCAGCTTTCGCACGGCTGCGCTCGCACCTCACGCCTCACGGAAAGGTATGTGGCACGGACTTTCAAAAGCCTGTCAAAATCGCGGAAACCCTACGTTTAAATAAAAGCTCCCGGGGCCGGGAGGGGACCATCCCTGAGGAGAAATGGCCCTGACGGGACGGTCCCTGAGGGGACCGTGCCGGGGCCGAGCCGCCCCTTAGCCCAGGACACCGCGACCGCTCTGAGGGGCGGGAGGCGGGCTCGCCCCCTCACCGCGCAGGTACCAGCGGGCGCCCGGGGGCTTTCAGCCCGCCGGCGGCCCCCTACCTTCGCCCGGGGCCGCGGGGCTGCGAGCCCGGTGGCGGCTCCGTCCTGCTCGGCGCCTCCGCTCGCCTCGCTTCTCCCTGCGCGCCCTCCCCGCGGGCGGGCGGGCGGGGAGCAGCGGCCCCGGGGAGGGGGGGAGCCCCCAGTGCCGGGCCGGGCCGTGCCGGGCGGCTGGGACAGCAGCGGCCGCTCATAGCCCCGCCGTTCGGCCGCACCGGGCTGCGGGTCCCGGGTAAGCTGCTGGAATTAGGGGATCGCCCAGGGATGGTGCTCTGCTTACTGTGTGCTTGTGTAATTACGCGTTGTTGGTAAATAATTTTCGTGTTTGTTTATGTACCACCAGCTACGATTGCAGACAAAACTTTAAACATGGAACTGCGTCTGCGTCGTCGAGTTGGGGTGTCAGGATCGCTCCCCAGCCCCATTTTTTTTTTTTTTTTTTTTGCACAAAGTGTACAAATTGCAGCGTTTCCTCCGCATTGCCCCGGTTATGTTTATGTTGCACGTTCCCTGCTTTGGTTTAATTACCAAGCCCACGCCGATCGCCGCGCTTCCTGCCCGCCCAGAAGGCAAACAGCTGTAATCAGCTTCATTTTTTAACCCCCTTCCTCCCCTCCAGCCGCTCGCTGCCGGAGGGACACCGACACCCGCCGCCTCGACCCGGGCTGCCACCCCCGGGTCCCAGGACACCAGGAGCCCCGCTCCCCGTCTCCCTCTCCCCCTCCAACGGCCGCTTTCGCCCGTTGGCCGCCGCCCTGAGGCGAGGGGAGCTGCGGCCGCCGCGGCCGCCCCCCCGTCCCGTCCCCTCAGCCGCCCGCCGCGCACGCCCTGACGTCATCCCCCTCCCCCCCCCCAGCACGCCGCGCAGCCTCCTCGCGCCGGCCGCGCCGCGGGCGCTGATTGGCCGCCGCCTTCCCGCTTCCTCCTGGCCGCCCGAGAGCCCGCCATTTTGAAAAGCTCGCCGCCGCCGCCGCCTCCCCGCGGGCCCCCGGCACCGGGACCGGCCCCGGGGCTGCAGCCGGAGCTGAGGTGGGTCCGCGCCGCCTCCCCCAACGGGAGAGCCCCCTATGGTGCCGAGGGGGAACGAACCGAGGCTTCCGTCCCGCTGCGGAGCCGCCCTGTCAGCCGGCCTGCTGCCGGGCCGCGCTGCCCGCCGCAGGGCTCCTCAGGCGCCGTGTGTCGCCGCCGCCTTCCCTGCGCCTCCCCCACGCCTCACGCTGAGGGGGCACGAAGCTTTCGGCTTCCCTCAGCGCCCCCTGCCTGCGTGGGAAGGGGAGGCTTTGCTGGGCTGCGTGCTGGCTCGCTCCTGTGGGCACTGCCCCGAGTACGCTCCCAAGGAGATACCTTACCTCCAAAGAGATGTTTTTTCTCCTCGTCGTTAAACAAAGAGGACTAAGCTTTCATTTTCCTTTCGCTAATAAAACTCGTGGTTTTATTGCCACCTGCGAACCTCTATCCGTGTGCCTATTTTAGTTGTTGTTCATTGAGTTTGATCTCCTGCGGATATACTGGCTTTACTTTTGGAAAAAGGAAATGGTTAACGTGATATTTTCCCTCAAGACCTTAAACAACTGATGGTGTATTGTGTTCCAGAAGCGTAAACAGTGAATGATATTGAAAGCTAGAGTCTTGTAAACTGAAGAGATAGGGCTGTCTTCCTTTGTTAGTTAGGCAGTCTCTGTCACAAGGGAAATGGCACTCACCGGAGTGAGATATTTCTTTAAGTTAAAACTTAATCCACTTGAAGTGCTAGAAAAAGACTCCTCTTAAATACACTGTGTGACACATTTATTAGTTTCTGTTGTAGACTTGGAGGTTAAAACCAAAAAGCATCTTTGAGCCCTAAGTTGTCTCATGGCTATTTGAGTTCTGAAAGCAGCATTTACTTTTCCAAGTTGCTCATAACTTTTTTTCACTTTTCCCATTTCCCATCTAAATACCCAGCTTGTTGAATTTATCAGGGAACTCGTATGCCTAGATAACTCCGATCAGAAATAACTGATAACAGGGTGCATTAAAATTGTGACGTCTTCAAGCTTTGCTGTTCTTCCTAGTACAGCGCCACTTGCTTTGAGTGGGTGTTTCTGAAAGTTTCACAAAGCACACTTGCAGATGTGTGTGTGGAAAGAGCTGATAAACTTTTAAACTTCTTAACCCGGCTAGTTGCAAGATGGATGACAACTTCTGAAACTTATTCCGTTGTGTATCTGCAGTCTAGTTAGTGTTTTAAACTATGTAACCAGTCACAATTGAAGCACTATGACATTAATTGTAATATACTTAAAAAAAAAAAAAAAAAAAAGCAATAGTGCTATTTTTCATGGTTTTCCTGTTTTTTACAGTAATACACACCATGTCTTCTGTTGCTTCATCCAAAGAAGATACAATGTCGTCTGAGAAAGCAGATGAGAAACAACCTGAAGCTGAAAACAAAGCTGAGGAAAGTGATGAAGATGAAGAGGAGGAAGAAGAGGAGGAAGAAGAAAAGGGTACTTGTTTTTTCCACTGAATAATTTGTCTTTTAAAAATGCTGAGCTGATTGAATGCATTCATCTGTGTTCTCAGCTAATTTTACAAGAAATATTAGAAGATTCTACAGTGCATCTTTCTCTCAGATCATAAATAATTTCCCAGTAGACTAAAACAGACAAACCTGGAAGCAACAACACTGATGTTCCTCAAGCAAGAATGAAGGAATTGCTGGCATCTTGGATTCACACAGTAGTATGTTTTTTTGTTGCTGGAAAAACTTTTAGGTGATTATAAGGTGCAGCATCCTGTATCAAATTATTCACACACACAAAAAAATGCATATCCAAGAAAGAATCCTTTTTTTGCCAATAACACTTTGAAGTGATCCATGTTTGCAAAAGAAACTTGGAAAGATCTGTGAAGTAGCTTTGGAGTAATATAGATATCATTGTTTGCCTTACTACTGTGAATTATTTTGTTTGGTACCAAAGCTTAGTTATAGCGGTGGGAGAATTCCATGCAACTGATTTTACCAGTAAAAATTGTGATGTCAGAGGGACAAGCAAGGCAGGACTTGTGTTGCAGCATGTAATTGCAGAGGGTAGTCAAGGAATACAAGAGGTGATGAAGGAATAACGCTGATGTGAAATCCCTAGGCAACTATTGTGCAAATGAAAGCATCCGTGTAAACAGAGTGGCAATATTGCATAGTGAAAACCAAGTCACTGATGGTCTTAGGTTCTTAAAGGAGCAGAGCTTTGTCTTCAGGAAAGGTGGCAGAAAAAATGTGCTGTTTGGGGAACAACAGAGTAATTAAGCTTTTACAATCAGCTCTTTCTTGTATATGCCAAAGTATGTTTTGCTACATTGTCAGCAGGTAATTGTCCAGTTTCAATTATGTACATACACATTACGAAGCTGCTTTTTGATATTAAGGCTAGAACAGCACTATCTGCTAAAAACAGTGTGACGAGTGCTTTGAGGCTGAGTGTTTTACTGTGAAATGTTTCAGTTTGTGAAGCCTGGGGCTTTTGTCCTGGTGTGGTACTGTAAAAGTAGTGAAATGCAATGTATAGATAAAACAGTTTAAGCGTATTCATAGAATCTTAGAATGGTCTGGGTTAAGAAGGACCTTAAAGATCAACTAGTTCCAACACCTCTGCAGTGGGCAGGAACACTTTCCAATAGAAGGACTAATCAGTACCAGAATTATTGTGAATAATATCCTTGTAGTAGCAGTGACACTAGTTTTGTGCTCTGCAGTGTTGTACAGTACAGCTGTGTTTGGATTAGTACAGTCCCACTGTCCTTGTGGGAGGGATCTGTTTTTGCTGCTGCTATGACACTACTGTGTAGATTCCCCATGCCGCAAGTGGGAAGAGGCTGCAGGCAAGTTGGATTCTCCTTTTGCCAATCTGGTAGTGTTATTCTCCCTCAAAGAGCTAGAATGGAACTGTGCCTGTAGGGGCTAGGGGTGGCAGAGGGAGATGGCAAAAAAATAACAGCTCTATACCTTAGAAAGGTGATGAAAGGACGGAAGGCTGGGTTTCTGAAAATGCATGGTGTTGTCATCCCTATCATGAGGTGCAGTTCTCTTTAGGAAACATCTATTCTTCTCATTGAGGTTAGGTGGAATGTAGGGTTGTAGTTACGAACTAGAGACTGTGAGGTATGGCTCTACAAAACCCCCTTAACCTTTTAGCCAAAGGTTTGAAAGTGTAATAGTACTTGGTTATATCATTATCTTTTTTTGGTTTGTCATTGCAATGATGCAGTTGTATTGCCTATCACTACAGTGGAATCTGGTCATGTCATGAAAAACACTATGTTTAAGGAAGCTGTATTTTGCAGAAAAGAGCCTCATTGTTGAAGGAAAAAGGGAGAAGAAGAAGGTAGACCGGTTGACCATGCAAGTGTCCTCATTACAAAAAGAACCTTTTACAATTACACCAGGTAAGTTTGACCTCTTACATAAGAATTGTGAGTATTGGGAATTACGACAGAACCTCTCAAGTGATAAAATTGTTAATTTGTTGTAGATGAGACCTAACCTAACAATCATGATACGTTTTAAAATAGTAAGGCTGTTACAGTTATATGAAAACTACATATTTAAATTTAATCTTGAATAGGTTCCTCAGTATCTAGCCACCGCTAAAAATTACAGGAGCATCTCAAATAAAAATAAATGCCAAGCCTGTGAACCCTGGTAGTATCAAGTAGTAAAGAGAAAATACCACTCATGGTGCCTAATTGATAGGAAAAACCCTGCCTAATGTTTGACCTATTATGTCTGATGCTATGCTGAAAGAACTTCTTTGCTTTTTTTAAAAAAAATATAGCTGTTTGAAGTCAGAAACAGATAGGTAAATATAAATGTGATGAATCACACAACTGATTTTAACTGTTTCAGGAAAAGGACAAAAACTTTGTGAAATTGAAAGGATACAATTCTTTTTGAGTAAAAAGAAGACAGATGAACTTCGGAACCTACACAAACTCCTCTACAACAGGCCAGGCACAGTAAGAACTTAATAACAATCTTGTATATTTATTAGTTCTCATCCATTGTGAAAAGGTTTGTAGTAAAGTTTTTTTGCATTTGCACATGTGGATCTACTTTTTAAGTGTCATTTGTTACAAACTACTTAGAAAATTAGTATTAAAGGAATAGTTAATCAAGCCCACATTTTTTCTAACTTCTGTAAACTAGTCTCTAAAGATCCTGTGGAAACATTTACTGAATTGTAAGCCTGATTGAACAGAGCTGTTTGTTGTTTTTTGTTGTTGTTGTTTGTTTTGTTTTCCCTCTTTGTGTGCAGGGGAGTGGTTACTTTACTAGGATGAGTTGGAAGTCATTTGAGTCACATGGTAAAACTGCTTATGTGCAAGTCATAGTGAAGTATTCCATGTATCATTACTTTGTTCAACGTAGCTTTTTCTTAGTACTTCAGTTCCTTTTGTTTGATACCTGTGTTAGTGGTTTTTACTACATTATTACCTACCTGGTCATTTTCTCCTTCAATATGCACAAAACAATAGAAGTAAAATCACATTAATATATAAAATCTTTATAGTCATTTTTTCATTTATCTAAAATAAGATTCAACAAAAATATTAGTTAAAAATTGATACACTTGCATTTATATCTGAAAATGAAACCTAAACAAATTGTAATAGCAAATCTTTCTTGGAGCCTTTTACGTGGCATTGATCTTGTCTTAAATTTCAGAGTAAGGGTGACCCATTCTCTTTCCAAAAAGGAATGAAATGGACATAGGGAAATTAAGGCAGATTAAACTTTACCATTTCAGTACACTTACCATATTTATAGGAATTTATTTTTAAGCTGCTCTGATATTCTGGAAACTTAACTGGCTAGCGCAGAAATCAAGAACTGAGTAGTACAAGTGCATGCTATTAAAGTGTCTCAGACCACTGCTGCAAATGCAATGGTTGTTTAAATGGCAAAGCAAAGGTCCATTCAGAAGAAAGAACAATATATATTCATTAAAAACTATTTATGTGAATTATGGTATTTATTTAGTGTGGCAATAAACAAAACGAGAACTTCTAGCTCAATGCATACAGAGGTTTGCAAACATTTGGATTGTTCTGCAGCAGAACTTAATTTTTGTTTTAAAGGTGGAATGACAGGACCAGGTAATTTTCTGATTTAATTAGCTCTATAGTGGAAGTTTTGAAACTATCCATTTATCCTTCTTGAAACCAGTAGTGCTTTTATACCTTCTTCCAGTGGTGGTACTGGGATACCATGACCTCACAGTCCCTCTCTCCCACTTTAACTCGCAGGTCTGAGGAGTGACTCATTGAAGGGACTATAAAGTTTATTGTTTTGCAACAAGCTTCTAAGAAACAAGCAACAAGCTACTAAGAAACTAACAACTCCATTAAACTTTTATTGATGACTAAATTACTACAATTATTAATACATAATGTTATCAACTGACAGACACATGACTATTAGCAGTTTCACAATTATGTGCAAAATGATATAAGTTGGTATTTAACACTCTTAAATCTTGTTAGCTAGTCACTGTTCCCTCCCACACAACTTACTTGGATGCAATTCCATCCCGCTTTGCTCTGCCCTATCACATATGGTCTTACGAGCGTTGAGTTGGAGAACCCAGCCAGTTGCTTAAAGAGGATTGCTCTAGAGTCCCAGTGATCTGAGTCGTTAGGTCACCCTCACTACTTTCTGTAGGTGTCCACATTCCTGCTGCCCGAAGCATGCTGTTTCTGATGCAGTCACCTGAGCAATCTCTGCCTTGTACACTACTGGTATGGTTCCCTAGGTACAAATGGCCCTGCAAAGTTGTGCTCTCCAACAGGTCGCCTAAACACCCCTTCAGTTGTCTGGTTCATTCTGATTACGCATGGCGTATCAAACCTATTTAAGGCAAATTGGTTTGCTTATCCTCAGTTGCTCTATCTACTTTATGACACTGAAGTACAAATACTTTAGCTTATACACAGACAGTCCACGTAACAAAGCAGCATTTTTCATGCTGTTTTTGAGCTTACACAGCATCCTGCTGCCTTAGTTGCTTGGTTACAAATCATTGCCCTTGATGTATTCTTAGAACAATCTTGTGATTTCCTGCGAAGTTTTGATACACCTGCAGGATGTTTTGCTTCTGGATATCGGGTAGCATCATCTGTAGAAGTGTCTGAGATAGAATTCTGTCATGTCACAGTGTATTTCTTCCACCTATTAATCATCACCTGTTTATCATGGAAAGTTTCTCTCAAATAACTGTACCTATTCTGTTTCTACACCCATTTTTCAGTAACACCTGTGTTCTAACCTAAAATGTGATAGACACAAATTATGTTGCAACCTTGTGTTGGAAGCTTATGTTGTAACACAAAGTATGCCCCATCACTCATTGACCAGAGTCAGTATTTTACAGACTATTTAATACTGTTTTTATTGCCTTTGATTATAGTTATGTTTATAAGAACATAACTATTAGTCCTAGGAAAATTCTCAAATACTGTATTTCCATTAATTTTTGTGAAAGCAATGCCTCTGACCTAAAAGCTAATATATTTATTTACTTCAAAATATATTCCATTTGATTATATATCAATACAATTTCATTCAAAGCTGTAATCAGAACTGTAGGAAACTCAGAAATATCTTTAATGTCATGAAGATCAGGTGTTGTTTTGTATGCACATTCTGTATGTGCTTTGCCAAGTGATTAACATTTTCAATAAAACATACCGGTATCATCTGCGTGTTTTCTTAAGGTGCTGGGCAAAGATCATTTTCTTGGGAAAAGGAGTTTAGCTTTGGTAAAATTGTAAACTGGGAGAAACACCAGAAACAAATTGTAATCCGGTTGAAAGTGAGTTCAGATTATTCTTGATAATGTTAAAAAATCTCAATAAGATCTAGGGATTCTTTTAAACTGCTTTTTTGTTTAGAGGAGATAGAGATAAATCAAAGCACTAAATATATTTTAGGTTCTAGATGGAGTGATTTCCAACTGTAAGGGCTATTGCAATGAAAGTTCAGTCCTGTTCAGACTGCAGGCTTAATGATCAACCTTGTAAATTGGGTGGTATGTAAATGTGAAAATTGGTCATGCTAAGGTAGACGTTCAAATGTAGAATCACAATCCTATGTAAGACTTAAATATAGTAAAAGCGAAATTCACTGTTCTGTAGCGACATATATGGTTTAAGTCATGTGACAAGCTTCCAATGATCATAGTTGTGCAAACATGTAAATAATAATGCAGTATATTCTAAACAAGCTCAAAATGGCAGGTGATTTTACCAGGTAAGTTATTAAAATGATTTAACTTACCAAGGCCACTGGAACTTAATTGTTGTAGTTGTCAGTCGTAGGCTGTCATGAGGTAAATGAAAGCATAAACTGTATAAATATATTTTTTTTTGAAGTGGATGCAAGCTTTCATCAACAGAAAGCTAAATGCTAGTACAGATTTTTCTTGTATGAAAAGTTAACAAACATAATTGGATGGCGTATTTTAAGCTACCCCTAAAGAAAAGTAATCTGTGTGTTCTATTCTAGGTTGCTTCCCTAAAGAAGAATGTGGGTCAGTTCAGTGGGTTTCCATTTGAAAAAGGAAGTGACCAATACAAAAAAAAGGAGGAAATGTTAAAAAAGTAATGATCTCTATTGCTACTTAATATAGTCTGACTCATACTCTACATTCTTTTTATTTTCAAAATTTTACTTCACAAAGTTTATGTTGCACCCCATTCATGGTGCAAGCTTTCATCCCTTTCACCCCTCTATGTCTCAAAACCTTTCTTCTTCAAAATCTAAACTGTCTGCTCGTTGTATATTGAAAGTACAGTGTTATTCCTAGAACTATTGTCAAATAAATGTAGTGATTTGTAGTAACTAACATAACAAGTAGGTGTTTTTTTAAACTGTTTCCCCACATACGCACCTCCTCTATCAACAGGAGAAATGGCTGCAGCTTGGTTGTTATGGACTGAAGGGGTTTAAAAATGTAAGCCAGTATAGCTAGTCATAACAAATGGAAGAATTTCAGGTTGCAGACATAAGCCAGGCAGCAGCTTCCAGCAGTCAAATGTTGATCTGTCATTTATAATGTGATACTGAATCTTTTTTTTTTCCTCTTACTCCTCCCTCCAGATTTAGAAATGCAATGTTGAAAAGTATCTGTGAAGTTCTTGATTTGGAAAGATCAGGAGTTAATAGTGAACTGGTAACCAGGATCTTAAACTTCTTGATGCACCCAAAATCTTCAGGCAAGGTGAGATGCAGTTTGCTATGCTTGTTTTTATAGCTCTATATTAGTGAAAAATGCAGCTGTCTCCATTCTTGAAAGTGAGTAGCACTACTACTGGAGACATCCTTAATGGGATGTGCTCTAGCTTGCTAAGGATCTTAGGTTAAGATCTTAACTTTTATAGAAGATTCTTACATGTAAGAGCACATGTTGTACGCTGTTAGCACTCAAAAGCATGTGTGAAGCTAATTAGGAACATCGATATCTGAATGCCATAAGTAGCTTCAGCTTTGTGGGTGAGTGGGACAGAATGCACGTAACACACAATCAGGAAAGAAAAAAGTGTCAGAACAAAGAAATAAAACGTGAAAACACAGGAACATAAACAGTCAGATGTACCTGGGCACACCGTATGTTGACAAGTGTGTGTAATCACACTCAGAATGGAATTTATTGCAGGGCTGGGAATATTTGCTTTATCTAGTATATTCTAATGCGCTGCATTGAGCTGCCAAGACTACTAAACTGTTAGTAATCTTCAACCCTCAGTTTTCAATCTAAAATCAGAACTTAACTAGTGAGAGTATTGCTCAGGAAATTAAATTTATTCCCAGCAAACACTGGTGACTAATAGGAACAAGTCTGCACATTGCCTTAGGCACACTGGTACCGAGTGACAACAAAATGCAATTTTGTATGACCTGAAAAGTTGTCATCTAATTTCTTGCTAGAAGAAAAAGTTTGCCTTTGTGGGTAATGTAAAAGATTCCTTCTAAATTGTTCTTTCTTGTTTCCCTTCCCTAATCCTTGACGGATGTAAGATTTATTCCTTTATGGGAGTAAAAGTGATGCTTAGCTTATAAGTGAACTTAAGTTTCATTTTACTCTGATTTATCCCTGTACTATGAATTTCTGCTTATGGTATAAGAGTAGCATGTACAGTTGGTTTGTTTTTTGTTATGACAACTTAAAGACCTCTGTATTTACTATTCTTTCACATGATCTGAAAGCATTTATATGTTTCAAAACTCACTTTTGTATTCCTACTTGAATAACACATCCCTGTCTCTCAGCCATTGCCGAAGTCCAAAAAAACACCAAGCAAAGGTGGCAAAAAGGAGCGCAGTAGCACTGGAACAACGAGAAAAGCAAAACGCACCAAGTGTCCAGAGATCTTGTCAGATGAATCTAGCAGTGAGGAAGATGAAAAGAAGGAAAAGGATGACTCTTCAGAAGAAAAAGAAAGTGAAGAGGAGGTAATGAGGATTTTTGTTGTTGTTTTTCAACATAGGGCTAAAAGTATTTGTCTGCAATTTGTCACTGTGGTTACTGTCAACTGGTAATTCTTGGAACACACAAGGTTGGGAGGTAAGTGATGTTTTTACTGAATGAATGGCTTGAAGGCAAAACATTGAAAAGGGAACACATCTTCAATTTATTGTCATAATTTCTTTGTGCATTAAAGTTAGAGAATCCATAAGGCAAAGATTCTGATTTTTGGATATATATACACACCTTACAAATATTTGCCCTATATCGTTTAGGAGCAGTCATGGTTTCAAGTGCAATTGAAACCTAATAATTAACTTAATTCCTACATCATTTTGTGAAGATTTTATTAATGTGATTTTCACTTAAAAGAAAAAAAATCCTAGGATTTTTTGACTGTGTATCTATGTTTGTGTGTAGGGTTTGATTGGTTATCTAGCAATTAACTTGGAACTCAGTAGATGTCCCTAAGCTACTCAGCTGTGTTGTTTCCAGATCTTGGTTCCACATTTCCCATGGATTTTGTCATAATTTCTCTTTTAGCATTCTGTGTCTTGGATCACAAAGCTAAAGGGAGCAACATAGTAAGCAGCCTTACAGAGATCCCTGCAGTCTCCAGAGCGTTCTCACCTCACTATTTGAAGTTCTTCTGTATTTTCTTTGAAATTTATTTCAGTTTTTCATAGTAGGAGAGGAATGAAATGAACTTTATATTTAAATTCAAAATACCTTTCTATGTGCATTCCCTTTCAGTCCAGCACTTACAGAATAGGCACATGGAGAGCCAGTGTAAGTATACAGATGCCACTGATTTGTCCTTATGCCTGAAGCATGGTAAAAAGAAATGAGAAGGAGCTACAGGCTCCATCTTATGCTGTATTTTGATTTAGACAGTACCACCTTTTTAGCTGTAATCAAAGCCCTGAAACAAACGCAAGTAGTCAACTAGTGTCAGAAAATTCTTTATGTAAGCTACAGAGCCTTTGGCTGGAAAGTGTGACCATTATTTACTTGGGTTGCATTCCCTCTATTGCAAGTGTAACACTAAGTAAACAGTCTGAGTTGCAGAAAATAGTAACAAAAGTCTTTTGTCATAAAGCTGATGTTTATAACTTCAACCATTGATGCAAACACTGTCATTTCGACAGGTGCTCATTTTAACTTTAAAGATTGTTCAAGGAAATTCCTCACATCTCCATAAAACAAACTTAATTTCTGAATTTCTTCCCCCAGAAATAGTGAGTCAAAGGAGGGCTGAAATGCTAAAAGTTAATTTTATATTTGTTCATCTCTTCAGCAGTACAATCTTCCTGCTGTGAGGAAAGGAACGTGGCTTTCAGAGCCAGGAGTCTGCTTTTAGAAACTTTTTCAAGAACTCGAGTATTTAAGGAAAAAAAAGTAAACCCTATTGATCTAACTGGGTCTTCTTTGTCTTCTTTCAAAAGGTAGGAGTTAGATGTCTGCCAGGCAATAGCTGAGTGCACTGAAGTCTTTGGAAAATGAAGCTGACTTGCATGAAACAAAGTCTTAATTACTACAAAAACACTACTGTGTCACATTACTTTTAATATAGGAAATGGTGAAGTAGTAAATGTGTACCTTTGTACAACTTTGAGATGACAGCATTTTAAAAATGCTAGGTTTACGATACTCCTTAACATACTACAGGTTGAAGGATGTAGGTAACATCTGCTTTGTTACCCCAGTTCTGCTGGAATCTTGGGCAGGGAGTGGCTGGCACCATGTTAAGAGCCTCTCTTGATTGCAGGGTTTTTATTTTTAAAAAAAAAAAAGTTACCTGGAAGCAAAAAATGTCTGAAATATTTTTGTGTGCTGAAGGAGCATAATTTTGTAAAAGCTTAAATGTGAGTACGGATTTTAACCTTTGACTTTGTAGCTAGTGATGGAGCTTTAGCAGAAACTCAAAAGTTATAATCCATGAATGTTTATTTCGTTAATGGGGTGATTATTGAGTGTATTTCCTGAATTTCAACAATGAAGGTCTGAATTCTTCACTTAACACTGTTGTGTAATTGTGTAGCTGTAAGTACAATGATAAGTGAGCAAGCCAATATAAATAAATACATTCTGTTTTACTGAATACTAGTTTCACGGGTTGTACCAGATATTAATGGGAAACGTGGTTAAAAGTTGTAGGACCTAATGTTAATTTTTTTTAGGTGTGATAGTTCGCTCAGTTGACTATGCTGCCATTTAAAATTTTAATTAGACTTACGAATTTAGTAACTGCTGTTAGTTCATTTGTTTTGTTTCACGATGTTCCTTCTCTTTATTCCTGATCAAAGTTTTGTATTTGTGTCTGTGAGGAAAGTTTTTAGCCTTGTCAGAAGTACTATGTAAAGATTTTGTGTGTTAAGCACACAGTTTGTGCCAAAAATGCAATGCACTGATAGATGTATTTATACATAGAGACACCACATGTATTAATGTTCCCAATTTCCCCTGTTGGTAGTAACTTAATGCAGTAACTTTTTGAGTTTACTAGTCACAATAACTGGTCAAATTGTTAGCTCATGTAGTTCTTAACTAGTGCAAAAAGAATTCAGTTGCATGTAGTCCTATGGAGCTATAGCATCTAGAAATTAATTGAACACAGTGAACATACTGTGTTTTTTGTGTGTGTTTAAGAAGTGTTATAAGTTAGTTATAACTAACTATAACTTTGAGCAACCTGATTTAGAGGAAGGTATCCCTGCCTATGTCGGGGGGATTGGAACTAGATGTTGTTGTTTTTTTAAGTTCCTTCCAGCTCAAACTATTCTATGCTAAGTAATTACAAATGGTACATTGTAGTACAACTAAGTTATTGGTATCATCAAAAAGTTCTAGCTGTTTGAGTCTTTGTTGAGGGACGATGTGAAATTTAAAAGAATATGAACATATTCCCTCAATGGCATAGAGGTAGAAATTGCTAGTAAAATGTAGTAATTAAATCTGTTGATTTAGTTTGTATCAACAATGGAAATCATCCCTTCTGTTGGAAAGGGGAATGGATTGTTCGGGTAGAAACCATGATTTTAATCTTCCATTTTCTTCTTTATAGCCCCCTAGAAAAGCATCCAAAAGAGAAAAGTCTAAAAAGGTGACTTCCAAACCCAAGAAAGCTGTGAAGGCTGCTAATGTCAAGAAGGCAGATAGCAGCACTACTAAAAAGAATCAGAACAGTTCTAGAAAAGGTAAATGCTTTAAATCTTTCCTCCTATGTTGTCTTGTAGCTTAACAGGGTATGTTTATTAGAAGGCAGGTTTCTTTACCTAATTATGAAGAAAATTTGAATTTGATGAATAATGGACTTGCGTCTTTCCTTGAAATGGTAATATTTAAAAAATGTTCTGTTTTGAGTATACCTTTATATAACTTATCTGTGTGCATATACATTTTACTTGCCTATACATTGAAAGTATCAACCTAGTTCTATCTTCTGCTGGGAATATATTAGTGAAATTCCGTTAGTGCCTCTATAGGGATTTTACGTGAATCTTATAACTGATGCTGTAGTATATATCCCACTGTGTATGTCTCTTACTCAGCAGCCCAATGTGGTTTTGGTAACACAGACGGGTTGTATGTGCATCCTGTTGTTCTTAGTTTTCTCATATCTGACAATACACATAGAAGATATACATTCAGTATACCATGTAGAGGTTCCAGCAGTACTATTAGGGACAGACTGGTTTTTTTTCTAAGCAACTTTGCAGACAAGGAGCTGTGTTAGGGGCAAATGGTTCTCACAGGCACTGAGCTGAACCCTAGTGAGCAGCGTGCCCATGTGACAAGGAAAGCCAAGAACACGGGGCTGGTTCAGCAAGTGCGTAGCCACAGGCTGAGGGAATTATTGCAGTTAATTATTGCCCCATGTTGAGTACTTGTCAGCCTGCCCTGGGGTGCTGTGCCCAGCTTTGGGCTCCCTTGTACAAGGCAGGTGCGGACAGCCTGGAGTGGAGGGCCAGCAAGGTGATGGGGCTGGAGCACACGGTGTGGGAGGGATGCTGAGCAAGCTGGGCTCCTTCAGCCTTAAGAAGAGCTGGGTAAATGGGGACCGTGCTGCAGCCTGCGCCTGCTGAGTGGGAGAGGAAAGGCAAGGCAGAGCCAGGCTCTGCTTGAAGGTGTGCGGTAAGAGGATGGGAGACACAGATGCAGCTGCCATCAGGGAAATTGCAGTTGTATGTTAGGAGAAGCAAAGCTTCACTGTGAGGGTGTTCCCCCAGAAGAGGGGCCTCGAGCAGTTGTGGCATTGCCCTTTGTTGGAGGTGTTCAGGCAGGAAGCCAAGCAACCCAGTCCACTGTCCCCATTCTGAGAAGCAGCTTAAACCACATCATCTCCAGAGGTCCCCCCCAGCCTTAAATTCTCTGACCTTCTATGAGTAAACAGCCATGCCTCTGTCCCAGCTGTACTGTGTTACTAATCCAGCATATATCCGTATGCTGCAGACAGTTCATTTAATGCCAGCACCAGCATACGTATGCTACGGAACACGCAGCAATTCAAACTACCCAGTTTGTCAGCGTGTTGACAGTAGCACCTCCCAGTCATAGAGCTATGCTAAACGTCTTTTGTAGCCAAATTTCTCAGCAGTTACCTAGCCTGTGCTGCACTCAGTTTTTGTTTGTCTGCTGGCAGTAATAATGTGATCGATTCTGTGCCTGTGTACACTTCATTTTGCCATCACAAATATATGTTATATGTAATATACATCTTTGTAAAGCACGTATAAAGTAAGCATTTCTTCTTTATTCCTATTCCATTTCTGTTTTGAGTGTATGTTCATCCTACGAAAATCAAAATGTTAAGTAGGTCTTTCTGAATGCTCATTCTGTAGATCTATTGGCATCTGCTCTGCTGATCTGTGCCTCCTCTGGGAGTAGAGGAATTGAGTGGAAGTTAGTAATTCAGTCTCAGTTTTTTTGTTGCTGGAAAAGATTGTAGGAGTGTTATCTGTATGCCCTGTCCTTTCACATAACTTCCTCTATGAATCTCTTCATTTGTTGGCATAGTTTTCCTGATGGCATGTTTTGTATTAGAACATTACAAAATTACAAGACCTTAATGGGCAAGACTGCTGGGGAAAAATAAATTAAAACTCCTTTTTAAAGCAGATAGGTACTGTTAGGTACATAATGCCTCAATTTAGAATTGCTATAATAAACTTTTTTTCTAGTTTGATATATAAGTGTAATTGGTCCCATACTTTCTAGAGTACATATTGATTTGTAAACTGATAGTTCATGGACAGTGATGCAGAGGCATAAGTAAAGGTAATACTGCCAGCATTAGCTTTGTTTATAAAGCAATGGTCTCGCAAGATAGCCATTTTGAGGGAGGCCATCTGCATCAGTTGTTTGGGAAAAGTTCTGGTGGCTTTCGTTTTGGCAGAAGAAGGCAGGGAAATTTAAAATCTTTTATTACAACACAAATTATTCTTCATATTTAGAAAGTGAGTCTGAGGATAGTTCAGATGATGAACCTTTAATTAAAAAGCTGAAGAAACCACCCACAGATGAAGAACTAAAGGAAACTGTCAAGAAATTGCTGGCCAATGCAAACTTGGAGGAGGTCACAATGAAACAAATTTGCAAGGAGGTAAGCAAATGATTTTGCTATCTTTTTTCTTTTAGATAGTGAGTTGTCTATAAACATACTTTTGTCAATTGTGGCTTGCACTCCACATATTTTTTCTGAAGCAGTGTTTTTGCATTGATTTATTTACTTACCAACAGCTACAGCAAGGAAATCCTTAATCTTAAGGTATGCAGCGCTGATGCTCCACACAAGAATGGAAATCTCTAAATCAAAATCAGATATGTGGAAAGTAGCAGTATTACCTCCAAAACTGCAAAGTGCAAGTGTTAGAGCTGTTGAGATAGTGCAGCAGTTTTCTAATGTCAAAAGGGGAGGGCTGTGTCCCGCTCTGTGCACATTTCTCCTGCTCACCTTGCTCCTGTATTCTCTTTGAGTCCGTTCAGTGCTAACCTACCACCGAAAGAGGAATAGCTCTCAGGTGAGTTAGTGAATTCAGTGCGTTCTGCAAAGGAGTCATTAAACTTCAGAACAGGAGCCACGAAAGAATGTGGGTGGAAAAGGAAAGCGACCACCACACAGACAATACTGTTACTTTGATACTTCCTAGAGTCAGTTATCTCACGTTTGTTTTCTTGGTACTTCCACAAAGTTATCTTGAGAAAATGAAACCAGCAGTTCATCTTAGGAGAAAACTACATTTGTATTCTGTACAAACGTCTGTTCGTGTTTATAGCCGTTCTAGAATGTCTGAAACTTGGTGTAGTGGAATAAAGTATTCTGCGTTGACTGTCAGCATTGGCATTTAGTTTTTTGTTTGTGTGGTATCCCTCCACACCATGATCCTGGTGGTTAACCAAAGAGTGGTTGTAGTATAGCACTTAAATATGTTGACTCTTATGTTAGTGACTTTGAGGATCACAATTTCACTTTTTTTACCAAAAAAATAAAAAAACTGTGGGTTTTGTTTTTTCCTATTATTATTTTAGCTTCCCACCCTAATGCAGGGGGCATCTGTCTACTTAGCATGTAAGACAAAAGCTGGAGAATTCTTAATTTTCCTGACATGGCAAGATAGGCGTTCCCATTTATTTATCTGTTGTGTTGGTAGTACCAATTCACTTGGTGACCAGACATAAAAAATGTGTGCATTTAAATTTTCTGATCAAAATTAACAGAGGGAATTTTGACAGTTGTACTACTATCAGGTACAACTCCAATTTTTGCCCTAATTTAATTTAAGCTTCTTCTATTCATACAACACATTGAATGAAAGTAACCTGAGGTTGTATTTTTTATTCTTTTTTTGTAGGTGTATGAAAACTATCCTAGTTATGATTTGTCTGACAGAAAAGACTTCATTAAAAAAACAGTCAAAGAGGTAAAGACCTTATTGTTTAGAAAACTTTCTATAGTTTTTTGCAGTCTGTTAAAAATTGGCATGGCATCCTTTTACACTGGTTTCAATAGCCTCCTGTACAGTATTGGAGGTACCCCAAATTACAGTTTCTGATAAACATGAATAGTTCTGGTGGGAAGGGGAGGTGGAGGGTTTTCCTGCTTTCCTCTTCCTAAAATAACTAGTCCAGACCTTTTTTGTTAGCATTTCACTACTACTACATGAGTTTCTTCGATAAGCAGAACTAAAACTAAAGTTACAGTATTTTTTGATGACTTCTGACTCTCTGAAAGCTATGTATTTTCTTTTAATTGCAGCCTTGGCTGCAGGTTGCCCCACAAGTCATGCACTGACCGTATACATTCATAGATAACAGCACAGATTGTATAAGCTCTGCAGATGGGAAAGCTCTGGCAGTAAGAGAAAGAAAAAAAGGATAAAGATAAATACGTTTTCTTTGTTTGCACCCCTCTTCTTGTGCTTCTGAGAGCACAGTTATGATGCTGCCTCTGAGTTTTTCTTTTTTCATGTGGTTTTATTTTCTGATGTTGAAACGATTTATGGCTGTCTAGAACATAGCTGTACCTGTGTGCTGTGCGTACATATGTACATGTCATTATCACCAAAGGCATAAATAAGAGCAATCTGTCTGATGCAGGGATGTTCTTGGTTTTTGTGATAGCAAAAGTATTTTCTTGATAGTCTGATGCTAAAGGAGAGGCTATTTGTAATTGCATTTAGAGGAAGGAGAAAACTAATACACTTCTCATTTCAGTTGATTTCATGATCTGGTTTGACTGTGGGAAATTGAAGATTCCTGATTTTATGTTCCCATGGATTTGAAGATCTGATAGGCACCAGCAAAAGGAATGTGTCTTACCCTTGTGGTATTTAGTCAGAGCTGATTCTGCTGATCTAATGCTAAGAGTGTTGATGTAAATCACGTTGTGTATCTTTTTTTTTTTTTTAAACTAAACATGCATTTGATGCAGTTTTTAGTTGAACATACTTAAGTTTTGTGCATGGCAATAAGTGTTCCCTTTTTATAGTTTTTGTACATTTTGAATTGCTTTGTATAATTAGATTCATTAGAACCATCATAGTTTAGTCTGCCTTACTAGCTTGCAGAAGATTTTAAAATGAAGATGAGAGCTGTTTATTTGTGGATATACATGCAGAGACTGGAATATTGCAGTATTGGTTATTAAAAAATATTTTGAATACATATCCATTCTGAAAATAACAAGAGTTAGTCACATGTTAATGTCTTTCATATTCTGATACATTCTACAGATACAGAGTTATCTAAATTTGGATTACTGTCTTGCATGTGTAGGCACTGAGGCAACTGTTAAGGCATGGTAACTAATTGGCATATAGATGTTATTTTTGTACTTTTAAAAGGCTTTCTGTTGTGTATATAAAGTTACTTCAGATTTCTTTTGTGCAAATCAGTTTTTTAATCTTGTTATCTCGGAGGATTTATGACATGAAATGTCATTGTTCAGCAGTGAGGCTGTGATGAAAAGTGGGATGCAGAAGTTTTGTGAAACTACAAATGAGTTGAGGTTTTACAGTGTTTTTCCCATCTTACCTTGTACAGAAATGAAACTGTAGTTTTATACTTAAGCTTTTCAGCATTTAACTTTGTACAAAGACTACAGGTACATTTGTTTCAATGGTTTGACATATTAAATAAAATCCCTCTGAAGGCTATAGGGAAATTTTCAAATTTCACTTTTTACAAAATCTTTTATTTTAGTGTCTTGATTTAATGGCCGAATGTCTCAGAAGTGGGTGTATAGAATGTGCAGCTGGGAGGCTTGAGGGCTTTGGAAGCCCACAGTGGGGCTTCTGGATCAGGCATCGCTAAGTGTGTGGTTAAGCTCTGTTCCGAGAGCAAAAGCTCTTCTGAACCTGAGCCTTGGTGCCTCAGCATGTGCAATGGTACTTTTAAGTCTGCAGTCTTGAACTTTGGCCCAGAGCTTTTTGGATCAAAGTAAACTCTTTGCATAAGTTTCTGTTCTTTAGGTTTCTGTTCTCCGTACACCATGTTGTTAATATGGAAAGTCCTACACTTAAAATTGTGAACTACTAACAGATGCCAAAGTGTGGGTTGCTGTTAACGCCGTGAGCAAAGAATCCCTCTGACTACAGTATTGCTGGAAAGACAAAGCATATTTTTGAATTTTATTATTGTACAGTTGGGAAATAAGGGTTCATAAGTGATCTAAATTCTGAAAATGTTCAGCCAGTTAGATCATTAATTGTCATACACTTTGAATTTCTGTGCATATAATCATTTATAAGAAGGCTGAATGTAACGGGGTTTTTTGTATTCAATAAATGTCTTTCACAAAAATGTAAATCAATTTTGATGATAAAACATTTGCTTAAATGTATAGTAAAAAAAAAAATACTCAGAAACAAGGTTGTTGTCTCTATCTCATTTGGTAGAAATACTCAAGCCTGATTGAGCAGGCCTCTCTGCTTTAAAGATATTTTTCCTGAAGTGCATGTCCTTGCAGCAAATTATGATTTTATATCTTCTGTGATTTATTTTTCCCCCTGAAATATTTTAGCATAAAGAACACTTTGTAAATTGTAATTGAAAATGACAGAAGTTTCCAATTCCACTAGAAGTCCTGCCTAAAAGCGGTAAGTTACTTGTGTCAAGTTCTGTTGTGTTTTCAGATGGATTTTCTACAAATAATTTACCTTCCTTGTGATTGTTATGTAAATACACTGGTCAGTTTTAATTATGTGGGTCAGGAAGTGTTTTTAAGGTGAATAACTTCTAATTATAAACATTTCTTACAGTGTAAATTCTAACAAAAGCTTACAGAGGGATAGCGTACTTCTATTTATTGTATATGTGCATTACTTGCCATTTTGGAATTGTGATGAAGGACGGGAAATTAACTTTCAAGCAACCTTCAAAGGCTGTGTTTAAATCTCTTAATTACAGCTAAGTGTAGCTCTCAGCTGAGAAGAAATGCCTGAGCTGTTTCTCTGCTAATTCATACTTGTCTGGCTGCAGCTGATAAAAGATTCCAGTTCTTTCTACAACAGCGTGGAAGGCTGCAAGACAGTACTAACAGGTACATAAAATGTGGTTATCCTGATGCTACTAGATTAAAAGCTCAGCTGATCAGGGCTCTAAATGCTATACAGAGATGCTGATTTAAAAAATAGTGACTGGCTAATTGGATGAAAGTTAACTGAGTACAGTGTTCAGGCATATACCTTCCAGAAGCTTAAGATTATATCCTGACCATAGTAGTCTAGAAAAATCATTCTAGCATCTTGATTTGATTGCTTCCAGAATAATTCCTGCAGGGCGGTGTATTGATTCCTCTGTTCTGTTAAATTTCAAGTATTTCGGTGTTTTGGTTGGTGAGCTGCAAAAACACATAATTAACCTGAATGTCTTCCTTATGGAAACAGCTGGATTTATGAGTGAGCTTGGCACTTGAAGTTTATGGGTCCTGCAGAAGAAGGATGGAGGCAGTGAGGTGGGGAAAGGGAAGAGTAGAACTTTGCAGGGTGAGGGGAGAGAGAGATAGGGGTGCATGTCTTTAGACAAACAGCTGAGTAGGAGTTATGGGGTAACCAACCCATGGGATACTGCTCGGGCACATCTAACCAAGACTAACTTGGGAAGACAGCTGTAAGTGCCGTCCTACTTTCTCCAGATGCTGTAGACTAATAGCCTTCTTGGACCTGAACAAGCTGTTTGTAGTATCTGTGTTCTTTCTGCATTTTCCTGTTACAAGATACATGACAAAACAAGATGTATGAATGTCTGCGTTTAGATTAACCACTGCTAAGCAGGGCTTAAATAAGCTTTTTGGAGCCCAGTGCTTAATCTGGCCAAGTAATGCTCCTGGCAGTCAGTACAGGGATTGCAGGAAGGTTTATTAGATGTGTTGCTGCTTTGGAGAGAGGGTACCTCATAACCAATTGGGTAGAATTAATTATTCCTCCTTTCAAATCTGAAAGCTGTGTGGTAAATGTGTCACAAAGTCATGGAATGGTTTCAGCTGGAAGGGACCTCTGGAGGTGATCTGATCCATCTCACCTGCTCAAGGTGACTTTAATCAAGTAGCTCCTACTGAGTCATATTGAAAGCATTCCTGAAATGATTGCTTTTTTTTTTTTTTTTTTTTACATTGTTATTTCTATTGTTTTTATTTTGACTCCCATCACTTAGGGAGAACAGTGGAAAAATCTGTAAGATACCAGAATACTTTGTCTGAAAACTTGCAGTAAGAAACTTGGTAAAAACCAATCTTTCTCTTGCTGAAAAATGTGAAGAAACATTTTAAGTGCTAACAAGTGTGTTGTTGTTCCTCTTCAAAGAAATATCTCTTTGCCTTTGAATTCAGAAATGATTATAAAAGCGAGTAGCTGAAAGTTGTAGGTCAAAAAGTCTGTTCAGTTGGACCTTGACTTGCAGGAGAAAGGGGCAGAAGGAACCTCATAAGGGTCAACAAAAGCAAATGCAGCATCTGGGATGTAATAACACCATATAACAGTGTGGGTGGAGACAGACTGGTCTCTTTCTAAGCAACTTGGCAGAAACGGACCTGAGTTAGGAGCAAATGGTTCTCACAGGCACTGAGCTGGACTGTGCTGCAGCCTGCGCCTGCTGAGTGGGAGAGGAAAGGAAAGGCAGAGCCAGGCTCTGCTTGGAGGTGTGCGTTAAGAGGATGGGAGGCACAGACGCAGCTGCCATCAGGGAAATTGCAGTTGTATGTTAGGAGAAGCAAAGCTTCACTGTGAGGGTGTTCCCCCAGAAGAGGGGCCTCGAGCAGTTGTGGCATTGCCCTTTGTTGGAGGTGTTCAGGCAGGAAGCCAAGCAACCCAGTCCACTGTCCCTGTTCTGAGAAGCAGCTTAAACCACATCATCTCCAGAGGTTAGATCCCTCTTCTTGCTATGATTCTGTGAGAATAGATGAAATATTTCTCCTTTAATGAGAAATTCACTATTTGAGCAGCTTGCCAGTGCAAAAGTAATTAAGTGTTGCTCTGAAACATCCCGTAGCCGTAGGGTGGTGAAGTAAAAGAGTGATAGGCTCATGCAGGTGCAGTTTGCTGAAATTCAGAGGCTGTTAGACCAAAGCAGTGAGCTTAATGGTTTTCTGCTTAATTAATGGAAAACAGTCTTTTGAAAAACAAGAAGAAAAATGCTCTCTTACCTATTTGTAAAACATTACTGGTAGTACTAGTACTTGATATAGTAATGAAATATGCTGTCCTGGTGGGGAATCTTACCATCTCAAGCCCCAGACTTGGTAAAAACCTAGCATCTTACCTGTTCAGTGCATAGCAGGATGGCAGCATTAACAGATTTGCCTTTCTTTTCCACCTGACATTGTTCATGGGACTGCAGCCAGTCCTAATCTCACTACTTATTTTACTTTCATTTCTGAGATAGTTTTAGGCAGCTGGGCTAACATGGAAAGAAAAAATCCCTTACACCAGCTGTTTTATTTGAAGGACAGTTGGGGGGAGGGGGGGAGTGTGATGAAATGTGTTAATTTTACTTCATTTTAAAAGTAGCACTAGTATTTTTCTTCTGTCTTAAAGATTGTCATTCTTAGAATGAAGCTACCATTCTTCAAGACCAGAGTCATGCATAAAGAAAATGATTTCCTGGAGGAACTCGGAGTTAGGAGAAGAAAACAGGTCATCGAGATACACACATTGAACTGCAAGGGC
Organism: Oxyura jamaicensis; assembly: GCF_011077185.1. Lineage (NCBI taxonomy): Eukaryota > Metazoa > Chordata > Aves > Anseriformes > Anatidae > Oxyura > Oxyura jamaicensis. Next base: position 51,764,836 of record NC_048894.1, read on the forward strand.
AAAGCAGTGAACCTGCCATGCAGTAGTGTTTTCACTGTGTCAGCTACAGGTGTTACTGGTTGAAATAAGCTTTTAAAGAGGATAGGATTTTCTTGCTTGTTTGTAGTCAATTTTACCCCAAACAAGCATGTCACCCACCCACCCACCCCCCTTCAAGCAGAACAACGTAGGTAACTGTTACCAGAATTTTTCACTGGGCAATCGAACATTCCAGGGCTGACTTGTTTGTATTTTTAAGGTTTGTAATATGTAGTCAGGCTTCCACAGCTCTATGTATGCTTTTAGTGATCTGAGCTAGTAGGAATGTTTCAGGGCTGTGACTTCACAAAGCATTCATGCTAGTTATTCAATGAAAAAGCAGTAAGTGTTTCTCTGGTGATTTTATAGCTATTTTAATACCATAAGATCACAGTCAGTGCTTCTGGACTGTTGTCATTTTACCTTAAATTTTGGATTTATAAGCTCATATATTTTTTTTCTTTAAGTGCTTTGTAAAGTTTTAACAAAAATTACCTAATCACTAGTTAAATTTCAAGAAAGGAAAAAAAAAAAAACACCACAAGTGCCCTGTGGATACTTTCCAGTTTTATTCTGCTGCCATAACATAGTCACACAGAAGAGTTGAAGTGTAACAGATCATGCTCTGCAGTCAAATATTTTTGATAACATTTAAACAAACTTGCTCAAAAAAAATTCCCTCGTTCTTTATTTGCAGGGAATAAATTAATTAAACACAAAAGTAAAAACACATACATGCTTGAAATAAAATTTGACATAAGTATTTAAAAAATTGGGGGAACATTAATTAAGAATGAAGCCTCAGAACCAGCCTGATGTTCTTATATATTTTAAATCACCATAAGCTAAAGTGGAACATATTTTATTTACTCCTCAAACTTAAGTGCAGTACAACACCGTTGAAGTGCCTTGGCACAAAAATAATATACAAATAATTAATAGACTAGGCCATTGGTAAATGTATCACTTGTTATTTTTTCTTAATGCTTTAAGAAGTGTGCAGCAGCTGAAGCCAAATGTGACAATATTTGTTCCTGTCCATCTCTATTCCCTAGAGTATATCACTTAGCTACCTACAAAGCTGTAGGTAGATTTAAAACCCCAAGTACAAATTAACAGGATGGAAGCACATGCCTAAAACAAGCATGTTCATCCAAGCTTTCAACTGCAGAAATGGAAGCTGAGCTCAACTTTCCAGGCAGTTCTTTCTTAAATACACAATGGGTTTATGTGCTGTTATGGAGCTGACTGAAGTTTAGACCAAAGTCAGCTGTAAGCAGCCACTGAATTGAATTAATGTCTTGAGCTCATAGTAATAAACCTTTTTTTTTCCCACGTTCACAAGCTCCACTCCTATTAATGTTGTCGTGTGTGATTAAACTGGGAACTCAAACATATACAGCTCTCAGTCTTCCCTAGGTGTGCTGTAAGTGGGCTTGTAATATGTGAAATTAACAAAGTGCAAACGATTACCAAAAGCAAAATCTGACATTTGATTATCTTTTATCCTCAAAGGATTTTGTTTTGCTTCTTATAGCCTTTAAATTACAATTTAATACTTGGAAATACTTTTAAAACTGTACATATTAGCCTTTATGTAGAGAAAAATTATGAACAGTTACACTTTTCCTATTAATCCATATAATTCAGCTTTAAGAAGCAGAACAGAATATATATCTGAAAAACATCTAGTTATATAAACATCTTCACCTTGTAAATTAAAGATTAAATAAAGATATTTAACAATATCCTTGCTACTCTAAAAACAAAATTTAGGTATTTAAAAAGAATTGCATTTATTCAGTAGGATTGTTCTTAAGGTTGCTTTTGTTTTTTTTTCCAATGATACAGCTTTATGGAAATAAGCACTGTAACTTAAAAAAAGCTTTCTGTGCCACTCTTACATGAAGAGATTAATAAATGAAAAAGCCTATGCTTGAGAATGAGGGAGGGAAAAGAATAAGTGCTTACTATCATTCCAGAAAACATGAGCTCTGTAGTAAAGTGACATGGAAGGCGTGATGGAACAGAACTAAGAGTTGTTGGTATTTTTTTTCCATTACTACCATTTTAGTGGAACAGTAATGCAATAGATATTCTGGTTGTGTCTGTCCTACTAAAAAATACTTTGTCTTCCCCATCTCATGGAAAAGCTATTAGATAGATGCTTAGCCCTTACTGAATAATTCCCACAAGTTGCTTTTAATAATACTTAAAACAACAAAAGAAAAAGTAAAATCAAGTCAAAGTGCAAGCCACCTTGTTTCAGCCCTTCATAAAGTGTTAATATTTTCCCTCATTCATCTTAACTTATTTTTTAAATATAAAAGCTGAATGAGCCATTAGGAACTTAGAGTCCTTCTTTACTCCTCATTGTACACACATAACAGTAGACATCCTCTACTCAGCCCAAATGAATTTGGAGTTTTGTTTTCAAAATTATCATAGAAATATAATATTTTTAAGATGCCCTACTTCTAAATGATCAGAAGCACTAAGGAAATCTAACTTACCCTATTGTAACAAGGATTTCTCTGAGTAAAACAGGGAGAATATTTAAAAGAAGTTTTTAAAATTATGTAAAAGTTAATTTTTCCTTTCAAGTTTCTATAAGGTACAATAACCTTACTATGATTGCACTGTAAACTGTTCCAGCAGTCTGATTTAAACAAACTTGATATTCCAAAGCCTAAGTGTTGGAGGCTAAGAAACTGAAAAAATACTGTAGAAGAGGTTATTGATTACAAGTGGAAAGAATGATAGTTGAGTTCATTCCTACAGTAATTCTAGAATTTGTCTAGGTTATTCAGGTTTTGGGGAGCAAGTTTGAACTCCTCTGAGCATAATTCACCTGAGAAGCACAGTTAGTGGAAAACTCCTATTCTCGTTACTAACTGCCAGCATTTTTAATGCTGTATGTTAACTTAGTCTTGTTTTAATCTGACCTTCTGAAATGAAGATCAACAATAGCGTGACTTGAGCCACACAGAAAAGGACTCACAACAGAAGTTCCATTAGTTAAGCTGTGGCCAGGGACTCCAACGTCACTCTTGCTAGTAATAACTTTGCTGGAAAGAAAAAAAAACAACCCCAACAAGATGTATTGTTAGGGCTTGGAAGGGGGAAACAATAACAAAAGAGGAAAAAGAAGATGAAGATTTTATCTTCGGGTACCATATACTATTAAAGTACCATTTAGAAAAAAGGCAGCAAATAGGAAACTTGAAGATAGTTTTACCCACAGAAAACAATTTAAAATATATCTGTAACCACAAAATTTCAGTACTTAAAATGCTGCTATTTTGCTTGCTTCTCGAACCCCACTCAAATAAGCTCCTGTAACGGTCTGAGGAAAGTGCCTGTTTGTGGCCTGCATTAAAAGAAGAAAAAGTGAGTTGTTTCTAAAACTATTAAAACAGTTAGAATTTCAATTTATAAGATCAGTTATGTTTTCCCTAAGCACATAACAACATTTTAAAATGGTATGGGAAACTTGTTTGAAAGAGTTTAAGAGGAAAGACTTATTATTTTTGGCACCATCAAAATCTGCAAGCAAGGTAGTAGTCTGTTTTGCTATCTGTACTTCAGTGAGATGCGTAAGTACTGTTTCAATATAGAAGGCACCTGTGCCATCAGTGGCATGCATTTGGTATGTTAACCACAAATGCAGTAACAGCAAGATAATTTGACTAAAAATACAAGTGGAGCATGTTGTCTTGTCATATGACATTCTTAGGGTTATGCAGTTTGCTCCCAACCCGAGATAATAGGAATTAAAATTTTAGAAATTGTGTCAAAGTCAAGAAACATTAGTGTATTTGTGTAATAGAATAACATTTATATGCTACCTCTAAATTGATGACTGTTGGCTAACAAAAGACTATCTTTCATAAATAGTTCCCCAATAACCTTAAGCAACAGTAACAAAGACACTTACCTCACCAGCAAAAAAAATTTTTCCTTGTATGTCTTCAGCTATAATGTCATAAGCTTCACCACTGCCACCTGTTCTTACGAAGCTGTACGCCATCTGGAGCCATGGATCTTTGCTCCATCGAGTAACAAAAAACTTTACTGGGTCTGGAACCTCCTGTGTAATCAAGGTGAAACTTAGTGCTACACAGAAGAGCTTGTATTTGGATAGCTTTCCATAATCTTTAGACAGTATGCAGTATTATTACAACACAGATTGAACTAAATTCCAGAATTAAATTCCAGTTTTCCTTTGGCGACGAGTGGCATAATAATTTGTTTGCTAGACATGTCTGAAACCTTACAGTTGCACTGTTTTGAATGCAACAAATCTGGATATTGTACTATATCTAGAACTACACAGAAAAAAAAAATCCTGTTAAAATAGTGCATAGTCTTGCAAGCATATAAAACCAGTATCAACATCATTCAGTATGTTTGTGTGTATAACATGAGAACTTTATGCCTTAGTAAGGCATAATGCTTTGCAAATTCTAGCTTGTTAAATCTCAAAATATAATCTCCATTTTGTGGATTATTTTATTCCAATGAAGAAATAACGTTGCTTGTCTAATATCAGAAAGTGAGCTACTTTGAAAGCTAGGTTCAGGGAGAAAACAGAAAACTAAGTCCATAATTAAGCCTTGACAGTAATACCATGTATTCTTTGTTGTCACGTTACACCATGTAAATTCCACACAGTTCTACCAAAAAGAGCCTGAATAACTACAAGGCCTTGGTTAACTACAGCTGTGTCTTACTGTTAAGGGGGTTGTGATCAGCAGACAAAAGTACCTCTGGTTTGTCTCTTGAACAACATCTGGTATCAACAAATAAGACTATTCTGTTCAGGTAGCACCCAAAATACTAAAGCTCAAGCAATCAAAACAAGGACTGGCCATATGAACAACAAGAACAGCTACATATGGCAAGTTGCATGGGCATCCCAGAATTGGTACACCCCTAGAAGCCACCTCATCTTTGAAAATCCTGCAGCGTTGTGGACAGATGACTGAAATTCACAGCTGCTATAAACCACAGGAACAAAGATGAGAGAATCATCCTTCTGGGCTAGTGCCAAAACCCAAGGCCTGTTTGCTGCCTGTACATTCTCATGAGATCAAAAATGCAGATACGGGGACTTGCATTGCCATGATTCTAGTAACTGTAAAGCTGTCACCAAAAGTTTGTTTAGGAAAAAAAGGAAGGCTTTTGGATGCCAAAATCTTTCCAAGATTGTTAGTCCAAGCATTCCCTGAGACCTAACTGCTTGAAGTAATTTAACTATAAGCTATTACAGTCCATTAAGTAGAGTGCAAATAACATTGTTAAGTAATAACTTTCTGCTTGCCCCAGATGTCTGATTTTCCTATTTCTAGGATTCCTGCTTATCCTGGTGATGAGCCGCTGGGGAAGTAAGGGAATTTTTACTCTGTTTCTTTACAGTCAAGCTATAGGGCCCTTGACTGATCATCTTGCTTGTACTTCCACCCCAAGGTATCTCACAAAGGGCCGTTTCTTATTAAAGGAATAACTTTCCCACACGCCTGCATCCAATTTCAGTGGCTTTTTACACTAGAGGAAAAAAAAAGAATTATTATGCTTAAAGCTTTTATGATGTATTAGAAGCAGGCATAACCAACAAAAAGTTTGGAAAAAGTGCCAGTTAAGAAGTGTATTACCTTCCTAAAGTACTGATTTATTTTAATTGTCATTTCTAAAAGCACTTTGAAGGAAAGTTCATTTCTGGTGTTTTATTCAATATGCTTTTCCTTGGGACAGATCTAAGAAATCTTAAGACATATTTTTTAGACAAGGGACCAAACATGATGTTTTTACCGTATCTCAAAGGACACATATTTCCTCAAACACACAGAAAAAGAAAGAAGAAAACAGAAAAGCTTTGATATTTTAGACATCAGGTAATACAACCAAAAGCTTCATGTCTGTTGGCAAGTTAATTCATGTCTTCTAAGAGAAGAGGCTTCTCTTACCTGCTCCTTAAACAGCTCTCGAAGTACAGTCATACACTGTTGCAGTACTTGTTTATCATCTAAATTCTTAATGGTTGTCACAGCATCTCCAGTGACCACTGACATTAAAATGCTTTGTTTGCCCTAGATACAAAACATTAACATATTGTATCACTTCAAAATTACTAGTTGAGGTATTTCTTGAAAGAGATTTTCATTCTAGAGGAAATTAATTCCTTAGAATAAAGAGTTCATATTATTCAGTATTTATGCTCAAATAAATTACATTCACTAATGTTGGTGGGGGGGAGGGGGTTGACACAAATCTGTATCAGGTGACAGCTCCACTTACAACTCACAGAATTCATTGAAGACTTCCTGTCTACCTATTGAAAGGTTACACCAAAAAAAATGACCTTTAGAGTCCTACTCTTTGTGACAGACTTGTCAAGCTCCTCTTGTGTTCAAAACTTCACATTAACTCTACTCCAATTTCAAAAAATGTTAAAAGAGACTATTTAAATACTAGCTAGATATGTTTCTGGATTTAAGCCAATGCTTAAAGCCTTTGACGCAGTCCCCACATGACATCTTGATCTCCAAATTGGAGAGAGATGAAGAGGGGACCACTCAGTGAATAAGGAACTGGCTTGAAGGCTGCACCCAGAGAGTGGTGGTCAATGGCTTTATTGAGCCTCTGTCTCAGTTGGAGGCTGGTGATGAGTGGTGTCCTTCAGGGGTCTGTCCTGAGACCGGTGCTGTTTAATACCTTTATCAATGACATAGTGGGATCGAGTGCACCCTCAGCAAGTTTGCAGATGACACCAAGCTAAGTGGTGCAGTTGATAGAAGGGATGCCATCCAAAGGGACCTGGGCAAGCTCTACATGAGCCAGCAGTGTGTGCTTGCAGCCCAGAAGGCCAACTACATCCTGGGCTGCATCAACAGAGGGGTGGCCAGAAGGGTGAGGGAGGTGATTGTCCCCCTCTGCTCTGTCCTTGTGAGGCCCCACCTGGAGAGCTGCATCCAGGTCTGGGGCCCCCAGCACAAGAAGGATGTGGGGCTGTTAGAGCGGGGCCAGAGGAGGGCTACAAAGTTACTCAGAGGGCTGGAGCACCTCTCCTGTGAAGAAAGGCTTAGAGAGCTGGGGATGTTCAGCATGGAGAAGAGAAAGCTCTGGGGTGACCTCACTGCAGCTTTTCAATAAAGAGGGCTTATAGAAATGATGGACAGCAACTTTTTGCTTGGGCAGGTAATGATAGGACAAGGGGAAATGGTTTAAAACTGAAAGAGGATACATTTAGATTAGAAATTAGGAGGAAATTCTTCACTGTAGAAGGGTGGTGAGGCACTGGCGCAGGTTGTCCAGAGCAGCTGTGGATGTCCCATCCCTGGAGGTGTTCAAGGCCAGGCTGGATGGGACTTTGGGCAACCTGGTCTGGTGGGAGGTGTCCCTGCCCATGACAGGGGGTTGGAACCGGGTGGTCTTTAAGGTCCCTTCCAACCTAAGCAATGTTATGGTTCAATGTTAAGTCCTTAGCATCTGATTCTGACCAAAGAAAGCAAAGCTCAGTTCTCCTGATGCTTTCTTTCACTTCAATAAATTTGCTGTGATTCAGTGGTTTCAAAGATTAAGCAGTGACTGTAGAATACCACACAGGCTGTCAAATCCATTAAATTCCTCCTCTCTTACCTATAAGGCAATTTTTCTGTTATTAAACTTGATAGCTCTCAGAGAGCAATTATCTATTCTATTAACTATAGACAGCACACTGAATCTCATGTGGAATGAGCTCTTAAGTATTAAGGAAAAAACTTTACGGAGAGCCATATACAGGTATTGATACTGTAATAACAGAGCGCAGCCTTCACAGGATAGTTCTTTTTTGGTTAAGTCGTGAGATTACAAAATTACTTTTAATTGATGCCAAGTATAAGCAGCACTTGTTAAAGCTTGAAAAAGCGTGTAGTGTGTCTGCTTGGAACTGTCAGGGAAGGGAAAGAACGTCAATACACTTGTTTGAATTGGTTTTGAAATCCATGAGTTTGGCCTCGCAGACCTCAGTTTCATACAAAACCTATTGTTTGTTTTCTGCTGCTTCACAGTCATTCAGGTCACTGCAAGCCAGCAGGTAAATTGGCATGAACTTTTTTAGGTTTAAGTAGGGAAACAAAAGTCCTAAACTGGAAGTGACTGGCAGACTTTCACATATTTGTTCATCTGCAGTTAGGTGTTACACACTTGTTTTTAGAACAGCTTTACACTAAAAATATTAAATTTACTTGTATGTTATTTTGTAGACAAATCTGGGAAAACACTGCCATTTATTACAAAGTATAAATCAACTTTTTTCTTGCTAAATAGTGATTCCACTTACTTCAAGAGTAGCAGAAAAAAAAAAAAAAAAAAGCTTTCAATTTTCAGTAATTATGGCACCTAGATTACAGACTGTATTTCTGAAGGGACAACAGAAAATACAGATGGTGTTTGATACCTCTGGATCCATGTCATAGAAGACACTAAAAAGTCCACGTTGGCTGGAATTGGGCGGAACATGACCAAAAAAATCAGCTCCTTGAATTTTACTGTCCCAAAATCTATAAGGAAACTGCAAGGCGATCTAGAGAAAAAGAGAGGGAATCTAATTATTTCATACTACAGAACTCAAATGTTTTCTAACTCTTTTTCCTTTTTCTATTCAATTAGAGACACAATTCTGTAAAGGGGTCTCAACAAAATGTATGGGCCTGTTCACCAAGGGGAACAGGGAGGGAAATAAAACTGAAGTCCCTGAACTTGAAAACAAAATCAAGTTCACAATTTAATTCACTATGGAAAATGCTCAAATTCGGCAGAGTTTTTACAAACTTAATGCAGACCTCAGAAATTACCCACAATGGATGGAGATAACTGAATCTTTCCTTTAGATTTCCACACTGCTATTGTCTGGTTTCTGGCATTCCTTCTGTCACTATTTCGGTTCTAAGCACAGACCCGATGAGGGATCTTTTCAGGAGCAGCTGTCTTTTTGCACTGGGAAAATGTAGATCTTACACTGGTCAAATACACAGCTTTCAGTATTCCTCTGATGTAGTTCATATATTTATTAGGTCAAAAGGAACAGGAATAAGAGAGAATATTATGAGAATTTTGGAGGATCTAAGATCAATATAAGGCTTGCACAAAAAGTTTAAGCTGTGAAATGATTCTGCAAACAATGTCTTTTAAAAAACAGATTTGAGTTGGGAATCCTAAGAAATCTGTGATCCTTAGCATTTTTCTTTTCTGAGCATTTTAACAACGTACACTGTGCAGATTAAAAAATAAATGAACACAACTATTTCCATTGAATTTCTCTAACAGTGTAGAAATAGAGAAAAGAAGCAGCTCTGTAAAATGTTTCTTTCCATGCTTCTTTTCCCTGTCTTAGCCCCTCCAAAACTGCATGTAACAGACATGGCACTGAAGATTTTTGGCTAGAGGATACAAGTAAAACCAAACATGTAGGTGAACCCTGAGAAATGCACAGCAAAAGCAACAGGGCCAAAGCACCCAAAATTTCTGTGAAAAGAAGCTGAAATATATTCCAAATTTACTTACCTTCTCAATGACTCCTGCTCCCAAACTATTAATGGCTTTAATTTTTTTTTCTGACAGTGGAGGATTGAACTGAATGGCATTTTTCTGAAGAAGGGCTAGTGGTATGGTCACCAATACCTGAGAAAAATAATTACAGTCACAATAGCAGCAAAAGCTGAACACCACATTTAAGCCTAATAGCATCCTCTTAACTGTTTCGGATTTTTCATGTAGGATGCAGCATAATACCCAGCAGACGTCTCAAGATTAGTGTCTGATTTTACTGCACATTGCATTCAGGTGAGAACAGGTCCCTCAGTTCACTCACTGGCTTTTAAGTTGAAGTCTGCTGAATCGCTTGCATCACTGGCTAACCATGCCACTAATTTTAATACCTCCTGTAAATTATAGTCAGTGACTATCAGATGAAAAGAACCGTCTTTCTGAAAGGAGGAAAGATGTGTTTGTTTGTTTGTTTCCCTTCAGAGATTCCCACCCTTTAAAATCTGTTCAGCAACATGAGTGATGACAATCCAATTTTGATCACATTTAGGTATTATTTTTTAAATGCCTAAAGTGTAAAATATTCAGCACAAAACAGATGGGGTCGCAGGAAATAAGGGTGACTGAGAAACGTGGGTTGTTGAGTCCTGCATCCTAAAGGGAAAAGTTCCATGGGGCAGATTTACATGTCAAGTGGGGTAAAGCTGAGTAGGGAATGGAACAACAACAACGAAAAAAAAAACGCCATCTTAACTGTCACTTTGAAGACCAGATTAAAATCTATGCAATTCACATCTTTGTAGTACTACCTTTATAGACCTTAGTTCTTTAAAACCAACTAGTACTAAAAACTCAAGCATGTGGAATGAAAAATATATTCTGGGATATCCAAATACAGGTCATTGGAATATATGAGTTTTCATCTTTGAGAGACTTTAGAAATTGGACTAGAGAGTCTTCTTAGGGAAAGGGAGGGGAAAAAGTACATGTACTGTGGTCAATACTGCTCTTGTGTTCTCCAAAATCCATAAACTTGAAGCGTATCGTTTACCTTTTGGGTTCTCCACACTGTTCCTTCTGCAGTAGTGACCTGTACTTCTTCACCAGAATAGTCAATGCTCTGTACCTATTGAAAGGCAAACACAAAACTATTATACTACAAAATCTATACGTGCAATATAAATTCAGACAAGCATAGCTAATATAGCACCAGTCTGTAAACTAGCTGAATACAAATATCCAGAGAAATATTGAAAGAAAGAAGAAATCTTCTATGTAGCTGAAAAATCATGATTTTAACATATCAGGTCATCGCATTATGTTTAAGTACAGATGGTCCTCAGAGAGGATTTCCAGAAATAGTATAAAGTGTTCCTTACTGGAGAGTTCGTTACTGTTCATTACGGTATTCTTTAAAAATTCAAGTTAGATAAATTGATTTTTTATTACTGTAGACCTTTGATACTGCATTCATCAAATACTACGATTAAATTTATATAAAATTGAGACTGCACTCCATTTGGACTGCATTTAGACTAGAAATACAGGTGTGTTTTCAGTATTAAAGATTTAATATAAGTAGTAGTACTCAATGCTAATGGCAACATCAATGATTTAATTTCTGAGCAGTCAGAAGCTTAACTTGTCCTCTCTTTTCTTATAGCTAAGCTGGAATAACAGCAGGTGCAGATTTACCTGTTCAAAAAGAATACAGAGATAATGATGTGGTGCTTCAAAGTAAAGCAAGGCAGGTACTACATCAACCAGACTTACTGGGAAATTCAACCGGATGTCCAATCCTTCTGCCAGCGTATCGATTACTGTAGAATATCCCACAGTTAGAAGAGTGTGATCTCCAGCAAACTGGGCAAAAAATTCGTTATGGTCCCATGAGCGTGCAGATACCTGTGGGCAGAACATAACGAGCTGTCTCTACTGGTGAGGTGACATGGGTACTAGAAGTTCCAGAACTTAGAAGAAGCCACCCTAATTCCCTTCACTACTCAGGGAGGGGGGAGGAAAGTACAGCACGATAATACATAGCAGTGCTGACAAAATAAACGGCTTATTTTCCTAAAGCCTCTAAATGACGTGTAAATTGCTGGATTAAGGAAAGTAATCATATGAGTTGGTCACCAGCACGTAATTTATAGTTCTGCTTAGGACAGGGAAACAAACAACAACAAAAAAAAAGTAGTACAAAAATTCAGGTGGGTAGTAGTTGATTTACTTCAGTTTTCCCTCTCTAGCAAAGAAGCCAGATTTTACACCCCTAGGACTTCCAATACAAATCAAAATTCTTCCCACCATGAGGGGAAAATGAGATATTAAAAAATCTCAATATATTTTTTCTCTAGCTTTGCAGATTTTTCCATGTTATCTTTCATTGACAATAGAGATATTTGCACTAAGCAATCACTACTTGGCAGTTAAAAATCTGAAGCAGTTCTCAAACTGCTATTGAAATGCCAATTCCTAACACTGTTATTGCATTTACCTCATATTTTAATTTTCAGATCAACAAGAAAATAGGTTTTAACATCTTTCTTATTTCCCCTGGGTGCTAATGAAGTGGAAAAGCTTGACAGATCAAAATATTCTCCATTGACTGTCCTGGTATAACACTGTCTTGCAGATTTTTGCTATTTCTTATATGCTTCTCAGTTCAGATCAGATTTGTGCATCTGTACATATCAATCAGCTCTCCCACTACCAGAGTAAATTTGACCCTAAACATCTTTAACCCAAGCAACAGGACTAAGTAAATGACACACTGCAAACAACATCATACTTTGGTATTTCCTGAACCTTGGTTAACTCTGAAGTCGCGAGGAAAGCCAAGTATCACACAGGCAACAGAATACCTAGGAGTGGTGAACTGGGGCCCACCGTCATGGTGTTGGAACACTTCAGAAGTTAAATGCTTTTATTCTCAAGATACCTAGCAAGGTAGAGAAATACCTCAGTTTTTAAACACAACTGAGAAGCAGAAGTCACACACAACATCTGAGGCAGAGTAACTCTCCTGTGAATTCTACCACCCAGAATCTCAGCAAAATGCCCTGATTCCACTGCACCATCTACTCGGAACTTCTAAAGTTAAAGAGGTTATCGCTGCGAGCATGTCATGAACTCCCTTTAGATTACTTAAGGAGGTGCTAGAATTTGTGTCACGATGCTTTTGAAGAAAAGGTTAGGGGTGTAGGAATAGTTTAGGGCTAGCTGATTCTTCCTTGGGGCCACGGATGGATCAGATAGCTTGTCAATGTCATTTCCAACACTATTTTCTATAGAGCTCAACCATGTCAAAAAACAGCTGTCAAAACTCACCTGAGAGAGATTGCTGCCACAGGCGTACTCCAAGTTACTGAGATGGAACTGTAGTACTTTTTCTTCCAGCTCACTGAACTGGATACCAGACTCCTGAATGAAGGCTTTATAGATCTCCTGTATTTTCTCTGTAAAAGAACGTGTTTAAAATAAGAATATATCGTGGTTCATCAGAAGTCCTACTGCATTTCAGTATGCTATTCTCTGGATCACCTGATTTTCAAGCTTACTACTAGTTTGCACTAAGATCTTTTTCTTCTCCCCAGAAAAAGAAACACAAGATCCTTCTGGTGATAAAATGTAGCTCTGTTGTTTAAACATAGGTTTCCCTAGTAAAATCTTTTTAAAAAAAAAAATAATAATAATAATATATATATATATACACAATATATATATATATATACACACAATATATATATATATATACACACACACACACATATACACATAACTTCAGGGAAAAAAAGGAAAAAAGAAAAAAGGTTAAAAAGATGAGTTCTTTAAAGGGCAACAGCATAGTTGATATAGTCAATTTAAACAGTAGAGAAATTAATTGTTTAGCTATCATCAATGTATATTTGAAGATATTTCAAGGAAAAGAGCACTTCGATATAACAGAGAATCCTTGCAAATAAATGCTGTGGATTTTTATTATTTTTTTTTAATTAAGGAGATGAGAAATTTGATCCAGAGTTCATTGAAGACCACAGGAATTATTAATTCTGTCTTACTGAACCCACAGTGAAAAGATTTGGGATGCAATCTTTTCCAAGCAAGTTTTATTTGTTGTTGAATATACTTGCATGCTGTAAGTGGGAGGCATTACCAACAGAGATGGGGCCATTCTTGGCAGTAAAAGGCTTTGATCAGGCTCTTTTTTAGACAGAGTAGTCATAATGAATAAAACTAATGGCTAGCTGTCTCCTGCTTTGGTAAGAAACAAGTCTTTTGAATTGCTATTGCCACTAGCTTTCTGTATACCGAAAAAGCCACATCTTGAAAACAAGATACTACATTAAAAGTGATACAGAACTATAAAAGCCTTCAGATGAGGCCTCCTTAAAAGTTACACGTGACATTTTGGTCTGTGTGTATATGGTAGTCAGTCAATCTCCCTTTGTCCTCCACAGAGTCACGTTATCACTGTTGTATTTAAGGGCAGATGTGCAGCCATACGCTTCTAAAAATGTCCAATGTAAAAGGCAATTTAATATAAAACTCTGAATTCTGATGGTTATGAGCACAGCCAACATCTTCACTTTTAAATACATCTCCCACTTACCACCAAGAGGAACATCTTGATGTTGGGTTTTATCTTTTCTCCACTCAGAGACAACATCTAGGATGGCATTGAAATGAAAGTCCATACGTTTATCAATAGTGGGATCTGTTATCCTTCCACCTTCCTGGATCAAGTCACATTTCTCCCCTAGTTTGTGCATTTTAATGCCAAGCTTAAGAAAAAGACATTTTATTGCTTTTTAAATATGGAAAAACTACAGTGCCTAGCCTGCTCAAAGTTATTAAAGAAAGGTGAATCCCTCAGATTTATGCGATGTCACTTAAAAAAACATCCATGAGTTTAAATAATTAGTCAGATTAACTCAGACTCTCATCCTCCTAGCACTGGAATACCAACAGCCCTTCTATCCCTTAATTGTCAACAAACTGTATTTCCCCACTCTTCCTTCCTTTTCTATATCGTGGATTCTCTGAAACCTCGTCTCCAACTTTCCCATCAAGTCAGGGGCTAGTACAGAGTTTTTGGGTCTGTTATCAATCACGATGAACCAGTTTCCTTCATTTTTACCTTGCCTTATCTTCTTTTTGCCATTAAAAGCAGTTCTTTTCCACAACTTTCTGGTAACTTATGCCCCAACAGTTCCCTGCAAGTCAGGAATCAACAGGATGCATCTCACCAGATACTGCCCATTTCATTAGCAAACAAGCAATGAAAGAAACAATTTTGAATTAAACTTAATATCTTGCTCTGTTTTTCCAACTTGTATCAAATACCCAACAGACCTAAGTCAGAAAATAGACTTTAAGTTCCACAGTCGATCTAGAGAAAATAGCACTAGACCAGCTGTAACTTCTTCCTAGGGCCTCATTAACTTAAACCGCACCCCAATGTTTTTTGCATATCCTCACATATCTCCAGGCTGTTGCTCACCACTGCAGATCAAGATAGAGCTGAACTTTGAATCAAAGATGCCATCAAAGACCAGATGGGGATGGGCACCCAACGTGTATTCAGAAGTCATCGCTCCTCACCTCGTAACTAAAATGTGACTTAAAACCAAAACATACATTGTTGTTCTCCGTGACACCGTAGAGCACTACACTGTTAGAACAACATGGGCTGGATTTGCGTGCCTTCCTGAACAAATTCCAAGCTCAAGTTCCACTTGGGGAAATCCTGCTTCCTGTCCAATCAAACTGCATTGCATTTGCAACAGTAGCTATTAAACATGTTAAGCGTTATTTGTGCAGAATCAAACTAGAAATACAGAGGCCAAGCAAAGCCAAGTCTACCATGGACACATGTATTACATAACACTCAGCAATAGCTTCCCACACTAAAGCCCTTCTCAGCTCCAAGGCTTAGACTGTATTAGAATCAGCAGGCTGCCAGGGGCCTTTTTACATTTTTATCTCCAGAAATGAGCAGAAACGTGGTTTCTTCTGGTTCTGAAACTGAAGCCACCCTAGCTAGCTTTACATAATGTGCCTGAGATCGTTCCACAGCCCTTGTCTGTCCCCAGCTGTTACCAAAGATATGATAGCAACGTGGAGTTTACTTAAAATGCAGAACAGTGTTTTAATCATGTCATGAAAAAGGACTCCCACCCTTACCCACCCACCCACGCCTGGCTTTTAACAACACTTTTGCACTAACGATAATGCATGACCACTGTAAGGAACCCACTTGCTCACACATTAGTGCCATTGGGTTGTTGACACATCCGTTGACAATTTGTGCACCTCTTCCAACGGTGACTCCTGTGAACGTCTTATCATCCCACACTCGGCCGCCAATTCTGTCTTTAGCTTCTAAGACAATGACCTGTGACAGAATGCGGTTCAGGAAATTGTAAGGCATGATTATAATAAACATCCTTGTTCAACTCCAGAGCAAAGGGGAAAACAAAGCAAAACCAGACAAGCAAACAAAAAACAACCCATCGATGCTAACAATATTAATGCTATTTTTGTTTCTTGATATAGCTCATTTATGTATTTAAATTTTAACTTATAGGTTATTCTTTAGGATATATACACATATAAAATAACTGATACTTTAAGAAACAACCCTAGTTAAAAAAATAAAATAAAAAAGTTAAAGACATATTCAGAAAAATCTCAAAACTGGGGTTCAAGGAGTGCTAGAGACATTTATATACAAATATGCAACTACATTATCTCCTTAGGATCCCTATAAACCTTTTGGAGAAGTTTATTCCTGTGGTATTCCGAGAATACCCTATTGTCATATTTCTATCATTTACACATACTTTCTTCAGCATCCACCACTTATCATAGTCAGACACAGGATACTGGACTGGATGGATATTTTGTCTGACGGAATATATTTATTATTATTTACTTTTATTGTCTTTTTATCTTTAGATAAGTCTTTTTTTTTTTATTATTAGAGAAACTCCATCTCTCCAGAACAGCAGAAAGCCATAGGAAAAAAATAAAAAGAATGTAAAAAAAATAATTACAATATATTTCATATATTTAAAAAAATGTCCTGCCAGTTGATAATTACATATTTTACTGCAGGAGAGCTTTCCACAGGACTTGATGAACAATAAGGCTGCACTGCAATTTGCTCTTCAACAATTAATGAATGAGATAATGGTGCAATAGGATCTGGGGTTTCACTTAAAAAAAAAAAAAAAATGAAAGTAATTTGCTCATTCATTTCCTTAAGCATCAGTCCTGCAAACACTTCACATGCAAAGAGTCCCACAGATTTTCATAAGAACACTCTGATGTGTAAAGTTATGTCAACATGTCAATATTGTGGGATCACACTGGTAATGACAAATGGGAGGGAAAAGGGAAATGCACATGGTTTGCTTATTTTGAATAAAAAACCAAATAGGTACATTAAATTGCACAAAGGAGAGAAAACGTCCTTTCCTTTAAACATCCATCATCTACAGTTCCATTATTTGGACATGAATATTCGTGTCTCCCCTATCCTCTCAACCCAAGTCTGTACAAAATATTCAGCACTTGCATTGCTGGATTTTAGATAAAGGTAAATGCTGTCTTTAACACTCAGTAAACCCCCAGATTTTACAAACTAATTAGAACACCCTATACTTAGATGTTTGTAACAAGAACGTTATTATTATTCTATGTATAGAACATTTTCAAAGCAGAAGTCTGATTTTTTCAAGTAATGTACTCTAAAGTTTCTTACCTTAATTCCAAAGTTGTGCAGTTGTCGGGCTGCTGCTAATCCTGCTGCACCAGCCCCAACAATAATGACAGATTTCTAAAAAATAGTAAAATATTTAAATCAATATAAATAGTCAGAGCTAAAATAGAAGTGAACATTGCACACAATTCTTGCTAAGTTTTAAATACCCACAGATTTCAGAATTGTAAGTGGTCTTGTCCTCTAATGTAATCAGAAATCACTTTTAGAAACGATATTGCATTTAATATACAGAAAAGGCCAACCGTAGCTTTGAAAAAAGTTAATATTTTTAGGCACTTTAAATTCAGATGTCTCAATTTCTTTTACCAGAACAGCTGAAGTTATCAGGCAACTAACACACTTTGTAACAATTTCAATCACAAATTGGGTTGACCAATAAAAACTATTTTATAAATTGCAAACACATAGAAATACACTTTCCTTATGTAAATCAGCTTACTATTTCTAGGAGGTATTCCATTACAGAAGACATTAATTCTCTAAGTTTCTGTGTGCTGTCATGCAGATTGCTACTCCTAAGTATGTACCCTTTAATCATAGCTCTTGCAACCAGAGAAGGAAATTCCTATTGTATTCTATGGAATATAATGTGGAAGCTGTGGTGTACTACAGTGTTAAGCCACAAGAAGAACTGAGGCATATTGAATGTTTTTCCCACAGTTCCCACCCATCCAAAAAGCTCAAATCCACAGGACTGGACTTCAGAGATGTCAGCGTGAATACAAACCTTGCTGGCAGACTCCAGTGTCTGTAGTTTCCATAAACACTGAAGGCAGATGAGGAAGGACCATGTTAAAAACATGCAATATGTTTGCTTTTAGATGCAATTCTGACTTAAATGACAGATAATGAGGAAAAATGAAAAGAAAAAAAAACTCGTACCATGTAGTTTTATAGCATTAATAACACAGGGATTTTTACAGCTACTTACATTGTGGTATTCTTTAGGAAGAAGATACTGGTCAGGACTGACTGATAAAATCCCTGTATTAATTAGTCCTTTCCTTGTCATAAAATAAAGTATCCTCTCCATTTCCTGTACACAGCGAATACGCACAAGCCCCCGAACAATGATATGATGGATACATTTTTGAGGGGTAAGAGCCTCCTGTAAAGGAAAAACAAAAGAGAAACAAAAAAGGAAATGTTGACAGTCAAATATATTCAATATTTTCACATTTGCAGCATATTTAAACTGTAGACCAGATGTTAAAGGTTAATCATGAATCACAGAGGTTTCTGAGAGCATTTTCAAAGCAAGTTTTGTGGAAGTTTCTTTCTAGCCAGCTGTACAGACAAAGGTACCAATTTATCTCTTCCAACTTTCCTAGAAATAAAAAGCTAGACTGACATAGAATAAAAGCATGAGTCTAAAAGAGACTCTTGCCGACTCTACAGTATGCTCCATTAGTATAGCAGTGGCCTTGAAATCCATCACACACTGCAAAATGAATCTACCTGGTGGCAGTGGTCAGTGGCATTCCAGTAAAATCCACACCAAAGTAGCATTCCAAAAAAAAAAAAAAAAATCACTATCCAGATGCTTTATATTAATCGAGATATCAGTATCTGAAAGCTTCAGTATGTGAAATTCTATCTGGCTCCTGAGTTCATTTATATTGAATATGACAGAGGCAACTCCACTGAAGGTAGCATTGTAGAGCTGACGTAAACGAACAGACAATCAGGCCCCTGTCCAACGTTCGTACAAAAAAAATCATAAAGCACCTCCAGAACACTGTTTAGAAATGTCCAAGCATCCCTTTAAAAGCTAAAGGCTGGGCAGACTCAAAAGTTTTAATGCTTATAAAACTTTTGTGTGTGCTGCAAAATAAGCTCCTAGGCATTAAAACTGAAGGGAAAAATTATTAAAGAAAAAAAAAAAAAAAAAAAAAAAAGGATGTATCTAAGAAGAGAGTCCAATCCCTTTGCTCTCTTCCCCTCAAAATCTCCACATCCTATAGCAGTAGCTATTATTTGTAAGCAAACAAATTAACTTTTAGCGTGTCTTACCTTGCAGTTCGTGTACCACAGAGCCAAAATCAGGTTTCTCAAGGCCAAATACATGGTTGGGTCTCGTGAATATTCTGGGAACTCATAGAGCTCATCCAGTTCCATGACATCTGGCCTCACACAAAGTGCTTTCCCACATTCATTGGGCTGGTAAAAAGGCTGGAAATATTTGTTCATTCCTGCAACTGAATAAAGACACATGGAGAAAAAAAAAAAAAAAAAAGAAAAAAAGAGTCATATTCCATTGTATCTTTTTATCCTTTTCCCTTTACGAGCTTCCATTGACCTCACACAGATAAACAAGCAGTGAAGCATCCCAACCTCTAGCCACTTTTGGAATGATTTCATTCATATTGCTCTTCCCTCTTGCCCTCCAGGCTGTGTGGTGCTAATTATTGTCTGGTACCTGATGTGTCTTGGACCTGTCAGAGCTTACGTTTTGCTAGAAACACTGTGTGTGCCCTCAGATGCCATGACAGGTCCAACACTGAACAGGATCTGAAATCAAGTCCAAGGTCTAGCACTGCTATACCCCTCCACCACTTTCATCTTCAGCCCCCAACACTCCCCAGAGTGAAGAGTAACTACAAGTAATCATCCTCCACGTGCAGTAATGGTAGCTCTGCGTAATGAAGTTGGTTTTCTGTTTGTTAAGCAGATAAGCAACTGTTCAATACACGAGTGGATTTATTTTCAGCACCTAAGGATAGCAAAGCCTGCTAGGATGACACAGAAACTGAACTTTCCTCAAAGCACTCCCTCTGAACTAGTGTTGAGGTATATCAGTATGGATGAGAATGGGAATCCTGCATTACCTTTTTCCATAGTGGACCTATTTTGCAGGTCATCACACCCAGGCTATCAGTCTCAGAGCTGTTATTAGCAAAAAAGTTAACCTAAGCTGAATCCAAGTGCCTTAAGAACTCCAATCCTTTTTTCCAAACCCCAAAGGTCACCACTATCCAAACTAGCAGAATCACGTTTTGTTTTTATAAATCTTTGTTTCCTTAAGAAAGCAAATGATCACTAAGTACCCACATTAATTTCGCATCTCTATTAAAAAATAACAGGTAGCAATCCAAAAGCCTATGAGGTCTGTGATTACACCTTAAATAAATGCCATGAGAAATGTATTACCTTTATCTTACACACTAATAAATTACAGCAAAGAAGTACAGAGGCAGTCACACGGAGAGGGTGTATTAGTGCAGAGAACAGAACCGGTACTTCTGAGTCAGGAGCACTGTGTGCCTTATAAACTCAGCTATAAAACAAAATTCATCACACCTATTTAAGCAACAGAGCCCTGCAGACGGCTCTTACCAGTCAAATTAGGCACGCTCTTTAGGTGCTCTAACTTCACAAGGTTGGATTCACCAGGTAAACGATTAGTGCTGGTACAGGATGGACTCATGCCCACGCAGTCTGGATAATATGCAGCTAGAAAGGGAGCTGCCACACTGTCTTTCAGCAAAGGAGGGAGTATGAGCATGGAGTACCACCAATGGTCTGAAACTTCAGCCACTCTCTGGCCAAGCGGAGAAGTGAAGGAAAGAGGGGAGAAGAGAACACGTCAGTACTTTGAAAACGTTGGAAAATGAACCAATTCCCCCCTCCCTCCAAAACTGAGACCAAAAAGCACTAGAAGTACCAATCTCAGAATTGCAAGTCAAAAAGACATTTTCTCTCCCTCTTTCCCCTTCCTCAGCCTGACACAGAAAACCTGCAGTTTTAACACCTTCCTCAGAAACAGAGCTGAAACTTCACAGACTCCACACCCATGTGGAAAGCAAACAGATGAGACATACCATGACAATAATCTATGCCTAATCAGGCCCTTGATAAAACATTTACCGTTGCTTATGCATTCAGAAATCTGAACTTCAAAAAGTCTAAACTGTTCAATTTTATTTAGATTCTGCTATCCCCATCCAAGACCTTCTAAAACCCTAACAAATGCTAACAATTCAGCTGTGTTTTACAAAGCAAACATGCATTAAGGAAACAAAACCACCAAGCTCCTACAAGAGTGAACAATAATCTTGAACAGGTGTCCTGAGATAGAGGTACCTCAGAGACGCTTGCCAACGATAGCTTATTGAACATCAGGTCACACTCAATTTGAAATGTGGGGTTACACGATCATAAAGCCATTGCAACACCAACATACATCAGGTTTTGTATTGTGGGCATTAGGAGAGAGAAAACGTGATTTGGTGTTCTTTAGCAGCTTTCAAAAAAGAGGAGACTAGTCTGACTAAAGACAGAAACCACCTGGAAGACAGGGAAATTTGGGGATGGGGATTTTTGTTTGAAAGCTGGCAACTGAATGCTGTTGTTTTGCCTGATCAAAAGAGAGGATTAGGAGCAAACTCTGAATCACTGAGCACAACCCAAAGGCACCAAGAACCACCTGAAATCTAACTGGTAGCGAGGGAAGAGAGGAAAAAGATGAGAAAGTAGAAAGCCCGAGGCTCTGTTGCAAATAGTGTCTGACAGTTTCCTGAGCAAAATGCATAAATGCTACTACAATTGGCCAAAGGACCAAGAAAAGGAAAGACACATGCCATGCTTTAGGGTTGTTTTTATATTCTAGAACAAATGAGGAGGAACAACCACTACTCACCAAGTCCTCAGGCATGGAACACTGGTCTGAGCCCTCCGTCTGAAAGAAAAGTCAATTGAATCAGAGCTATTCTTAGGCCGTACAACAGAAATTAAATATAAAACAAAGCAATTTGGCTATGGCATAGTTCCTTCAACTTAAAAAACAAACCAAAGAATTCATTAGTGTTAGCTTTCTGTAGCACAGGTATTTATATTAGTAAAAATAAATACTACAGAAGTGCATAGTTAAAAACACAACATACCATAAAACCAAAACACCCTAGAAAATTGTTAAATTAAATAGTCTCTAATGACCAAACGTCAAGATACAGGTCTTATTCCATGACATGGAGTGGAACGCTGAAACAAAAAAATTGGGGGGGTGGGGGGAATTTTAGAGAGAAATTCTGAGAAGATTCCACATTTTTCAGGGAGAAAATCTTCCTGTCTAGTCTATAAAAATAAAATTATCTCATTGATTTTAAGAATATCACAAAGTTCCAAGATGAAACGCCAATCCTTTAATGTGGTCAGTGTTTTCATGTTATGTTTTTAGCTATAACGATTCTATGGCACTATAAGGACTCTCAAATTTCAGGAGTTACCTAGCCAAAGCTGAATGTTCTCCATTTAAAGCCCCATGACAAACTTGCTAAAAATCAATAAAAGCTCACTGAGCTTTTAAAATGTTTTCCTCAATAGGAAAGTATGACCAAACAAAACCAAAATAAATAAAATTAAATTATAATAATAATAAAAGCACATTGTGATGTATGTCTATTTTGTACATGCTGATAATCTTTTAGTAGCTTTAGAATGAGTGATTTTACAGTTGACTGCAGACAGAAAGTATTTCAGATGCTTCTTTCTTGATATTTCCTCTCAGGAAACAAAAAAAAAAGCCAAACAGCTTGTAGGCTTTTAAGCCATGCAGCTCTCCAGGCCATCGGACACTTGTTTTGAAATTAGAAACATTAAGCAGCAAAATAAGAAGTAATTTATGTCTGCAAACAAGAAAAATGTATTTGTTAGTTTCAGAATGAGCAGAAGTCTTCTATGCTACCTTGGTGGAATTGTTTAGTTTCATACCACATCTGTATGTTTTTGCTATCTGTGGTGTCAGCTGGATTTCCTTTGTCAGCTGACGCCATTTACCACATTCTGGCTTCGTGCACTGCACCTACAAGTCGAAAAACAAACATGTTTTTACTCGTTACTGACTGATTACAGATAAGGTTAATGAAGCATAACTAACTGATCAGAAAGAAGGTAGGCATGAGGAAATTAAGTACAATTGTTAAATTCATTCTCCTGTAATGCTCAGGACATCAGTAAGACATCAGTAAGGTATACATAAATCTTGGGTCAGTCTCCTGTAGGACTGTATTTCACTACAGAACCTAACTCCAAATTTGATTCAACACCCAGTTACGCTACTGTCTTCAGTGGGCTTTGCAAGTGTTGCTGCAAAAACACATCATTCGCTACTTCAAAAATAATAATAATATTTTTTTAAAAACCTTCCTTCAATTCCCATCTCTCCTTCTCTTCTCCCTTTACCAGGGAAATTACCTTGAGCTTTTCCCAAGCTGTCTAGTACTAGAAAGCCCATCTGAAAACTCAGCTGACCTGCTGCTTGATCATACAATATCACAAAGTCTTTCAGAGCAAGAAATGAGAAGATAGGAAAGAAGGGGGCAGGGGGAGCTCATTTAAACATCAGAACAAAACTGCATACCTTCTCAGACTACCATCACATTGAAATATACCCTCTTACGTAAATCACTCTGTCTTACCCAGTAAGGAAGCTGTTGATCAGCCATGAAGGCTTTTGGACTGGGCTCGCTTTTACCATTACTCGTCCAAATCCTTTTCCAGGCAGTATATTTCTCATAACCATCTTTATGGCTAAGAAGAAAGTGAAAATAAAATAGCAAGCAGTCAGAAAACTGAATGATCTATTTCATTTTAAGCAACGGTGGTTATTCTAAAATATTTTATATAAGGACAGAGAAATAAGGCTGCAGAGTTGTATATTTTCCTATTAAATACAGAGGAAGTCATGGCTCTTATGATAGCAATAAAGAGCATCCTGACCGCTATGTCCTCTTGATAATGAACAGACTTCCTGGAATCTAAAGTCTGGACTGAGTTACAGGTACTGCTGAGCACACAAGTACCCAAGAGCCTCAGCAGAGATGGACTCAACTCCCACGCAAATGGAAAGGAGCTTGGAGCCTGAAGTGCTCTCTGAGCCTGACCAGAGACTCCAGTCACTGAACTGCAAGTGCGAAAGCTACTCACAGGTTTTGGTCTTATGTAGAGGCAAGTTCTCCTGAATTCACACTGTAGAGTGAATCTGCTAACTAAGAGAAAATAGACGTACTTAAAACTATTCTCATCTTTTAAAATTCTCTGCTGTCATTTTAAAAGGGAGGAAAGGTTCAGAATAACTGTACTCACAAAACATCTTGCATAAAATAACTGGTTTTGTTCCTGCTACATATTTATGTAGATGATTAGTCCATACAACACCTGCAGTTTTACCACCAATAGCTAAGCGTAACTTCAAATCAAGCAAGCACAAAGGACAAGACTTTGTGTTATACATATTAGGTTTCAGCACTTGTATCATCCGTCAAAATTTAATAAGAATTGAAGAGGCACAACCTTAATTGGCAAGTCTACCTTCGGTAATAGTGGTCAAAGCATTCGTTGCAGAAGTGTTCCCCACAGGAAAGATGATACCATCTAGATGTATAACCATTTTTAGCACATCTGTAAAGCAAGAGACATAGAAATAGCTTTATAAAACATTTCAGAAAAAAATCTATTGACAGTAGCACATTCTAGAATAGAATGTGAGTAGCACATTCTAGAATAGACTGAGAACAATATATTCAGGCCAGGCCAGGCCATTATGTTCCATTCATGAAGGCTGACTTGCACAAGGCACTACAGCCACACTAATAACAATAACGAGAAGATCATTTCAATTGTCTCAGGCATTTCCAGTTTCCAAACTAAGCAGCACCAGATGCAAAGGAGGCAAAGCATACACAATATGCAGTTTTATAGTTGGTCTGGCTTCCAGCAACTTCCCTCTAACAATGGTCCACTGAGCCTTTCTTTAGTACCCTTTAAGCAGATGGTTCCTGGACACGAAATACAGTTGCTTTTACAGTACTTACTGCAACACATAAAGCGTTTTCCAAATGTCCCTCTCTGTGGGAACTTACCCTTCTTTTACCTTTTTTCATTTCATTCTGGTATCAGTGCAGGGGTGGGAGGAAGTCACTTCAATGATTATTTTTCTTGTATGGGTAATCAATCAATTCATAAGTCATTACAACATCTAGTCCCCAGAACAGCTGACAGAACTATACATGCAAATCTGAATGCAAAACAGATGTTGCCTGTTTTTTAACGTGACCAAGTCGGTGACAATTTTAACCCAGCGAGAGAAAATCCTGAGGAAACCGTTATACATTCTGGGCATTTTTATTCCTTATATACTCTTGGAAAAAAAAATATCCATTAGCAAAGATTATATTCATTATGCAAAGCAACCACTCTTCACTTAGAAAACTCTCATTAAACTCAATGAAATGGTTCAAGACAAATTCATAAGGTAAAAACCAGTGGCCTAAGCTACTAACTGAAATAGCTAGAAATGAAATGATATCATGTCAAATAAATAACATCAAAAGCACATCTGCTAAGGGAAAAATGTATATCTACCACAACATTAAAATAACACTTCAGAAAACATGACTATGCAAAAACTGGTGTCCCCTAAATAAAAAATAAATCACCAACACAGATTTCTCAGGTGTTTCTCAGGTGTCTGGATTATTTTATATCACTCAAGAATAAATAAAACAAGGAAAGTTTGTCCCAGTTAACTAGGGAGGGGATGATGCCATGTAATTAGTCTGCCTACTGCATAGTGAGATCTAATATCTTTCTTATTGCAGATACTAAATGCATGGTACTGACAAGATGCAGCTCGAGGGTAAGAATGCAAAAGGACTAGCCAAAAGTCATGAAAAACTTGAAAACAAAGAGTTCAAATAAGCCTGATTGTCTTCCAAGACCTAAAACATGACGCTGAGACTCTCACCTCAGACTGCAAAACATTCCAACAAATTTCTGCTTTTGTCAGTTTCTGCAGTAAATGATGGTTTCATTTTCCATCTCGAAAGCACGTTTAGCTTCCTCGGGTTACCCTTGTATGCTCTCAGTTTCACAGAAGCAAGGCGTGTTCCAGAAGACACCCTTAATAACACCAGTAAGCTTATTCTAAGCTAAAGACACGCTGTATCAGATTTAGCAACTTGCGCAGGAGAAATGTATCCACAAAAGGATAGCTGTGACACTGTCCTGGCATCTTAAGTCTCACATTACTACCATTCAATTCTCTCTGTACATTTAGAAACGAAAGGATTTTTCAGAATGCAGTTAAAATTCCAAATTTCAACTGCAACTTTAGAGAAGTCTATGAAAAATCAAATTAAAAAGGAACAAACCTTTCAGCTGCACTGGCAAAGCAAACAGGACATGTTGCAGTGCATCCAGCTTTTTCACACTTCCTATATTTCTTCTCTGACGCATCATCATCATCATCTGCTGCCTCAGCCGCTTTCTTCTTCACCTAATAAAGAATAGCTGAAATCTGACCAGAAATGACACGATTGTGTTTTACACACGGCGGTATTCAGATAGTTTTGCAGGTTGTGGCATAGCATCGAATGTTTTAAATGAAACAAACAAAACTTTCTGAATCCATTGTGAAATAGCTGCAGCATGAAACAGCTGTCAAAGTAGGTCAGTTTTTCTACCCCCCCCCCCCCCAAAAAAAAAAAGAGTAAGGATGGAAATATCATTTAAAGCTAAAAATGTCTTGCCCTAGCTTAACAGATGCCATTGAAGAAATTATAAGCAAAGCTTCCAGCTTAAATCATATTTTAAGCTCCATCACATGCTAATGAGTAAGGCCTCGGGCGTTGGTTCTATTTCTCCTTCAGAAAAGTCTCTTTTTCATATACTTATTGATATTAATTAGTGGCAATCTTATCTGCACATCAAATAAAATATTAGGGCCATGGTGGGGGGGGGATGACTCCAGATACAAAGCTGTATACCATATGCCTCTTCTAGGCCTCAAAGGTACTGTGTATTTTGTTGTTTTAGGTCTCAGTCTCGATTGGCAGACAGCTTTGTTTGGCTGCACAGAAAACTCTAATTGTATTTTTAACACATCACGAATTTACAAGTTACATTGAGCATTCCTCTTTTCAGAATACTCTTCGTAAAGAAGAAGCTTTGACTATTTCTTCACAGAGTTAACAAATTCTCCTTCCCCCTGGATAAATACTCGAAGTACTAGATGATCCACAGTGAAGCACTCTTTCTTTATAAATATCAACAGGAAGAAAATAAAAAAGTACCAAACCATGTGGTTTTAAATTGTTATAAATACCTGTCTTCCAGAACTCCTCAGAGGAAGGTTGTCCGGAGACTGGTCTGAAGAACATGTCTTTTTCTTTGTTCGTACCCTTCCAGTTGACATTGTACTATTAGACCTGGGGAAGGAAAAAAAAGAAAAAAAAAAAAAAAACAGTTAAGGAAAAATAAAAATTAAATTGATTAAATTTGCAGAGCTGTTTAATCACCTGGACAGTACAGCCACTCTTAGAACGCTACTTTAGTCAGAGTTACCTAGATAAAAATCTGT
This sequence comes from Oxyura jamaicensis, assembly GCF_011077185.1. Taxonomy (NCBI): domain Eukaryota; kingdom Metazoa; phylum Chordata; class Aves; order Anseriformes; family Anatidae; genus Oxyura; species Oxyura jamaicensis. The sequence goes on from NC_048894.1 coordinate 51,792,528, forward strand.
TTAGCTTGGCTATCAATTCAGGGGAGAAAGGAGAATGAGGCACTATGAGGAAAGGAAAAACAATCTTATTTTAAACTAAATTCAAAGTTAAGATTAGATCCTGGAGTACATCCTGACAGGCTATTCCAGATCAGCATACCCTGGATTTCAATAATCTGATTTGTGTTTGCATTACGCCAAGATCTGGACTGGAATTGGGGCTGGCAAAGTGAATAGACATCAGTCCATAATGCAAGCTTTGAAATACCAGTCTTCACCGTGCTCTTCCTACTAACTACTGATTTATTGGTAGCAAGAGATTTGCACTGCAAAGCACTTTTCCAAACAGCGTGCTCAAGAGACATTTAATGCCAAGTGAAATACCATTTCCAAATCTCTCCTGTCTCACACCCTCCCATAAAAATACATCAGAACACAAAGCCTAAACAGCTGCATTTGCATTGCAATTTTAGGCAACCGGAATATTGCAAACAGTTATAAACATACTTAGTATTAAACATACTTTGGGAGAAAAAAGAAGTTCAACACCACAAGATAGATCTACACTTGTCTTTAACTACATTGGTGGGAACAAGAAGAAGTTCATCATGCAAGCTGGAAAGCATGTAATGTGAGAAAGCATGCCACAGAGATATGAAAGCACATTTAAAATGGTATTATCAAAGGCGTTCTTTTTGCTGGGGATAAAATGAGGAGAGCCTGGAGGAAGAATTAAATCTAAGTGCACTCCACCACTCAGAAAGGAAATGGAAATAAAACCCTTGTACTACAGCACTGAGTTATGAAGGTTATCTTGTTGTAGTAGGGATCAGTTTGCCTTTTTTTTTTTTTTTCTTTTTTTTTTAATAATATTTCTGGAATTTCTCAATTCTCCCTGTTGTTCCAGGCTGCATCCTCCTTGTTCAAGCCAACAGCAAGGGATGTGCTAGCAGTAGCTTCATTCACAAATTCTGCCAGAAGTAAAGGTAGCAGGAGGAGGGAACGGGCATCTTTACAAAGTTTAAAATGAAGCTGACATAAACCAAGTAAGTTGCTGCTTTATTCTGCCCTCAAGAGAGAGGGAACTGATTTGGGTGCGGAAGGGAAAATTCACACAGTATTCACATATGTGAGAAGAGAAATGAGTTCAGACAAGCCAATACAGAAATTATTTTTTTTTTCCTATATATATATATATATAAAAAATCAACTATAATTAATTAGGGAAAAAAAAAAAGGCAATGTTTACTACCCCAAAAAGCCACCAGTGTTCCACCACAGCTTCCCCCACTGCACGGAGGTGGATGAGGATGGAAGAAGAGACAGGAAAGCCAACCGCTGGCATTTACGTGACATTTCCCAAAGCACCGCATGAAGCCCCAGGAAATGGTGCCTGTTCTCCACCGGGGGCTGTCCCTCTGAGTCAGGGGCACAGCAGTATCGCTTTCTATCACCTTGGTGTATCCTGCTGGCCGCTGACACTAGCTAACCTTCCCTAAATACTGTTGCCCTTAGGGCCGAGGCTCTGTCCTCCCCACTGGCCCTGGCTGGTCTCCAGGTGGTCGCAGGAGAGGTGTGAGCATCCCAGGAAGCAAACCAGTGCTGTTTCCTTGCATTTGTGAGGGTGGGAGGGGGAAAGAGAGAGAGAAACGAGGCAGTTATGGCTCACTAAGAAGTTCTCTGAGGATGCTGAAGGCTCAGGCAGGCCTCCGGTTTGGCAGGGCGGAGGCCGGCGGTACAGGAGCCTTAATATGTTTGTGCTGTCAGTGCTGCCCGGGGATGAGGAGGTGGGCAGGAGGCGACCGGCTAGCTGCAGGAAGGCCATTGTTCCCAGCTGCGTGTCACCTTGTCCCCAGTTCCCCTCCACAAACCCCACTGGCCTCACCCCACAGCCCCTGGTGCTTTGGAGAGGGAGCAAAGCTTGGGGGGGCTCTGAGCCCTATGAGCGGCGTCTTGCTGGCTCTGCGCCCTATAGACATGGTCTTACTGGCTCTGAACCCTGTAAGCGTGGTCTTACTGGCTGTGTGCCCTATAAGCGTGGTCTTACCGGCCGAGGAAATCCCCCCCGTGACGGGGGAGAGGGGGACACACGGCGTGTCCCTGGCGGTAACATTTCACCCAGCCTGGCCTGTAAGGGAAAGCCCCCCCGGGGCTCCGCGGGGAGTTGACAGCAAGTTTGGCTCGGGGAAAAATTAAAAAAAAATAATAAATAAATAAAGGGAAGAGAAATAAATTAAATAAAAGAGAGGAAGCGAGAGGGGAACGGGAGCGAGGGGCCGCGCACACCTTCACACAACTCGGGGCGCCGGCCCCGGCCCCAGCCCCAGCCCCACGCCGGGGGTGGCCGCCCCCGCCCGCAGCCCGGCCCCGCGGTGACAGCGGCCCCGGCACGGGGCTGGGAGCGTCCCCGCCCGGCGCTCACCTCAGGGGCCGGAGACCGCATCCACGCGTGTCCGCGCCGCCTCCTGCTACAGCTGCGGCGAGAGGGAAGGGGGAGAGGGAGGGATGGAGGGGGGCAGCGAGGTGAGGCGGGGGCCGCGCTGCACCTGCCCCGCTGCCTGAGGGAGAGGGGGGCACTCACTCACCGCCGCGGCCGTCCCCAGCGCCATCCTCCTCCTCCTCCTCAGCCCGCCTCCTGCTGCCGCCGCTTCCGCTCAACACAGCGAGGGGGAGGCGCCAGCACGGCCCGGCCCGGCTCGGTACGGCTCGGCTCCGCCACAGCCACCCGGCCCCAGGCGCCTTCGCCCCCAAGCCGGGCTGCGGAGTCGCCAGGTAGACGTGTGTGAGGAGCGGCCCCTCCATTTGGGACGGGAAGGGTGGGGCTGGAGACCGGGGGGGGGGGGGGGGGGGGGTGGGGGGTTGGCCCCGCGGGCAGCACGGCGCTCCAGCAGAACAGAGCCGGGCTTGTGCGTGGTGCTGGCTGAGCGGGGTTTCTCTCCCTGTCCCCACAGCCGCTGGAAATGGACGGCCCTGCTGGCGTGCCCGCCGAGCTGCAAGGCCCCCAGGCCCAGAAGGACAGGGTGCTGACGGCGCAGGAGTGGCTGCACAAGTGGGAAACGGGGACGGCCGCCTTCCACAAGGAGCACGGGCACCCGTACGGCACCTCTGCCCTCCGTCTGGAGGAACGGGGAGGGGGGCTCGTCCAGCAGCCTCCCCGAAACCTGTAGAGTTTGTGTGGGGAAACGTAATGAAACAGGCACTGCTTGAGCATTAGAACAGCTATGTGACCCCCATTCGTTAAAAAATGGCAGTGAAAAAAAAAAAAAAAAAAAAAAAAAAAAAAGGTGGGGGGACATCATTCCATTTAGAACTGTTCCTCCTTAAATCACGTTTTAAACCTTAAAGTTTAGGCAACCTGACTAAAAGTCTTAAATTTTCTGATGCAAAGGCTCTGCGTTGCTGTTCGTAAGTTACGAAACCGGGGCCTAAAGCAACGCCCGGGCAATTACTGTGCCCTGGAAGACAGGGGCCTGAGGGAGAAAACCCAATTATACCGTCTTGTAACTAATAAAACTTACTTCTGAGACATGTATAATGATTGATCCAGAGGCTTAGTCATCGTTCTGTTTAAGCTGCCTGTTGCGGCCCTCTTAGAAGTGGGTAAGTTGGATTTGTTTACCTGAGAAGATGAGCAAACAGAAACCAGGACAAATCTGCTCAACAGAAATGAAGTTCACTTTCCGAGAAAATGGAAGGTGAACGTTCGTAGCTCTTGTTTTTACTTCTAGTAGCATTTCTAGCTATGGCTGTGTATTCCATGGTGGAGTTTGCATGTTACGTTGTAGCGCTTGGCTCTTCCTGAGCCAGCACAAAGTGAAAAATGTCTGTTCTTCTGCAGGCTGCTAGGGAAGTACCTGGACGTGCTCTTAAGCGGCAGGAGTGGACTGAGGATACTTTTTCCACTTTGTGGTAAAGCAGTAGACATGAAAAGGTATGAAACAGCACAGGTTATAACCGCGAAAATCTCAGTGATGTGGGGAGGGAGAGGGGGAATTCCCAGCCCTACAACAGCCGAAGGAAGCGTGCCGGATCTCCGCTGGCGGCAGACTGGAGGCTTGCTCCGTTTCATTTGCTGGCGCTTGGTTTAGTGGCGTAAATGGGATGGACGAGGACTAACCTGAACGTCCTTCTGACCGCCCTGAGTTCAGCCTGGGGAATGCCAGGTTTGTGATGGACAGAGTGGCTGAAGCTGTGCCCTAATGGCTACTTCATTTTTTGGCAATGCCAGCTTAAATGGCCCACAGTGAGCCTGGCTGTGCCAGAGCACGTGCTCCTGGGACCATGTGGCATGTCACACCTGGGAAATTAGGTGATTTGGGCTAAATACAACTTTTACATTTATTTATGTTACTTTCACTAGTTGTTGGCTGGGTTATAATTTATTATTAGGGGCTGCGTAAGCCTGTACTGATCCTTGGGGGTAAGGGACACGAGCCAAACCCACCCCAACTGATCTGCACCCCCTAGTTAGCCCTAGTGACCACAGCTGGTCATGGTGATGGCTTCCTAAGCTGACCACAGGCCCCGAGGCGTGCCGCTGCCTCAGTGAGGACCCACACCATGAAACCTTGTCTCGCTGAGCACCACTGCTGGGGCGGTCTTCCTTTTCGCTGCGTTTATAGAAAGTAATGATTAAGCAATTAAATCTAAATAAAGCCAGTGAGTCCCCATCAGCTGCCTGCTGAGGGGTGTTACCTTAAACTCTGATCAAGTGGGGGTGGTGTTCAATAACGTGAAAACTCCAGAAAGAGGAGACACACCAGTGCATCCTAGAACCACGTTTGAGTGAGCATTTCTCTAGCAAATACATATTGAGGTGCACATACAGTAATGGCCTGAGCTGTGGGCCTCAGTAAACCTGGGACCTCTCTGCTGCATGCAGGCTGGCCGACTTGGGACACAGCATCGTCGGCGTGGACATCAGCGAGCAAGCGCTGAAGGAGTTTTTTGCAGATCAGAGTCTGTCTTATTGCGAGGAGCCAGTCCCAGGGATTGCAGGAGCAAAAAAGTTGCAGGTATGTTTCCTGTGTTGCCAAATGATCTGGTGTGGTTAGCCACGCAATGCAGGCATAACTGAGCAAACAAGTCCTTCAGCTTTTATGCCACTGTCTTACTTGTAATTGTTCATTTCTCCTGATGAGGTCTGAAAGGAAACACTGGGCTGTAGCTTTGGACTGAGAAGTTCTTATTTTAAGCTTCTTACTTTGGCCTTCTTTTCACATGACTTTGAAAGGCCTAAATATGAAGTTTAGAGGATAGTGTATTTCAAAACCGGACAGTCACATGCCTTGATAGATCAGAACCCCTACGGAAGGAATTAGAATTTGGTTTAAAAAAAAAAAATCAGTTTTTCTTCATGACACCTAAGTGTACATTTAAAGATGTAGTTAGCTGATGAATATTGTTTTTCTTGCTTTTCATCCTAGAGTACCTCTGGAAACATCTGTCTGTACTGCTGCAGCATTTATGATTTGTCAAGGTAGGAGTCCACAGTGCGTTCTACAATTTTCTATAACCAGCCATGTATTCATACTGTCAAATTATTTTATCTGAACCAGCTTCTCTCAAGAAAACTCTTATTAACTTGTGTGAGAAATGTGAATAGCCAATATCCAACAAAAAATTGCACCTGTTGTTGACCATTAGGCAAAGGCAACTAAATATCTTTAAATGGGCTTGTCTAAGCTGTCATTTAAAAGTTATGGGAAACCACGTTTGCTTTTGCAGTAAAAGCAAATTATGTTCAATATTATTGATGGATTCTACAAGGCAAAATCCTAGCACAATCCCTTACTCAGAGTGGCTTAGTGAAAGTAAAGAGAATATACCAGAGGTGTCACCTTGGACAGCTTTTCCCGTAACTGAGTACTAAATATATTTTTCCCCAAAACTACTTGATTAACATATTAATGAGTAAGCTGTACCCATTGGTTATGTGCCCCATATTTTACTTAACATACTTTTCTCAGTGGGCTTAAAGTACTTAACATCACCCCAGTTTATGTCCCTTTTAAAATATTGTCAAACAGTAACTGCAAGTGCCTTTACAAACATGGCTCAACTTAATATCTTCTGAAGGATTTTAGTGCTAAAATGTCCTTATTTCTTATTCATTCTTTATCAGTTACAAGACAATGGAAAATGCAAAATATTTCAGCACAGTCCACAGTACTGTCTCCTGAAAAATATTTCAGCCCACTGTTCTCTGTGGCCTCAAAGTCACTTCTCAGATCTTGGGGTGGCTTTGCAACAGCCTTTCTGCTCAGCTGTCAGCTGGTGGGGAATTTTGCAGAGATTACACAGAGTTGTACAGAGACTCTCTCCAGCCTCTGGCATAGAAGACTGTGCCTTGGACAGTAACACATCTGCTTTATTTATTTGTCTCCAGAAGGCATTCATAATAGGCGTGTGTAAGTCTGTCCTGAAACGTCCCCAGACCTGCACCAGTGCTGGGGTAGCTGGAGTTTGGAGACCATGCAAGAAAGTGATGCTTCTGGTTTTGAAATGTGTCTTGAAGGAAGCTGAAGATGCCCAATGTCCTCTACTGTAGTTCCTTCCTCTTGTGTTTCTTACTCTGACACAATTTACCCTAGAGTTTAAGGTTTTGGTGAGGTTATGTGTGTTCACACAAACAGCTGTCAGTAACAGTTTGTTCCCTGGCTGTTCAATAAGGAGGAGGAGCTAAACTCTTGATCTTTATGTGGATGGGCTTTTCAGAGAGTCAACATATACAGGAATAATAGATCATTTAGGACACAAGAACACAGTGCTTGCTTAATGATCCCCTTTGTATTCACTGCTGGAGACCAAAGTCCTCCAGAGTATAGAGTGCTGCTAAGACTTGCTGTTGCAGCTGTTTGGTTCAGAGTGTGTATATAAGGAGTCTTGCAAAAATGAACACCTTGGAACAGATGGGCACTATATGAAAGTGACCTTGTAGATACCGCCTGGTTCCCTCCTCACCTTTCCCCTGTGATGTAGCTTCTTGCTGTGTTGAGTCCTGTAAGCCCCTCTAGCTGCGAGTTGACAAGCTGCCCAGGGACTGCTCGAGCTTCTCATCTGCAGTTTTTGAAAATTTTGGTTCTAAGTTTAGTAGCAGGTAGCGTGGTAAAATCTGTAACTTCCATCATATTGTGGTGGAATAGTACTATGAAGTAAACCAAAAATAGGTAATTAGTGAAAACTTCAGTTGATATTAATGGGCCCAGTAGATAGGTTTGTCACTGACAAAACAAATTGGCAGGTGCATGTTCTGGATGCGTGGTTCTGTGCTGGGTGCTGCTCTGACAAAAGTACAGACCTCGTTCCCTACTGCAGTCAGCAGATACCTGTGACTACAAAAATGCACACAGTTCTAGTTTCTGTGTACAGACCATTTGATTAATTACCCAGTAATTATGGAAATTAAACTTATTTCTTTCTTGCCGAGGCTGGCCTGCAAACAAACCCTTTGATCTCCTTGCCTAGCATTCATTAAGGGAAAACTCAGACGTGCTTGTGACCTTTGTCAGAATGAGACATTTCAAAGGCTCTTGCTGGTTAAAGAGTAACAGGAATTACTGCTTTTTGTGGGAACTCTGGGAAGTGTGTTAAACAGTTATATTACACAATCATCTTACGTCCTAATACAATTATAGCTACCAGACTATAAATAAAAATTGCTTTAACCGAAACTACTGACACATGCAGGGATAGCAATTCACAACGTTATTACCTAAAAGAAGTGGGATTTCTCTGGATATGTGAATTTCTGCTTTAGACGTTAATTTTTATTAATCGTAGTGGTATCTTAACTGCCATCTCTCATGCTGCATATCTTATAAACTTATAGCAGGAGATAAAGTGAGGCTAAAGACTGGGTACTGGTACGGTGAAAGACCTATCTAAGAGGAGTGCTTCCTAATACCTTAGTTTCATCCGTATGAAATCGGGATGAAAGAAAGCTGTGCACCTTTTTCTTCCATTTCCTCATGGCTTGGTTCTCCTCAGAAGCAAATGGGATGTACAGGCAGGCAGGGAGCACCCAGACATTCGGCTCGGGAGCTCCTGGGACCTGGGCAGCCAGGAGACCAGCAGCAGGGAAAGGCTGCAGCATGAGGCTGCCCCGTGGCCTGCGATGTCTGTACTCCCTGCTGAAATCCATGGGGAGTAAAGTACCTGAAATGCCTGCATGGAGCCACTGCCACCATTCCAGTTAGACCAGGTAGGAGCTGGAAAGAAAAAAGAGGTGCAAAAAAACTGCAGGGGTTTTCCTGAGGTCGTGCAGCAGACTCGTCTATGCAGAGAGAACAGCCTGCAAGCATCAGAAAGTCATGTTTGTCACCTGCCCTCTCATCCCCACTGCCTGTTTCGCTGTCTCTTTAAAACCCTCCTTTCTTATAAGACACTTTATTTAAATTAGATGCTTGGTCTTGGCAAGCTTTAAGAGGAGTCAGGAATCTGCAGTGTTATCATGTCTCAACGCAGCAGAGCGGGAAGTACAGGCTCAGCTTCTAGGTTAGACGCCAGAAACTCAGCGATGCCGTTGCAAAGAAATGAGCAGCAGGGCAGGGAGAAGTGAAGAAAGAGGTGATGCAATTGGACTCAGACACTCTCCCAGTAGGCAGAAAGGTATTGTAGACTACTTTTTTTTTTTTTTTTCCTCAGTAAGTAAATGTATTTCAGACTTCCTTCAAAATTATGCAATTTACTTTATTATTACTTTACTCTCTAATTTCCTGGTTTAATAATTACCAGAAACAAGGCTTTTCCTGCCCATAAACATCCTCATCTCTAGTGTCACCCTGGCTGCTCTTAACACCCATTAATAAAGGCATTTTCCAATAGTCTTGGCTACTTGCAGGCTTTAGGTAGTCAGTGAAGCCATCTGCCAGAACATTCAGGAGCAAAAATAACATCTGTGACAGCATTAGACTGAGGCAAGTAACACAGTATCTTACCTTTTCTAAGATTAAACAAATTGCAAACTGAAGCTAACTGTCCTGGGCATGTGGCTGGGGACTGGGCTGTTTAAAATTACTGGGTGTGCTGCGTTCAGTAATCCTAAAGCAGTGAGGTGCCTTCCTTACCCTGCGTTTGAAATCATGTGTGGGTTCCAGAAGGAAGCCGTGAGTTAACGATGTCCCAAATGTATGTTGGTGCTGCCTCAGGGGTCACGGCAGGTTGTGACTGCCAAAAACACCAGACTTGTATCCCAAAAGTGTTTAAAAAGCATTTCTTACACCTGCCTTGTCTCAGCACACCCTAGCACTGGGGAAAAGCTGAGCAATTCCAGCACCTCGTGCTATCTCTCGTGGCAGGACCACGTACCAGAGGGCTTCGTGCAACCCAGTTCATAATGTTCTGGGTTGTGAAAAGGCTGGATCCTAACAACAAATCAGGTCTGCACAGCCAGCTGGAGACTACTGCCGATTGCTCAGAAATATCTGAATAAGGATGAAGGTACCTTATCGGTATTTTTAAGTCTTTTTCCTCATCTTTCTATAGTGCGATTGTTGGCAAGTTTGATGGGGTTTGGGACAGAGGAGCTCTAGTGGCTGTGAATCCATGCGACAGACAACGGTTAGTAAATTTGCTTGGCGGTTCTTCTGTTCTCTAATGTATCCAGTGACGCAATTTTGTTACCTTCTGCCACCTGTGGACAAGCCCTCTTTCATTGAACAGAGTAACTTAAACAAGCTTTTCTCTGCCGTAAGCATCAGCTGCAGCTGCAGAGCGCTGTGCTCTAGATTTGTGAGCTTCCTTCAGGAAGCTGCCCTGCCTCTTGGTGGGAAAATATGTGGTTTGTTGCAACCCAGCAGAAGCAGAGTTGCAAGTCTCATCTGAATGTTATTATTTCCTTTTCACCCCATCTGCTTCTCTTCCCTGTCTTCATCTTCCCCTCGCTTCTCTTTGATTTTTCATTCCTGCCTACAGCCAACCCAAATGTAGTTTGACCCTGCTCCCAGGATTTTTGAATTAGATAAGTAATCTTGTGAATTCAAATAATTTCATAAATCAGTGCTGTGTTCTGTACTGCGTTCTAGACTGTGGTGGATGAATATGGTGCTTTGTCTGTTAGTTTTGAGGTGAATATGGGAAATAAATTCTTTTTTATGAAAGTGTCCAGAAACCCTTATTTAAGATGTTTCATGAATTTCATGCTCATATATCTCTGCTGGGTTTCTGTGCAGGTCAGTTCGACTTGTCTCCACACAGGAGTACATGTTACCTTCTTTGGTGAATATTTTGAATGCTATGCTTAAGTGTTTGTGCAGTTCCAAAATAGTAAAGTATAACTATCTCCTTTTAGCTATGCCAGTTTGATGATCTCCCTAATGGAGAAAAATTCTTCTTATCTACTCGTGACTGTTTTATACGATCCAAACAAACACAAAGGTGAGAACTTTGCACTGTTCATGTTTTGGTTTTGCATTAATACGAATTGTGTAAAGATGTGTTAGATAGATATTAGCTGGGGAAGATCCCCCGTCTTTTTTAACAAACATAGCTTTGTTAGCCAGTCATGCCAGTATGGCTGCGTGTTAAAAACTGTAGATGTTGAACAAGCTTGACACTAAATTTGCTTTTCTCTTAGCATGTTTCTCTCAAACATGCTGAGGAGAAGTGAAGGACAGGCATGATCTAATGAACTAGATGGGTCCCTTCTGCCCCAAGCTGTTCTATGATTCTGTGATATACTAACCACAAAATGAAACTGGAAAAGTGAATGCTCAGCGTTACTCTGTCTGTCCTGTCTGGCCTAGGGACCTTGGGGCACTCCTAAGAACATCGACCCTGTTAGACCTTTGGTCTGTTTGCCCAATATTTGCAACCTAATGCATTGCCCATCTTGTGCCTTTCCTCCAACCACTACCATGGTCTGCATATGCCTGGAAGAGGTGAAATTCTGTACAGCCATGAAGTATTTTTCCTTATTATAACTTTTATTACATGCCAGACTTTTTATTTTATTTTATTATTATAATTACAAATTCAAAAAAAAAAAAAAAAGATTTCTTGCTGCTTTTGATCTCTTCAGCATAATTAGCCTTCAGAGAGTAGGTCTTGTTATCATTAGCCACAACAATTTAATTCACTGCTCTCCCTCTTACTATTCAGCTTTTAGCTTTAATTATGGCATTTCACTATAAAGGGATTATTGGCCCAATTCGCACATGGCAGTGAGAGTGGTCGTATCCATGGCATGTTTGTGACCTTCCCTCTTCTGACAACGTGGCTGCCTTGGCTGCAGCCTGGAGGTACTGCACCAGCAGCAGCACCTGAAGCTGGCAGGGGGTCCACCAAGGTGCCTCCAGTTCTCCTACGTGGTGTTTCTGGTTCCTGCAGGTGGTGCTGCACACAGGGGCCTGACGGGGGCCGGGTGCTGGGGCTGGCTCTGGCTCTCCTGTTGTAGTACAAAAGTTTGTCTCTTCTCTGATTAGCTTCACTGTTTCCTTTCCAGGCCCACCGTTCTATGTTCCTGAATCTGAAGTTAAAAGCTTGTTTGGTAAGTAATGTTTCAGCTCACCCTGAGGATGATTTCCAAAACACAAAAATGGGTTTGTGTGCTTCTATCTCTGCAGCAAGTGACCATGTGTTTGCTACTTAGATAAGAGAAGGAGTCATGGAAAAATAATGAGGGAAATAAAAATCACATTGCCATAGGGTTTTTGCTGTTAATGCAAATTCCCACCTTTTCAAAAGATATGAGGAAAACCCAAGGGGCTGTTGCTGTATCTTTTCTCTCCTTGGCTTCTTTTTACTCCCCCAGGATTCAGACTGCACACTGTGGTCTCATAGCTTTCTCCTATTTGACAATTTCATCTTTTTCTGCACCTCATCACCATTTACCCTGCTTTTAATGCATGGCCTTTGCATATTAGTTCTAAAGCTTCTGCTGTTTTTTTGTAGCCAAAGAAGAAAAGTCAAATGTCATGCTGTAGAAATGCTAGATGTGCAACTCAAATCCATTAACGTGTGTGTGTATATATATACATATATATATATCAGAATTGTGTCAGGAAATTTTCAGTATTGCTCCTGATATGCTTTCCTATTGCACTTCTTTTAAACTTACATCTTTATGAGACCTCTGCGGTGTCCATACGCAGTGAGTCATTGGCAAAGACAGTTTTGTTCTGGTGCAAAAGAGACCAATACGTTTTCCTCAGTGCAGTTGTGTCACAGTTAGGGACATCTGTACATAAGATTTTGTCTTCTGACAGTTTGCTTTCTTCAGTGACTTACCATTCAGTAATTTGTCACTCTTTCCTCCTTTTCAGGCAACCACTGTGAAATTAAGCTTCTCGAAAAAGTCAGTGACTTCTCAGATAGACACAGGCAATGGGGACTAGACTATTTTCTGGAGGTTCTGTATATACTAAAGTTTGTAGCTTGATTAAAATCCATTAAAACATCTTACCTCCTATCGAGCTTTTATTTTCATCTCACTTTTTAAAATGAGACATGTTTTGGGACACTCTTAAAGCAGGCTTCAGTGTACAGAAAAATGTCTGTGGGACAACTTCATTTTGATTTTGCTTTCAAAGCCAGCTCTACTAGATAACTGACTTCACTGCTTTAAGATGTGCATAGCTCTTCTTAAACTTAATGCACAACAAGCATTTTTTGAGTGTTTCTTTTGTATCATTTCAAATAGGATTAAAAAATAAATAAATGAGGTCCCTTCTCTGCAGCTGCCAGTAGCTGCTGCCTGTGTGTAGCTCTGCAGGTCCTCCTCGGAGGCTCGTGGCCCTGGAGTAATGGCAGCTGCTGTTCAAATGCCGCTCGCCTTGCCACCAGCAAGGGCAGCTGGGCAAGAGAGGCGGGAAGCTGGCACGGCTTGCTGCTCTCTGTCCCCGTTATGATTACAGGTTGAGAGACGAGCTGGCAGCGAGCAGGCAGGAAGTCTTGGCAACAGCCGCCACGGGGGAACAGTAATCCAGTGGCGAAGAGAGGAGGAAGTAAGTGCTGACAATGAAGGAGAGAGTCCAGGAAGAAAATGTTCCTGTGGTCGCTTGCAAGCGTGCCGCTGCCTCCTCCAGAGCGCAGCAACCAGCAGGCAAACTGGCAGGGGGCTGTAGGGTGAGAGGGGTCAGAGAAAGCCTGTGGGGCTTCTGCATGGTTAGCCGAACACAAACCTTTCTTTGCAGGTGTTTGATCATTGCCATTGATCATTGGGTATTACTGCATTTTTTTACAGAGCTGGGGGCTCTGAAAACTCTTTGTCCTGGCCTTGGTGGCTTATTTAAAAAAAAAAAAAAAAAAAAAAAGGAAATGTATGATTGCAATGTAGTATATTGCCATTTATTAAGACTAGAATGAGAGAAAAAGCTCCGTGCAATTTTAATGTCGCAATCCTATAGCTGCAAGTGGGTCTGATGATTTCAGCACAGCAGCCCCCAGCCTACAGCCTCTCCCCCAGCCCACAACTCTCGATATTGCTCGCAGCTACTGGGAGCTACCGCTGCTTCAGCGCCAGGTCACTGGTGAAGAGATGACAACGCTGCTTTCAGTGCTACCTTCTTGTAGCCTGTGGGCTGGCGTAAGTTGGGAACTGATGGTTTTGGACATTTTCAGTTCCGCACAGTTTGGCAGCTACTGGGTTAAAGCACCTCCTCTCTTTCTGTCCAGACTTTTTTCCAGGTGTGAGAGCTGTTAAAACTTACCTCGGGTGTGTGGAGATGTGACAGCTGTCCCAGATGCTCGATGACACTGACCCTGGGGTCCTGCACAGGGCTCCAGGAACGAGGGCTTAGTCGTGCTGACAGGCTGTTGTGGTAAATGCAGCACTTTCCAAAAAGAGCACACGCTGTCCATGCTGTGTGTGGATGTGAGTGGGAAAAGTGGCTGTTAGCACTTTGCATAAATATTTCTCTCACATTTTCAAAAGCTTCCCAGAACAGCAAGGGGAATCACATGCAACAGTGACTGCTTCCTCGCCCTGACAGAGGCACAAATAGCACCAGCAACCTTGAGGTAACTTGGTAGCTGGGCATGTGTATGAATCCAATGCATGTTTTACGTGTATAATTTGATTTTCTTGCTGTAATTTTAATAGAGTCTGGTTTTATCGACTGGGAACCCTGTGACAGACACACACACACACACACACACACACACACACACACCAAACCGGGGCTCCCCGGCGACCCCCAAAGCCCCCTCCTGGCCGCGGGAGGGGAGGCTGAGGGCCGCGGGCCGGCGTCCGCCGTCCCCACACGGAGCAGCTGCGGGCGGGCGGCCAGGGGAGGCGTGGAGGCGGCGGGGCCCCGTCCCTCCGCCGCCCGCCCACAGGGGGCAGCCGCCCGGCCCGGCCGGCCCCGGGATGGCGGCGGCGGAGGCGGGCGAGGCGGAGCTGGGCCTGCTGGAGTGCCGGGTGTGCTTCGAGCCCTACGGCCCCGGCGGGCAGCGGCGGCCGCGCAACCTGCCCTGCGGCCACGTCCTCTGCCGGGGCTGTGTGGGCGCCCTGGGCGGCCGGGGCCGGCTGGACTGCCCCTTCTGCCGGCGGGCCTGCGGCCCCTCGGACACCAGCGACTGCCTGCCGCTGCTGCAGCTGCTCGAGGTGCTGGGCCCTGCCTGCAGCATCCTCCCGGCCGCGGGCAGCGCCGCCCCCGGCGCTCCGGGGCTGCGGCTGGCCCTGGGCGGCTGGGGGGCTCTGGTCAACCCCACGGGGGTGGCGGCGTGCCCCAAGTCGGGGCGCTTGGCGGTGTCCCACGACGGCAAGAAGAGGATCCATGTCTTCGGGCTGAGTGGCTCCTGCCTGCAGCGCTTTGGGGAGCGTGGGGAGGCGGGCAACGATATCAAGTACCCGCTCGACGTGGTCGTCACGGCGGACGGGCACGTGGTGGTCACCGACGGCGGGGACCGCGCGGTGAAGGCCTTCGACTGGGATGGAAGGGGGGTTTTGGCGGTGCGAGAGGGCTTCTGCCTGCCATGGGGCTTGGACGCCACCCCAGAGAGCGACGTGATCCTGACGGACGCGGAGGCAGGAGCTCTGTACCGCCTGACAGCCGACTTCAGAAAGGGCGAGCTGAAGAAGTGCCAGATGCTCCGGTCCAAGTTAACCAGCCCCAGAGGGGTGGCGGTCTGCCAGACCTCAGGTGCTGTTGTGGTGATAGAGCACCTGAAGGCCAGCGGGCCCAACAACAGCAGCACCCGGATAAAGATATTCAATGCAGACATGGATCTCGTGGGACAGATGGATAGCTTTGGCCTGAACCTCTTTTTCCCCTCCAAAATTTATACGACGGCTGTGGCCTTTGACAAAGAGGGTCGCATCGTAGTAACAGATGTCCGTAGCCAGGCTGTGATATGCTTAGGGAAACCTGGGGAGTTTCCCATCTTTAACCCTCTAATTAGCCATGGACTTTCATACCCCGTAGGACTGACTTACACGGCAAACAATTCCCTCGTAGTTTTAGACAGCGGTGATCACACAGTAAAAATATACAGCTCCACCTGAATGCTGTATCTGCTTTTGGCCACAAAGCAAGCAAAGTCCTGGTCTTCGCAGGCGTGTAGGGAGGGACTATTTTCTGGGTTCAACTTGAAGTGAAATTGCCCTCTTTAAGCAGCATGCTGTACTTCCCATATAACTCACATCAAATCGTTTGTCTACCCACGGGAGACAACCTGGCCACCGCAGGCCAGAGTCAACAGTGAATCAACCAAACGATTTGGCATTTTAAAACTATTCCATGCCTTCAAAAACAAACATTCATACCACTTTTTGCAAAGTAAGAGCAGCGCCTAGAATGGAGTAATCCAAGACTTGGACCTGGGAGAGAGAAGGATGCATCTTGTGTTTACTGTCATCAGCATCTTGTTTTCATTATTCTTTGTTAAGCATGAGAGTGACAGAATGGTTTCTGTAGGATTTCTGCATGAGAAAGGAGACTGTCTGGATGAGCTGATGGAGAAATGGCAGATTCAGCTCGGGGTCATTTGATCTAGCCAAGGTCAATTGCAATAGAGGAACTATCAGCAGTTAGTGAGTTACATGACATGAACTGGTGCTCAAAACCTTTTTTTTTTTTTTTTTTTTCCCCTCCATATTGGGGAAATGCACTTCTGGATGCACTTTTCTTTATATTAGTTTATTACCGCCTTTATTAGAGTTGTACAGAAGCAGTTGCACGTCCTGTATAATGCATGAGCCTGTGTCTTCATCTAGATGTAGTCTTGTGCATGGGCAGCTTTCCCTAGCAGCCTCTCCAAGTATTGGTGTTTAGACCACGGGTACTTCTGCATTTACAAAATTGAATCGGAGGTGTTACTAACACAGGTACTCTTGGGAGATTTCCAATACTACCGGCATCTGTCCCGTAATTAATTTAATACTTTGCACCAATCTTCAAGATTCAGTTGAAAACTGAAATGGTGTTGATGAGTAATAATGGGGAAAGGGGAACGTGAGCCTTGCTGTTTCACAGCTTCCAAAGGAGGTTTTGTTGGTAGTGAATACACAGCAGGTTTAGGTTATTTTGTATTATCCTGAAAGCAGTTTCACTGTGGACATGAGTTCTGTTGCCTTATTGCCCCATGGAAATTAACTTATAACTGAATTACTTTGAGAAAGATTTAACGCACCCACTAGAAGTCACTGCTGCATTTTTATGCATTTCTGCTCCTAAAGTAATTATTTAGGTGGTTCAGCACTAAAATGAAGTTAGATATAAATGTAAATGCTTTCTGAGGTAGAAACAAGTAGATCAAATTTGAATAAAACTTTTTTGGTCATGTATTTTGTGACTGAAAGCATGCATATTAACTAAAGACACTTGAAATTCACAGGTAGTCTTTCTATTGGTTAACTTTTAATCTGGCTTTTGGTCTGGCTTCCTGGGCAGTTAGTAACTGCATGTATTGCTGTACCAGTGATATTCCAAATATTTCAAACTGAAGCATTTTTAGTCCTCTAATTCAGACAATGTATTAATCCGTCTCATGTTACCATTTATAAAAGAGAGCAAACAAAACTATAAAATACAGCTATTTGTAAAGGTTGATTGAACAGTGACCTGCCAATAAAGTGTGATTTCCTTACTCCTATGCTGGGCAATTTAGTGAAAGTTTCTAATTTCTTTTTTTTTCACAGTTTTCTCTTACAGTTCAATTTCTCTGTTGTAGTTGCTGTGTAGGTGGTTTGTTTTATTTGGAGATATTCTGCTGAAGTTGTGGGGTGATTTGTTGCTGTTGGAAAATATATGGGCCTGCACAGTTGGTCTAGTGCCAAGCCACACAAGTGCCTTTGGTGGGACCAGAAATAACTCTTGGATCTTTTGCAGCAGGAGGTGTCCTGCCTTGACTAGGAGCCCTCCTGAGGGCTCAAGAAGGAAATTTACTCGGAGAAGCAGCCCCCTGGCTTATATATGGCCTTTCTAGGTACAAAGACAGCTGTCTTCGAGGGATATAAAAACAATTGGATAACACTTCCTTTGGGGAACTTCCGTGTTTCAAAATGCATGTAATACCATATATGCTTTATTCACACGTAATTACTGGTTTATCACAATAGCAGTTGTGGGACCCGGGCACTTCCTCTGTGAGCTCTCATCTCCTCAAACCTTCCTCTGCACCAGGAGCTTGTTTTTCCTGCTAATCTCATGGGTAGGCAAGTTTCCTAGTGCCTGCTACCATGTAGGAAGCTTACTAGCAGCTGAAATGCTGAATTTTGAGTATTTAACTCATGCTGGTTTAAAATTCACAAAATCTCCATTTGTTGCCCATTCTTCTCCTGTCTGCTTCGGTATATAGCTAGAAATCAGTTCATGTTTGGGTTTTGCTTTATTCTACCTGCTAGGGCAAACCAGCTTTCTTCTACCTAGTTTGCCCCACACCATGTCCAGCATTCTCTGATTTACTGACTGCAAGCAAATACTTTTTTTTTTTTTTTTTTTTTGTGAATCATGCTGTTTTCCTTTTGCTGTAAGGCTTGGTATTTCGCATTGTTCAGCACTGCGTCAAAGAAACCACTGAATTCTGTTTTAATTCACTTGATTTGGGCTTGCAAATTGAGAAGCTTTAAAAAAATACATAAATAATGTTAAAAGTCATGAGTTTTACAGGGAAAACCTGAAATCTTTCTTTCATTGCACAAGAGGATTTAAGAGAGAGAGATCCACCAATACACATATAAGAAACTAAAAAGTCTTTTTTTTCTTACACTTACCTCTTATATTATGCATTTATGCACATTTCCCTATACCCAATTTAGATACCTGTTGCCTTCAGGATGATAACTTAATGCTGTCTGCTTTTCAAAGACCTACAGAACACGTGTGGCTTCTGTCTGTCTGGTAATTGACTGGAATTTAGTCACAGATTTCAACTGAACAAAAACTTGGGTTCTGGGGGAAGGATGGAAAAGGATGAGGGACTCCTACCTGAAGAGATATAATTAGGTAGATGATGATTTGGGGGTTCTACTGGATGTATTAACAATGGGGGTAGCGTGATGTGTTCTTTCCCTTGGAAAAGAGTGCTGGGATTTTCATCAATAATATGGGACTGTGTCTCACTGCTTCAGTGATAATCAGCATCACTGCTATTTAATAAAAGGATCAGATCTAAGCTTTGCATAATCCCCTGCACCTCACGTTTTAACAATAAGGATTGCAAACAAATACAACAGACCATATTCCCCTACTATAGGCTGGTATGACTGCTGCACACACACACTGCAATTTCTATTTGGTTTATTTTAAAACTCCGATCTCAGATTGCTATCATTGCATATAAATATACTAGGGTGTGTTTACCGTGTTTAGCAAGGTGTCAGAGGAGTTTCACAAATGTGAATCAAAACTGTGTCCTATGACATAATTTTTGGTTTGGTTTGGTTTAGAACAGAATATTTTCTGTTAAAGAATATAATTATTCAGCTTGGTGAATTAAAAGAAGAAAGAAAGAGAGAAAAAAAAGTATAATTTACTTTTGGCCTTTGGCTATTAGTTCCCTCAAGCCACAATGCTCTGCGCATCACTTTGATGTTCATAATTTCATGACATGTGGCCATAACATCACCATAGCATTTTTTAACATGGACTTATTTCAAGTAAAGAGGAGAGCTCCTGTAATGTCAAGCCCCAAAATCACCAAGAATGTTATAGAACAGTGTCCATCAAAGTGATGACCTGAAATACAGGAAGCCTTTCCTTCCTAGAAGGGTTGAGAGAGGTAAAAAAGCAACTTTTCTCCATGTGACTGTGTTGAGAAAAAAAAAAAAAATAAATGTTAAGGGAAATAGAGAAAGCCAAGTTCTTCTGTGGAGTGCAACACCACCATAACCCATGTTCCATCTAAGAAAGATTATTTTCAGTCTGTTGAAGATGCAGAGTTATGAAAGATGAAGCATTATGGAAGAAAAAAACATATTTTCTCAAAGATATTTACAAAATTGAAACCCAATGCGTTTTTTGAATAGGTCTCCACATAATATTGCTTATTAAGTGTTTAAATAACTGGCTACAGAGCAGAGATCAAAGGAACACAAAGTTCTCTTAGAGGCATTATGTATCCCACTATGTAACACGTTTCAAATATGACTTGAGCCTTTCTAGTGAATGGTCACTCTCTGGTATTGCTTTACTGTTGGGTTTGCACGGTTCCAAGCTTGTTGGATCTGTGCAGCATCAGCCCCCTTCTTTTGAGAGATGCTGCCACTTCTGGTGTCACTCATCTGGTCCCTCTCTCTCTACCTAAGTCAGTTCTGTCCAGCTGAATTAATACTGGAGGAAGGCTGGAATAAAAAGCTCATCCTTGTTTAAGCCCAATCTAGCTGTCTTCCCAAGGGCAGTAAGTCAGACCTGCTGCTTTGGGAAGGGAAGAGCATGCTTTTTGCTGCTTGTTTTTGGACAGCTATCCTGGCTGAACAGTCATCAAGACCCTGCTTTTTGGGAACCAGTACAAGATCTGTGCACCTTTTTCATGTCCTGATTCTGATCTGATTCTGAGTGCTGCTCTCCGGTATTCATCAACATGCTTGTCCGCGGGTCCAGCAGAGATAGATGTTATCCCATGTTCTCCCTAACTGGACATTTAGCTGTGGGGGGCTCCCCAAAAACACGTGAATAGCTCATGCAAGCCTCTTCTCAGAAGCCCATCCATTTAGTTTACAAGTCACCTTTGGATCACAGTTTGCTTCCACTGAGTGTAATATAACCAAAGCAAAAATACAGCTGTGAGGAACAGGCCAGGCAGACGTGATATAAGATCAATAACTTACTCCTTTTCAGCAAACCCATTATGCTACTGAATGCAGTGGGTAATTACTGTCATTACCTGCATACAAAAATCCCAAACGTGTAAACCTTAAACTTGAAATACGTTAATCCAAAGACCCACCCATCACTTTCCCCTTTGCCATGTACTGCTCTGGGCCATACACCAGTCAGAAGGGATGCATGCCTGTTTTGTGTTCCTCCATCAAAGCGGGCATTGGCCATACTTCAAGTCCATATTACAATTTCAACTTGATTATCTCGACTAAATGTGCTAATAATAACATATTTATATTTGGCTCTGTTACACAAATATGAAGGTTTTCTCTGGAGTGTTTCCCTGATGTAACCGGCCTGTGATTTTCCTGGACATCTTCAAAGCTATTGAACACAGGAGAGGTTTTTGGTGAGCAGATGATGCATTGCATGTATGCCTTTTCCCAGTCCGATGCTTTCCAAGAGATTTAGAGATATTTTTGAACTTGGCTTTCCAACATCTCTGTGAGGCAAACACAATACAAATGTTCTGGCCCTGCAGCTGCAGACGAGAGCTGAGAATCAAGGGAAGCCTTTGGCAGACGAGAGACTAGATCTCAAACTTCCCATTACAAGGTTTGTGCCTTAATAAAGGAGGGAGAATCTGTATTTAATTATCCTCTTGTCGGGGAGCTGCCTTCCCGATCTCATAACAAGTTTTGACATTTTACTGATGGTCTCATTGTTACTAATTCATTCGTTGTTTCCTACAAATCATGGAAATTCATACTTTTCAAAAATACAATGTATTGCTAGATAATTGCTTCCAGTGTGCTCCACAAGGCTGCGTGGTTACAGTTTTGACGTGCTCTGTAAGAAGGTGTCCTGCTGTGATGGAGTTACTTCATTTTGAGGATAGAAAGGAGGAGAAGAGATTAACTCTGAAAATGAGAAAAAAAAATAATGAAAGGTGTCTGTGGCTTAAGCAGAAGGCAAACACCCACCAAATCAGAGCACACCCATAGTTCCAGCAAAGGGAATGCATTCTTAAGATATGAAACATTTCAGCCTGGAAAATGGACAGGAAGATAAGGCCAGTTGCCTCTTGATTAGCATTGAACTCTGGCAGGGGGATAACCTACTTTTGAACAGATTCCACAGCCATAATTAGGCACTTTTCAGATGGTAATACTTAGGAGAGCAGTCTATCACTCTAAACACAGTGGGAAAAAAACTGTGGGAAATGAAGATGTGGAGCAAACTAAGCATTTTAGGGAAGTATACTCCCTATAGTCGAATAAATACATACATAACATTTTCCTGAAGACCCTTCTTAATGTAGGCAACTTTCATTCTTTGTTCACAGGTGAGCACTATATCGAGCAGTGTGTTAAGGTAAGAACAAATTCTGGTTTTATGCAATATGTTGTTCTGTAAATCATGAAAATACTTCCAGTCAGGAGATTCTGTAAAGCATTTTAAACACTCTAAGTACACCTATATGCTTTGTAATTAATAAACGGTAGACAATATTAAGCAGGATATAGGTCTGGAGAGGTAAAATTATAACCTGGAAAATGAAGCGATTTATTTTGAGAAATCTGTAAAGATACTAAAACATACATGTGTGTCCTTTATCAGAACTTTATTTAAAATTTATAATAGGAAGAAGATAGTGAAAGAATTGTCATACCTACATAATCACAAAAGGTTTTTACTGGTATTTGTTCCAAGTATAATAGAGAAAAGACAAAATGCACATGAAACTATTACTGCTCACCTAGCACGATTTCCCAAATAATAGAGATTATCAAATTTAACCAGTATTTACCAGTGTTTAGTAACTAGTGACCTGTGTTGAAAGTAAGAAACAAAGACCCCTTGTCTTTTACTATCACAGACTAAGAAGTTAACGTGAGAAGAAATATGATGTCATTAAAGATATGCTTTATAAGAAATCTGTCAAAAAAAAAGTTGGATGGAAGTATTACAAATTTAAAATAGTCTTCTTCTGAAAACTGTGACTGTCTCCTTTGGTTGTCATAGCCCTTAATTAGGTAGGAAATATGGCTCTTCAGTGAGCTCTGCATCAGTTTCCACTCATCTTAGAGCATGGTATTATGGAGCCTGAAGTATGTCAAATATGTATGTTATTCTTTTTCTATTCTTAATATTCCTTACAGCGACTTGTTTGAGTTGAGGCTTGATCTGTCATAAATAGTTTATATGTGCAGTGATGAGTACTTCAAATGGAATTGTCCATATAAATAAACGATGCAGGACTGGGCTTGAAGTCAGGGAGCACAGAGGCTTGCCCTGGAGAAGTCTTTGCAGCAGACTTTATTATGACAACTTCTGAGTCCTGTGCATGTTTAGAATATGTTATAACTAATTATGACATTCTTTCAACATCAGAAATCCTTTGCAAAGCAAAAATAACATAATGGCTTAGCTTTTCTTGCTCATTTCTGTGTAACACACTGAAGCCTTGTCTGGTTCCTAACAGTCCATCTGACTACGGGGATCGGTGCAGCACCTCCCTTTTGGGACATGGGGTTGCTCAGTAGCCCGACAGACCTGGGACAAGGCTTACTCTGAGCTGTCAGCAGTGGAGAGCTTGTGCCTGAACTGCTCTTGCCAGGCTTGAAGCGGAGGTTATTGGCAATTGCCAACAGTTTAAGAAGTAGCCATATTTCCTTGTGGTGGAGACTACACGGTAGGTTCCACCTTCAAGAAGACTACGTGAAAGGACTTCCAAGGTTGCAGGACAATTAGACACTTCTTTGACAAATACAGGCTTTTAAAGAACAGGTGAAAACTGTACTGTTTTCCCTAATAATAACAATAATAATAATAATAATAATAATAATAATAGGTTGCTTCAGGCTCACAATTAGAACAGGGGCTCTACTTAATTCTCTTTTTTTGTTTTGTCTTGTTTTGTTTTGTTTTGTTTTTGGTGATGATCATAAAGCTGCTCAGGATTTGGATAGTATTATCATTAAAGTGAAGCCAGTATTATTCTTCCCATGTTTCTACCACGTTGGTATTTCTGAGATAAAAAACAAAAATACCCATTTAGAGAAAATGTAAAGTGAAGGCAGGAGAAGATTTTCTTGTATCTCTTTCACTGGAGAAATAAAAGCCATGCAGCTGAATTATTTTCAAACATACATATCGAGTGATAGACTGTCACTCTTTCATTTGTTTTGAACTTGAATCTCAAGTCTTCTTTTTCTTGATGAGAAGTCATTTTTTTATTATTATTATTTTCTAAAATTCAACCGTGTTTTTCCTGTGTGTGACTTTTGCATAGACCTCACCCATTCTCCACGGTTCAATGTTTAGTCCCTTGAAATGTCTTCCAGAACTATATTTCTCATTAGCCATCGTTTAGTCAAGCTGTGTGGTCGATACATGTGTTCAGACCACTTTGATTTCAGAAGAAGGATTAATCCACCCAGAGGTTCAGTCCATGTTTTCTTTTATTTGTGTTTCTTTCTAAAACAGCCTTTCATCTTTACTGTCAGACTGAAGGGAGGAAACCTCAGATCACAATGTGAATAGTGGGAAAGGACTTAAGTCATTCAGGGAACGTGTTTTGGAGACAGGCATGCACGTTTTATTAAAGGATGCACGAGGGTGAAGGAGTTTACAGTTAAATTGTGTGCAGACCAACAGTTTTAGGAACACTTCTACCCCGGCTCCTCCTGTGCAGCTTTATTTGTGGTAATGATTATGGGAAAAACTAAATTAGAAGTCAACAAATTGCAAGTCACTGGCTTTTTTGGGTTGTCTGTGATAGCAGCAGTCTGGTCCCAGTGATCCAAAGGTCTTCCCTGTCCTGGATTATGTAGGTGATTCCCATATATTGTCAGAGTTTTCCTGTCAAATGCTGGTGGAGACAGAACACGAGAAGCCTGGAAACCTGTGTTGGCAGCCTGTGCCTCTAATTCTATCTCCTTTAAAGAGCAAAACTTTTTGCCATGCCATTAGCTGTGAGTCAAATAGGATGAGCTATGAAATTAAATGACAAAAAAGCACACCCAGTGGTTGCAGTTTGTCAGTCTTCAATCTAAAATGAGGGTATGATTTTATTTATTCTTTTCTTTATTATTTTTTTATTATTATTATTATCTGGTGATTATCCTTGGGATGTTTTCTTCATTCTGGGGAGAACTGGGTGGAGAGAGTGATTGGGTGTTTTGCTTTTTAAATAAAAGACCTCTGTCTTCTTATGCGCTTTAAAAGCACCTTCAGCACTTGGTCCTGCCTTACACAGGAACTGTTAAACTTAATGGGAATCTTCCTGTTGATTTCACTAGGCAGCAGAAGGAGCCAAGATCTGTCCTTCTGTTTGAACAAACACAGTGCCACCCACCTCCTCTCCCAAGGCTTTGAATCACTCAGCTTCCTTACGTGCAGACCTCCCAATGCTTACTGTTCTCCTCTCTAATCTCTTTCAAGCATTAGCTTCTTTTCTTCTCTGCACTTTAGAAGGATGCACACGTTTGGTCAGAGCATGTATTTGCAGGCATCATGAAAAAATAATTGCGTAAGGAGAAATTTTGGCTTGGCCAGCACCATTACTAGCCCAGCTTGCTCAGTAAGCACGCTTGGTGGATGCACTCCTCCCTCCCCACCCTCCTCCTCCCAAGAGCAGCAGGAGGGGCAGAGCCCAAGTCCCAAGCCCAGCAGGCGGGCAGCCAGCAAAACTTAGCTTCTCTCTGAAAGCAGCAAGGGGACTGTGACCGAGTGCCAAAGGGCTAATGGTAATGCTGCGTTTCTCTTCTGAGAGGCGGTTGCCACATTATCGGACTGTTTATATTTACAGCTTTCTGATTCACCCCTACCGAGCCTCTGAAAACAGAGCCCCGAGTGTTGCCGTAGGTTAGATAGACTGCTAGTAACATCTGATTGCTATTTGAATTGACTCTGAGACTGCAGACACGGTTTTTCTACCTGCAATAAGACAGACATTTGCACTAAACGAATGCATGGCAATGGTTTTGATGCTCTGGACAGTGTTCGTAAACAGGACCCCTGCTCACTAGTGTACTTAGTCCCCATTCAGGATTCACAGCCACAGACAGAACTGCAGGGATCTGCATGAGTGGTGCTCGCATACCAGACATTCCTTATCGAAGTGATGAAGAGGGGTGAGAGCTTGTGGGGCAGGGGAAATAATAGGAGGGTTGTCCTTCCTTTGGGTTTGCTGGGGCCTGCCTACTGATTTGAATTGTAAATAATGTTAGAAGCCAGCTGTGGTAGTTTGTTTTTTCTTAGGATAAGCATCTGATTCCTACAAAACACTGGGGGGGGGGGGGGGTGTGTGTGAAAAAATATAAATCTCTACTAACTTAACATCAATCTCTTTTCAGAAGTTAGTATTCTTTTCAGAAGTTAGTATTTATATTAACAGTATTTGGCAATATCAGTTTATATTTCCTCTGGAACTTTACAATCTTGCTTTTTTAACAGTACAAATCTTTCTTTTTCCTTCCCTTTCCTCTACCTATAAACTATTCTCATCACCATGATGTTGGAAGGCTGTACAGAGGCATGTGTCTGATAAGGTCAGCAGGACAGGTTCTCAGCTATCACAGACACCGAATACAATCAAGCTCCCTCTTAAAATTAATTAGTTGTATTGCTGTGCTCTTCTGAGTGAGCAGTCGTGCATTCTTCTGGGGGCTAGAAGTCAACTCACTTACAGTCTGGGTGTGTTCCAAGACAGAATCACAGAATCACAGACTGCTTGAGGTTGGCAGAGACCTCTGGAGCTAGTCTGGTCCAACCCCCTGCTCAAGCAGGGACACCTAGAAGAGGATGTCCAGGACCATGTCCAGGCAGCTTCTGAAGATCTCCAAGGAGGGAAACTCCACAACTCTCTGGGCAGCCTGTGCCAGCGCTGTCACCCACATGCACAGCACAGAAGTGCTGCCTGATGTCCAGAGGGATCCTTCTATTTCCAGTTTGTGCCCATAAGCTGTTTGTCCTGGCACTAGGCAGCACTGAAAAGAGCCTGGCTCTGACCTCTTAAAAACCTTCTGGGATTTGTAGACACTGAGATCCCTCTGAGCCTTCTCTTCCCTAAGGGTGAACAGTCCCTACTCTCAGCCTTTCCTTATAGGAGAGGTGCTCCAGTCCCTTCATCATCTTTGGGCCCTTCACTGGTCTCACTCTGTTAAGTCCATGTCCCTCTTGTACTGGGCAGCCCGGAACTGGACCCAGCACTCCAGATGTGGCCTTGCTGGTGCTGAGCAAAGGGGAAGGATCACCTCCCTTGACCCCCTGGCAGGACTCCTCCTAATGCAGCCCAGGATAAAAGGGCTGCACAAAAGACAGTTTACATCCATTTTTTTTCTTGTGTTAGTGTTTTCTTTGAACTTAAGTAGCACCATGGTTTCTAACTGGCTTGAAAGGAAGCATAAACAGCCATATCCCCTCTGTCTTCATTTTACTAGACTAAACAAACTGAACTTTTCTAGTCTGCTCTTGCTATTCACCGCTCGCCAGTCCTCCCAGTAACCCTTTTGTAGGTCTGTTCCAGTATGAGCTCCTCTTCCCTACACAATGAACACTGGACCTGTGGTGAGTTTTCCAGGTGGAGCCTCAGCAATGCTTTTTACAGTGTCATCAGTACCTGCTCTCCCACTGTAGGAAATAACTCAAGTGACACGGCTCCGGCTACACATGGCTTTGACGTGGTATCAGGTGGTTGTGAATCCAGTCTGTGTACCCACAGACCTGCTCTTCCTTCTGTAAACAAATTTTAGGGAGGTTTTTGAGTCAAGGAGGAGGTGTTCCCTGAGGTGAAAAAAGGATGTCATAGTTATTTAACACCAAGAGCAACACAAATGCAAAGAAAGCCATCAGTGTGTCATTTCTTTCCCTGACAGTTAAGGAAAGTGAACTGCACAGCCCACAAATAGCTGTTAGAGGACTGAACAGTTACCTGCGCCCGAGGTTTTGCGGGGATGTCAAATTCCCTGCCATAAGCCAAATCTCCCTTGAGTTTATAGAAAGGATCTCTTCAGATCCAGCAGAAATAGCAGTCACGCTTCCAGATTGCAGGAAAATATATCTGAACAAAATAAAGAATTATTCTTACTACTTTTTTCCCCCTTCTTTGCTTGTGATCAGTTTTGTGCCTATGGCTGCATTACTCTGATCCTAAGCTCATTTATTTCTATTAACATGACTTTACATCTGTAGGTAGCAGCGACCAATGAAGTTCCCATAGTAACTTGAAACTACTTCTTCCTGGTAAGTGATAGGAGATGGGGAACAGAGCTCCCTGCACCCTGTTATTCAGTGAGTGGAGTAAAGGGATTGATCATCCTCTGTAGAACAGAAACGTGGTTAAATGTTAAAATTAAGCAGGTACCCTCACTGATCGGTTGGTCTTGTCTGCTGTGCTGCGCAGACGGCTGAGGTTTCTAAAAACCTATTGCACTTTTGTATCAGAGGCGGAGAGAAAATGTCTGATCTGATCAGTGGAATTGCTTTTGATGTGCTTTCCCTCACAACAAGGAACATTTGAGCTCGAAGGAGACATGACTGCATCTGCCTTAGGGATGTTCAGTGCAATTGTTCACCTTCAGTCCCAGACTGCAGTCTACTCACTCACTCAGGGTGGGTACGGAGGAGGCATCAGAGTCCTAACAGAGGTTTGGACCTCCTCCAGGTAAAACCAAACAGATAATTCAAAACACATGTAAATTGCCCATAAGAACAGATTTAATCCATTCACCACTGAAAGAGTCTGCAAGCTAACTCTGTTCAGAGTGAAGTGGTTTTGACTGTACTGCTTGTGAATAGTAATGTTCTATATGGGAATGTACATGAATTTCTAATTTGCAGGATGATGATTAGTGAGATGTATTCTGCATTTACTCCTAATATTGACAATTAAAACTGCTTCTCTTTCTGAATGTCAGAACAGCATCTGTCACCACAGTCCCTTTCCTGGCCCAGCATGTTGCCATAAATGTGCTGGACATGAAGGATGATTTTCATGCCTCCAGCAGTGTTTTAGAGACATAGTCAAAACAGATCTCTGATAAGAGAGAGGTGGCAAACATCCAGCCTGACATCCATCTTGAATCTGAGAGCAAAAAGGAAATGGGAAAGGAGCCTGAAAGCCTAGCTGAGCACACTGGGTAAAATCCCGCTCTCATGTACTCTGTTGTAAATTCAATGTGTTTGTCCGGTGGGGTTATCTGCAAAGTCTAGTGATATATGAGACAGAAATTTGGTTCCCAGTGTACAATTATGGGCAGGCACTTGCTTCCATAGATGCTCTCTAAATGTCTGCATTTTATTCAATGAAAAATACAAATTTGTGTACATAACAGGACATTTATTCATGCCTATGAAGTTATATTTTATACTAGCCCTCTAATAGGAAATATTTCTCCCTTCTAGAATAGCCAGGTTTGCTTCCTATATACTAAATGCTAATTGAACGAATGGATGACTGTACAACCTTCTTTTTTCATCAACATCAGTAATCTATCAATTATCTCATTAGATCTGTGATTTCTTCCTATGCTTTTTCATAACCTAAGTATAATATATTAGGTTATTAATCTTAAATGTATCTGTTGGTTTCATTGTATAGTTTAATTTTACCTCTCTATCTCTCATGCTGGACAAAGTAATGGCTTTGGGTTGAAAATAAGCTTTGTTTCCTCTGTAAATTTTTATTTTAAAAAGTGGTCAGTGAAAATTCGGAAACCCAAAGAAAACTTTAATTTTGGTCAATCTTACAAAATACATGCCTTGGGTTAAATTTGCTATTAAAAACCCCCAGTGCAAGCATCTTTTAGACTTTGGGTACTGTAAGATCAAGCACCTTGTTTTTCTCTTGACACTTTCAACACTGAAAGACAAACAATTGTTTTGCCTTCCATGATCTCAGTGCTGCCAGCTCCTCCTTGTCTCTGGCTCCTGTGACACGAGATGAAGTTAGACGTGCCAGTGACAGCGTGCGCCACTCAGGCGCAGCAAGATATGTGCTGGGGACACTGCTGACAAGATGGATGTTCTTGGCAGGCTCTGTGACATTGCTCCCTGCCTTTAGCCGGAGACAGGAGGTCAGTGGAACGCAGTGCCCTGTTGGCAGGACCTCAGGCATTCACTCTGGGTACCCAGCATTGCTCCCCGGTTTCCATGACATGAAGTAGAGCGGTCGATCCTCCTGCTGAGAATAGATGCAAAGACATGGCCATGCCTTAATGTCAATTCACATTATCAGTGTTATGCCTTGGGAAGATGAGGGGCAGTTGGGACACCCCACCAGGCAAAAATAAGGAGTGATATTTTCTTTTCTCTCCTCGCTGAACTGTGGATCATCAGCCAAATGCATGGGAATGCTGAGAGGGAAGAAACAAAAATGAAATTGATGGAAAGTAAGAACCAGACAAAGATTCACTCCATGCCATAATGAAGACGCAAAATTCCTGTTGGCTGCTTTGGTGCAAAATCATAACAAAATAGGGGAGTGGTGGAAAGCAGGGACAGGAAAAAGAGATCAGGGAAGAACAGCTTGAGATATTTCTGCCTGTGTTTGCATCTTTATACCCCCCACCTACCATCACCATCCACTTTCTCCAGCTGATATTTTTTTCTCATTGCAGAAGCAGTAAACTGTCATTTTTCATGTGGTATCTCCCATCCATCCATCCATCAGTATGTCCGGGAGAGCTGGCAGCTAATTCTGATGGATGAATGACCCATCAGTAACTCTCACCAGTTCCCATGGGGCATGGAAACTGATCGAGCTAAGTAATGATGACAGGTGAGAGACATTCATCCAGAGATGCTGTGGGTAGCAGAGATAGAGATGTAAAGGGTTCCATATGCTTGCTGTGTTCGAAGGGGAAATATAATGCCAGAAGACAAGCATCTTATTGGCCTGATTTGCACTCAGTTCCTTCTTTCTGCCATTTTGTTTGCTGTCCTCCAATATATTCCAAGCATCCTCTTTCCTCCTCAGTGCAAAAGCAGTTATATGCAGGAACAAGAACTATCACTGAAGTCTGATTCAAAATATTTTAAAATTATTACTCATCAGAAAAAAATACCAAGACAAGAAGCAATCAACTTAAATATGTGCATTTTGGAACATAAAGGCAGAAAAAGACACATCTGATGTGTTTTCCTTCTCTTTTCATCTTTTTTTTTTTTTTTTGG